>NC_089751.1:28107860-28472860 GCF_040412425.1 Macrobrachium rosenbergii | reverse complement strand
TCTTTCATAGTGCAGCAAAATCTCTGCAGTTGCTGCTTAGATAATGTATTACTGGTTTTAGCATAAGTCTCCTTCTTCATTGAGGTTACCCACAACTCTGTTCGTTATTAATCTGCCCTTAGTTATTTTGATTCAATTACTGTATCTGCAGTTACTATACGTGTAGATAACCTACATTGGTTAAATTTTAATGTGGATGGATTTTAACAATTATTGGATAAGTAACAATGTGGTCAAGTGAATTTTAAGAAACTCACTGCAGGAAATTTTAAATTTTGCTTATAGTGATGGTGTGCAAAAAAAATGTTTGGTGGTGTTTCTAATTGCATCAGCTTGTAAAGTAGATCTCTGATGAAGAGCTTGTAACTGTAATTTGTTCTTATTTAACATTATTTCCAGGTAAAAAATGTTTCCAACTGATTAGACAACAAGAAGGCTATTTCTTATAAGCAGAATTTTTGTGGAAATATGATAGCTTATCACTAGCCAAGTTAACTTCATTATCTCATTTTATTCACAAATTTCTCCAGGTTGATGCTAGTTTTTGAAACATTGATCTTGGTTTGATAGTTCTGGACCACTAGATAGATTAGCATTTAACTTTTTAAGACCCTAAAGTGGCAGGACTATTATGATTATCATTTGCTTTTATTTTGTTTTGGTCAGTGCTTTATTTTGTATTCATAATAGCCAGAAATTTAAAGTTTTAGTAGCTTTGGATATACAGTGCAGCGCTGAGTTTTAATTGAGTGAACTTTAAAGAGACAGACTCTAGCAGCTAATTGGCTTGCTGTTTTCATTGTTGAAAAATGCAAAGCAGACATTTTACTGCATCTTGGTAGGCACTACTTAAACATAAGCTGTAATCTCATTAAAAAGAATAATATGCAGTTCCAAGGTCTATATTCTTGTGGTAAAGAATTTTCGGCACCAGATGTACAAAAGTTTAATTTGGGAAATTAGTACCTGTAGTTAAGGCAGTGTTGTATTGCCTGATTGTCAGTATAAGCCAAAATAGATAAAGAAATTTACAGTATAAGCAGTGTGTTTTTATATTTTTAATTTTCTCTCTATTTTCATAAACCCAGTATTTGAGAAATATTAAGAATATATATAAAAAAATTGGGTCAAACATGTCATAAGATGCATTATGCAGAAAATAATAAACTTTTGTTTTATTGTTCATATCACACACCAGTTTTAGCTTCGTCTTAAAGGTGAGGCCTTGCATTGGGTACATGCCTTAAAGGGGATGCCCTAGCAAGGTAATCTGAAATTGATGAAGATTCAGATGTCTGTTAGGTGGTGATGATGCCATTGTTAAATGCTTCGGACGTCAATAACCCCATTGTTCTCTGTAATTCTAAAGCTTAAACTTTACGCTTGAAATGTCATGATAACTATTCTGTTCTATGTTTATAGTGACAGGAAGCTGTTTGATGTTATAGAATCATCCCTACGCCTGTTATTATATATATTTTTTTCTTAATAGATAGAAAACTGATACTGGTGTAGTTCTGTTAACTGAAAACATGAGATAGGTGCTTTGATCCAGTCCCATTTATTAATGAACATAAGTTTTAAGTGTTTGACACTTAATTCACTGCTTCTGGGGAAACTATATCTTTTGGTGTTTATCTAATGGAGTACAGGTTATTTTGAGGATGACAGTATGTTGTGGACATAAAATTGAGCAAGTGCTGTTGAAGATGAAGCTAGGACAGAGTCTCATTAGCAGACATGATTGAAATTAGAAGACCCATTTTCAACATTAGACTAAGATTAATGAGGTGAGATATTTTTTTGTAAATTTACAGGACCTTTAACTGTGTTGAGTGTCCAGGTTTCCAAAAAATACTCCATTTTCATCATAAAACAGAAGTTTATTTTACACAGAAGGATGTCATAAAAACTATTCTACAGTTTTTTTTTTTTTTTTTTTTTTTTTAAGCTTTCATGTTATGAAACTCAAAAAAAAATTGTAATAAAGATCTAAAAGGTACTGCTTAAAATTCTAGACCTTGAATTTTTTTTATAGTTGACATCCCAATAGATATGACTGACACCAGTAGTAAAGTCTGTTTTTGCAGTGAATGGGGCACTGCTTTAGGTGTTAAGTGTACAGTACCTAGGCAGACACTTTAGTACTGTACAGTTGTTGATTTGTCTCTCTCTCTCTCTCTCTCTCTCTCTCTGAAAAGACAGTATCTAACTGTTATTAAGAATCCTCTTTGATAACGTGCAAACCCAGGAAATCATTTTGATCTCTGCTTAACTTTGTCTTTGCAGGTGTGTGGGTGGTGGTGCCATATAGGCAGCGTCCAGCAGCAGGACGGCGGGCAGGCAGCAGCAGGTGGCAGTAGGTGGAGCAGCAGCAGTAGGGGGAGGTGGAGGGGAGGAGGAGAAGGAGGGGAGACGGATGACGGTGTTGGCATTCAGGAAACTTCCAACTTCAGGACTTCAGCGACACCACAACAGCTAGGACAACATGGGGTCAGAACAGCATTATTCATTACGTTGGAATGACTACACAGTCAAAATTGTTACAGCATTTCAGTCACTGAGGGACGAGGAGGATTTTGTTGATGTTACTGTGGCCTGTGATGGTCACTCCTACTCGGCCCACAAGATGGTGCTTTCTGCGTGCTCTCCATATTTCCGGGCTCTTCTTAGGGTATGAAATCATTGATTCCCTAACTGTTTCTTGAATTTTTAGATTTGCCAAATAAGAAATTTCTTATGTGCTTATGATTTATGAAGTTTTGTGGAGCAGCTAATTTAAATCTGTGAATTAAATGTTCAATTTGGTAATGTTAATATAAAACCTTAGAAGTTAGTGTTTGTTATAATTTTTGCATAGTACTATATTCTTTTGTTCTTACAACAGGCCAACCCGTGCCAGCACCCCATAGTTATCCTAAAAGATGTGGGTCATGTAGAACTAGAAAGACTACTTGAATTTATGTACAACGGTGAAGTTAGCATCGCTCAAGACCAGCTGGCAGCCTTCCTCAGAACTGCAGAAAATCTAAAGATCCGTGGACTTGCAGGCTCTTCAGATGATATGGATCAATTAGGAGTAAGGATCATTTTACATTAGGATTGCTTGTATCCTATGCTGTTAAGATTTTACTGCATAGCATTTATCTTTCCTTACAATCAAGTTTTTTCTTTAATCTTGCATCTGACTTATAATCTGTTTTACCAAGATATTGAACCAGCAATACCAGTTGCTTAAAAATTCGTACAAAGTGCAAACTGAAGTATAAAATATTTGAAATGAATTCTAAATTTTATTGATTATGGCTATGATTTTTACTTATACTTATGAAAAAAGTGGGACCACTTTAGTTGATGACATTTACTGACACCAGTTTAGTGAGGCAGTCATGCCTTTCCACCATATGTCAGATTTTGCTTTTACATGACTGGTTTGTTCATGTTTTGTATCATATTTGTCAGTCCTCTTTCTCCTCTTCACTATCTTCCTCAATGAAATATATCTCTATATTGATGCCAGCCCCTGGTGCCATCTCCAACCCAAAGTTGGTGTTTGTGCTGAAATGAATGAAAAAGCCCTATGTTTTGTTTTGTAACTTTTCATCCACGCAAAAGTTCAGAATTTCTGGTTTAAGGCTGACCTCTTTCCTACTAAGGTCTTTTATTATGGTTAGTCGTTTGTTTATGTATCTTAGAATATTTAGCTTTACAGGATTTTTATCTTAGTCATATTATCATCTATATTTTCAGTTTATTCATTTTCTTAGCGAATCAAAGACTTCTGAGTGGCCTCTCCCAAGTTCTACATTCCTATTGCACAGACTTGAGGGTCTACCAAAACTTAGACTTTCATGCTCATTTTGCTGTTCTTTTTCTGAAATTATACAAATGTTTATTTTATTTCTTAAATGTCTCTTGATGATCCTAGGAAATTCTTCTTAATGGATTTTGTTTTGGCATAACTTATTAATGAGCTATATATATGGGCTTTCTGTGCAGGTCTTTCCATTTGTTGTTCCGAGGACTCTTGTCCAATTTACCAGACATCGAGGTTTCAACTATCAGGCTGTAGTGACAGTTTCATTAATTCCTTGGCTTTTTCTGGTTTTTTGGACTTCCAGATGATGATAAAGATATATTTTTTAGTTACTAAGTCAGGTTTGAAAATAAATTAAGACAAAACCATAACTGTTACTCTCACAGCTTAATGCTCTGTTTCTTGTAGTCATTTTTGTAGTCATTTGGAGTAAGAACTTCTTGTGTTGGTCTTGATTTTGGAAGGTAAATATCCTCTGCCATCATTTACCAAGTCTTCCAAAATGAGTTGCCTTTCAGCCTTTCACTGTAATCTTAGTTTTCTGTCTTCCGAATTTGTGATTGGAAAAATTGGATAGAATTAGCAGAAGCCTTTAATTAGGGTAGGTACAGAATGTAAACCAACTCTTACGTTTCTTATAGTAAAGGGTTGATAGCTTTGAATTGCATTCGTATTCATTGCCATGATCTTGACTTGTTTTTTATTTGGTTATTGCAGTTTCAGTAAATAAACTTAGAATGCATACTTAAGAAACGGATGCCACTAAATTATTGAAGCGAATTTTAATACTAGACTCATATTTTTTTGTCATGTCAACCAACAGCAAATGTCTAGTTTAGGAAATTTTGAAATGTAAATTTCATTATTAAAGACAAACCCACTGGGCCAGCCCTGCAAGAGGTAATTATTTTAACTCCGTGGTCTGGTTGAACTACTTGATGATGATAGTAATAATAAGAGTGTCATATGTCCTTAGTGTTCAGCTAAATACTGCAAATTGGTATTGACCATAAATGTCAGTGATGCAAATTAATGTTCTATAATCATATTTTTGTTAATAATTTTATCAAAGCTTAATATGTTGACCCTGAATTGTACTTGTCTGTGTATGTGTTACATTTTCCATCACTTTTGAATGTTCTGACATGCCATTAGGAAGGGTAGTTAAGGCAGGTAGTTCTGAAACTACATGCTCATTTAGTATACCTTGAGTCTCTTGTTTCTATTGTTTAGCCATGGGCTTATATTTTGAAAATATGACCCCTGATTGAGTGCAGCCAATACTGTAAAGGATTAATATGTAGTTTTTTAAAGTCAAGCTTATTTTGAGTCTTGTCTCCATCTGATAATGCCAGGATAATTCTTGACAGTTTTAGCAAACACAGTGATCTGTTCCTTCTATGAACTCTTCAGGATGTTTTAAGACAAAGTTTAGGTTTCATTGATTCAGTTTTTCCTCTTCTGTCTTTGAGTCATTGTACTGTGTACAGTAATCATATGAGGAGTGGTAGTGAACTGCCTGCCAAGTGGTTTCCACCATGCAATATGCCATAAGGGATGGTGAATATTTAGCCTAATAATGAAAGACCAGTGGTTATCAAACAACTCTCAACCTCTCTGATTCTTGTCTTGTTAGGCATCATATTTCCATATGCAGTGTATATAAATTTGGCTATAGGCTTGGTATTGTTGTATTGGTGTCAGATTGTAATTCAATAACTGTGCCTTACAAAAGAAATAGGTTAAAGTCTCACGTTCAGAAGCAGTGGACTTGCTTAAGAGAAAGTTTAGATTAGAAGTTTCAAGGAAAGTCAGAATTACCCAAATTACAGATTGTGAAAAGAATGTTGTAAGGTAGGCTATATGTTATTGATATTAGTGAGCGCAGTACTTTATTGATAAAGTTTAGGGAGAATAGCATCTATGTGTTGTATATATTCAATTGGATATAATTGAGTAAGCTTTTTTTCATTTTACAGCTGCAGAGACCGGATGTGTCATATAGTTATAGCAGCTGTTCGATAGGAGGAGCTGGAGGGACCTCTGGTCGAAGTAGTCCCTCCGCTGGTTATGCCCCCAGTCAAGGTTCTAAAGATGAGGAAGTCGGGGGTGACGGCAGTGGAGGCTATCATGCCAGAGCTGAGTCACCCCCGAGTAAGAGACGGAAACGACTGAGTGCCCCTGCTGCTGGCCATGCTGACTTGAATACTGAGACTCATAGTTCAGGTAGTACCTGATATTTCTTATGATTGTAACTAAATGTGTGTGATGGTTGTATTTAACTGCTATTTTCATTATCTAGCCCTGATTGCTCCGGTCATTGAAGTCTGGTTATTTTAATTTTGTACCTCTGGTTTACAAAGTACTGTCATTGAAAATGTTTATGGAAGAACCACTTTTAGTTGTATGCTGTGTCTAGTTTCACAAGCATTAATCTGAATATTTTTTTTTATCGAAAGCAGTTTCCCTAATGCAGTATAGTGTATAGTTTTGGTATTAGTTGTTTTAATTTCCTTTAAAGGTTTTCAGCAACTCTTATTAGTGCAAAATTGCAAGCAGTCACTTACATTGTGAATGTAGAGAAGATTGTAGTACTTGAGATATACATAAATGAGATAGAAAGAACAGTACTTAGTAAGCCAGGGTTATCATCCTGATTAATTAGTTTACCGAGACCATTGAATCTGTAAGCTAAGATGAAGGAATAAGTTGCATGTGAACCTTGGTGATGTTAAACTGTTTGAGCCATAACATAAAATTTTAGATGCCAGTTTTTGTTATAATGTCCAAACCTTTTTGTTTCTGTTTTTTTTAGGTGGCTAAGTACTTGAGCTATGCTTGCTAATCAGTTATAAAAATTTTTGTTACCTAATTGTTATTTATATGGTTTCAATAGTTTCTGAATGTTTTGATTGCATGCGTATTTTACTTTTGTTCTATAATTCCACGTTATGATTTTAAATGATATAGTTTCCAATTTACACCACTTTGAGGTAAATTTTTTTGTTTTACAGTACTCTAATTATGTTTAAGTGTTTAGTCTTTGACATCTTGTTTGTGGATGTAAGGAACTTTGTTTGAGTGGGTTTATTGGAATACAGATATGACAACATAAAAACACCCATCTCTGTAATATACTTTAGTATTTAGATTTAATTGAAGGGAGAAATTAATGGGTGTAGTTCAAGCAGCTTGATTTTCTCTCAAGAGAAGGTCATAGTCATGTAAGTGTAATGCTTATCCAAATTTGCAATGTGTATGTGTGTGTGTGTGTGTGTTTGAAAGGTGGTAAAGGAAAAAGCTCAGTCAGGAATGTGGCAGGTGGATACCATGAGGGTAAATTTAATATTCTGCTTGGAACTTAACAGATGTTGCTAATTTTCCAAAATATAATTTGAGGAAAGTATTCTGGTGCTGAAAATGGGGATGATCACCATGTGGCAGAAATGCAGGGATTAGAATGGGTAGAACATTAACATACTTCCTAGAAACATGCTAGAATGTGAAGCAGCTACTTCTGGAAAACACACTGGACTGTGAATTAGGCATAGATTGGCCAATAAGGAAAAGAGCAGAAGTAGTGTGGGTGAAGTGAAAATTGATTGATAGACTTCAGTTAAATAAGAATATCCGTTTAGTAATTAGAACAAGAAACTGATTTATTATAGGACTTGTACTGCCCCATTCACAGGCAGGGGCACTGACAATGAAAATGGACAATACTTAGAAGAGGTGTGACTACAAAATCCTAAGATTCAGATCTGGGCAGCAATGGGAACCTCTTTGGAAATGTGGTAACCAATGGCTAGAAAATGGAATGAGTCTTCAGATATTGATGGTTTGGACATGTAATGAAAAGGGATGAGGGCCATTTAGCCAGGAATGTGGTAGACGAGGAAGTGGTACCCTAAAGGAGGCCAGTAGAATTATGGAAAAAAGATAGTGATAGGGTCCTGGACCACAAGAAAATTAGGGTAGAGAATGAACAGGGCAAAACATATTAGTCATTTCATGTTTGACCTCATTAACAGAAACTCTGATGTTAAAACTGGAATTTTCATGGATAATAGTAGATGTTAAAATGGAGATGCTAAAAGATTTGCATGTATCATGCTATACAGGTTGACCATCACTAATCTGGCATCATTGGGACCTGGAGGGTGCCGGATTAGCCATTTATTAGGCTAGAATACACGAAACCCAGTAGCTAAGCACCTTATCTTAGAATTAAAATATCCCATAAATCAGTACAAGTTGGTTAATAAAGAAAAGACAATTATCAAATACAGGTAGTGCTCGAGTTACAATAATTCGACTTAAGATATTTCGAGTTTACTACAATGGGGTTAGCAATTAATACCAATGCGAAAATATTTAGAAAATATTTTTAGGTTTCGCGCAGGCGCAGGCAGCGAGAGAGAACAATTTACAATAGACCAACTTCTTTTCCTCCATCTCTTTATTCCATCTACTAGTTAAAAAAGTAAAAGAGAATGATAAAAGTATATTGTTAGTAACGTTATACTCTTGCGTAAATGCGTACAGCCATACACAATCGAACGGGAAACTCTTGTTTTGCTACTAATCGTATCAGATAACAACTGTTTAGCTTGTATTTCAACTATCGTACGGTCAAACAATTACTGTTGTTATGTTACAAATTACGTTAAGTACTATAGGACTGATATTTTTTACACTATACCCTTATTTGCTTTGGAGAAAAGATCGCCAAGGAAATATACTGTTTCAGTAACTTTAAGCTGCAAATTGTAGCTGAAGCTGAGAAAACAATGTTCAAGCTGCCATTGACTATAAATTATCGTGCATCGGCAACATGGATGAAACTCGACCGTAAATAAAATTGGAGATAATGTATTTTAATCAAAACTACTGGGCATGAAAGAATACAAATTACTGTTGTTTTCACGCCAATAAAAGATAAATATGTAAAGCTCGTATTATGATGAAATCAAGAGAAAATAGGGAACGGAATCTTGATTTTTTTTTACACAAAACAAACATGCCCCCAAAACGTTAATATATGACATTCCCGCAAACGTCATATATTAACGAAAAAGTAGCTAAATTGATGTCACAACGAGACGTATTTAAGTTATATTTCGACTTAAAAACACTTCGTATAACGAAAAATATCCTTGTCTCAAATAAATAAAGTATCTGTATTCATTTACGCTTACTAGAAGCAAGAAGAGCGCTCTGAACTGAGTTAAATGCGGTGAAATAAACAGCGCGTTATCGATTCCCAAAACAAAAAACATTGATCGCAATTTATAATATAAAAGCAATATGAGAATATATGCAGTTGGATACAATGTAGTAAAGCATAACTTTAAAAGATCCACGAAAAAGATACACATTCGTTATGTTGATGTTTGTATAATACTGTTAATATGTGGATAGGGTTCAGTATAATGTAGGCTAGGCTACCGTATATGTAGCCTATACGATATACCATAGCGTAGGCCAAAAGACAATAATGTGAAAAATGGAACAGCAAAAGCATGCATGCGTTTACAAACACCTCCAGTTTGTCGGTGCAGCACACAGTGCCACCAAATCGAAGCGGCCAGCGAGTGAGTTAGAGCAGCGACCTGGGAAATTTGAAAATTAGTGCGGAAACATTAGAAATTACTCTAGCCGAAATTTGTGCCGGATTACTGATTGTTCCGGACTACTGATTGCCGGATTAGTGATGGTCAACCTGTATTAGTTTACTGTAGGGAGTTGGAATATTTATGTTAAGTTGCATTAATGATATTCTTGAGAGTATTTGTGGATGTAGGTTCATGTGTAAAATGAGTATGGAGGGTTGGTGCCTTTATTGTAGCAATCTTGTGTTACATAAAATGGTGATGATACATGATTTATAAAGGAATGATCTTACCTTAGTTTTTGTATTCCTTGAGTTTATGTATTTTCTGATAGATATTTTGTGAATTCTGCATAACATTATTTCCCATGTTATGCCTCCATCATTGCTGTTCCTGTTGGCAATTTGCTGACAGTGTTTGTATTTTTAGCTTGGAGAAGAGGCAGTATTCACTTAGCTCAGGGCTTAACATTTTGTAGAGGCCTTCAGGATAGGAGTTGACATGTAATTCTGTTTTGCTGATACTGAGTTGTATAATAAGCTGTTATCTAAGTTGTATAGGGCCAAAATTTATATGAGCAAGATGGGACCTGAAATTTGTAGGATGCAGAGCTTAACATTCTTGAAAAAAGATACAGTATTGTTGGTGAGTGAGTGTTTGGGGTATTTTTTTTTTTTATCAATCTGATGAGCTATGCAATCAAAAGACCTCATCAAACAAAGACCCGTTGAGGTTATAAAGAGGAAAATGAAGAGTTTCTGGTGTTGAATAATGGAAAGATAGAAGGTTATTAGTGACTTGAAATGAAATCAGGTGAGTGTGAATCAGGAAGAGAATTCTTATCATAATTCATCAGAGAAACTGGACAAGTATTCAAGAAAATCAGCAGTTTTTAAGAGTTACTGAAAGTGAATTAAATGTTCATCAGAAGGTATAGTGTGAGCTAAATGTGGGCAACACCAAAAACTTATTCATTCCAGTTCAGAAGGGTGAGGCCTTGCCTGCAAAACTTCTTGTATGAATTGACCTTTGCAGATAACAGTGAGATGAGCGGGAGGTACAGATGCCAGCACATCCTCACCAGTGACCTTTATTATGAAGGAAGGGTGATGGTCCTGGGAAGAGCACCCCTTGATCCTATTAAAGTTTCTGCAGACACTGGTCCAGCTAAGAGAACATATGGGGAGACTTCATTAGATGATGGTAACTGCAATTCATTCCTCTACTTTGAACCTTAAGTAACTCATCCTTGAAGATGTTTAGATGGACTTTACCATGGACATATCATAAGCACAAGTAGAAGACTTCATTATTCTGGCACATTTCTGTAACTGAAGCTTCCTTAAGTTGCTGGAAAGGATGTTAAAAGTTACAGGTAACTGCAAACAAAGTCTTGCACTTAAGCAAAAGAGGAATCGTTTTGAATAGTGAGAAGATCCTTGGCTGATTCATCATCATAGTTCTCCTCCACCAACATTTTATCATAATATGATTAACTCTGGCTGTTTTGGAGGGAGTGCAAAGAGTAGTCAAGTTCCAGCAATTATCAGAATGCTGGAGTGTACTGTTTTGTGCAGTTCCAGGCAGTAGTTGACAATGATCCATCAGGTGGCAATCCAGGGCAATCAGGACAGGATGGATGACAGCTGGAAGTGAGAATTTCTTGTTATGGAAAGAGGTAGATCACGGGAAGACTTCACTGAAGATACTACCACTGGTAGTCATAATCAGTGAGGAGAGAGGTCATTGTAGCTCTAGATAATATGGAATGGCAAAAGTCCATTGAAGAATCAAGTACCTAGTGTTTCTAAAGCGAGTGTTCTCGAGGTATTCCTTTTGAAGTTACAATAGTGGTAGCTGTAGGAATTAAGTACTGTATTGAGACACAGCCTACCCCTTGAAGAGCTATCCCATTTGTGGCCAACAAACCAAGAATGACAATGATCCCCAACATGGTGAGGAAGAAAAGTGAAGAAAAGTGCTGTTTTGGAGTTACACTGCTGCTGCTGCTCTCTTCTTCTTCTTCTTCTTCTTCTTCTTCTTCTTCTTCTTCTTTTTTTTTTTTTTTTTTTTTTTTTTTTTTTTTTTCCCCAGCTGCCTCTGGAGAGAGAAATGGTCCACTCAAGGTAGTTTTAGAATTACTAACTTTGGAGAGGGCCTTGGACTTCAACAACCTTTACAGTCATCATTGTTGGTGGGATAGGTGGCTAGAGCATTGAGACTTAGTTGCAGAGAATATCTTCAGGACAGCAGCGTCCAGTGTTGATAGTTGAGGTACAAGAGAAAGACATGGGTGCAGGAGAAATAGTTTATCTCCACCTCCAGTTCTTTCAGTATCCACATCTCTGCAAGATTATATGGAGACAAGGCAGCTTTACCTAGGGCAGCAAAAGTCAGAAGTTTGGATGAGAACTCTGTGACAGGCAAAGCATACTGAATAAAGTGCCAGTGCTGGCTGTAGCTGTCTGTATATAGCTCCCTACATTGCAGAAAACACCTATCAATGTCGGTTATCTAGGTAAACTTAGGCCGAGGTTTCTACAATGTATTCATGCTAATGACAGCAGGAGTGCAGACAAACACTTTAGGAGGCAGAGGCAGGGGCATCAAAATTGGAAGGTGGAAGGAGCCCATCTGAGATGGAAGTAGAAGAGAAAAGCATGGATGAAATATCCCATCCTTGAGTAAGAGGTCATATTGAATGATTGTCAAATTTGCTTGGTGAGCGAGTGTAGTATTTTTCAGCAGGTGAACTGTTATGAAAGGTTGTGGTGGAATCCCGTTTGATCTTCATTTTCTCAGCAGGATGATGACCCTGTGACATTATTTAAGGAGGCAACATAGCACAAGAAGCTGTGTTTTCCAAAGAACTTGTTCCTTAACAGACAGCATTGGAAGGGAAACAAGGAGAAGTCCTAAGAAGCATCTGGATGAAGCAGAACCATTGATCCACTGACTAGTCATGGCACGTCTCACATTGTAGGAGAATGCTGGTGCCTGTGGCACAATGAACTGAGATAATGAAGATCCTGGTCCAGTTGGGTCTTGAGCTCAAGCATACCCTGACAAGTATATGTAGGTCATAACAAATAAATTTTGAATACTGTACACAACACTTAGGCCAAACTCAAATGAATGCTCTCCAGCCCTTACTTATTAAAGCACTGTTAATTACTGCAAAAGAAGCAAGTGCATTGCAAAAATCAACGAACATCGCAAAAAAAATAAAATTCACAAATTTAGGCAAGTTCACAAGATTACAGAGAACCACAAGGTAACTTGGCATCTTATGCAAGAAAGAATAACTTAAGATTTTAAAATGAATAAAAGAATGGGAAGGCACAAGCATTACCCTTGAAAAACTTTGTGATAGCAAATTGTGAATCTTTACATCACAAGACAGCCATCCTAGCAGGAAAAATGTAAAACTAACTGTTAACTGAAATTGAAATTTAGTAGGACAGTTGAAATGATGAAAATGGAAGAAATAACCAGATCAGAATGGAAGGGAATACTAACATTAACTCATAGGGAAAGACGTCGGATGCAAGCTCCTAAGTTGCACCAATGAGAATAGATCAAACTATTGTTATAACCCAGTTAACATAATAATGGAGTGATAAATGAAAAAATTAAGGAATTGCATAAGCAGTGGTATTCCTGGGAAGAGCAAATACTTCAACTAGACAGCAGTCATTCACAGTGAGAGTAATGCAGCTCTCTTAGACAGGACAGGGGCCTTTCAAACATGACTTAAAATTTTGTGACCAGATATTTCCATGTCCCTGGAGATAAGGCAGTATATGATTAATGAGATTTTTTTTAAACAATTTTGCTTTTTAAAAGTGGATGATCTCTTTAGTATTCACTGTTGATATTAACTAAGTAGGCAGTCTTTTCATTAATTGTAGGATGATGGCAGAAAGACACTTTCTTTCCCTTTTTATGTTACCGTATGAGAATTTGGATTTTGTAGCTTGAATTATTTTTTACAATAAATCATTTATTTGATGTTTTCATGTTAATTTCCTTGAATGATTAAGCATTAATCCATTCAGTAAATTTACTCTCAGTTTCAAGGTTTTTCTAGGAATAAATGATTCTTACTCTTATTAGGTATGCTGTAAAAGTCAGTGCTTTTTATAGTTAGTTGTTTTCTGTAAATTGCTCTGCAAACCAATGAAATTTTTAAGGGTTTTCAAGATAAGTTGACAATGAGAAAGATAATGTTTTAAAATTGGAAAGGAGTGTTAGTGGCAGGATTTTGCATTTCTGTACAGTATGTGGTCCTTTCTCTAGGGCTGTCATTGACATCTCTCTTGTGATAAGCTTTTGTCGTGTTGGTTATCTAGTTTTTCATACGTGCTCCATGACGTTATTATTTTAATATTTTTTTCATTTGCAGATTTACTTGTTTCCAATTATGATTTTGGATCCCTGCAAAAATTTGTAAACACTAATTAAAACTACAATTTTTGTTTTTTTACTATTTATTTCTCTTCTCTTCTGAGTTGTACTCATTAAAATTGCCTTGATTCCAGGTTTTGGATAAACAGTTTATTTTATGGTTTTTTGATAAATTTCTTGCATGTTAAAGGGTAAAATTTTTGGTACTTGATGGGAATTTATATTTTCAAGTTGATGGCTGAATGAGGTGGATGCTTTGGAAAATTAATTTGAAGGACTAAAATGTAGTATGCATTCTGTAGAGGGGTTGTTCTTAAGCTTCAGTATTATTACTCTTTAGTGGCTCTCCCTGGAATATCTTTGATGAATTGTGTAGATTGATGTATACTATTAAATACATGTTGGTGCAAGAAGTTGCAATATTTTAAGTAATTTCAAATTTGAAAGTCTGGATAACTAAAAGGTTTACTTGAAGATTGCCTTGCGCAAAGAAATGAGACAGGTTCGAGTATTTTCTTCCACAAAGAAATGAGACTGACTTGCTTGAAAGTTTCTGTGATGGTTATAATTTTGCAGAATGTGTGGTGGAAGCTACTGTGGAAATTGAATCTGGTGGTTCTCTTAGTGGAACTTTGCCTGGCGAGGACGACGTACGGCAGGACCGAAGAGAATTAAAAAGTGAACCAGGTGATGTTATGGCGGAAGTATATAGTGAAACATCAGAACTAACTGATCCTACATCTCACTCAGGCGAGGGCCTAGACCCAAGGCAATCTGTACTTTATCCTCTAGGTATGTGGAATGTCTGTGGCTTATTTTCATGTTATGTTAAAAAGCGTTCTTTGTAAGTAGCACTGATTGCAGTTTATTTTTATTGAAGGGTCAGTAGTATGTGAATATTGGAGTCATAAAGATTATGGGTTTGCGGGATTAGGGTTGTAAGTTTTCAAAGACTTATCTTAGGTTGGTACAGGCCAAGCTTGCTTCTTGTATTTAGTGGTATAATTTTCTAATTTGTAGTTTTCTTGATCATAGGCCAGAGAGCCTTGAACGGTTTTCTTAGTCTTTGTATGTACCTGTGTGTGTGTGTGTGTTTGTATGCTGAGTTACACATCTGTAATTATTTTGCCTTCTAGATATTTGGTTTTTAAGAGTTTATTCCTATTATTCTGTGGATATTTGTTGAATAACGAAAATAAAGTTACAAGGTTATTAAGCAAACTTGACAGATAAGCTTTTTTTGAAGAAAGCTGTATTTTTGCTATGAATATTATTTTGTTTTTACTCAGTGGTTACAGTAATTAGTACAAGGAAGTGTTTCCCTTATTGTGAATGCTCCCAAACAAAGTATGTTGTAACATAATGCAGGGGTTTACCAGGGGTCTGAGTAAACATCTTAGAAATGGTAGTTAAATGGTAAAAAAAAAAGTATTTTAGTTGAAATGAAAAGAAAAAATAAAGTATGGTTCACTAGTCAAGAATATACTGAAAGATTATTCCTCTGTGGAAATATCGTTTCTGTCTACAAAAAAGTTATTCTAAAGAAAATTTATGGAAAGCTTGGGCAATTTGATTTAGAGCCTGAATTAGAGATACAGCACCAGAGCCATCAGCTTGATGATTTTTCCCCAGGGCTGATGTAGGTACTGATAAGACAGTGCTTTGTTGATATTATATTAGTTGTTTATTGTCCAATATTGAGCTAAAGTTTTTGTTTTCAGCATATTTATATGAAGTGTAAAGTTAAAAAAAAAATGTACTTGAGAGTATGAGGTTCAGTAGGCCTGGCAAGTTGCTGTGGTGTCATTTCTTTGGCATTGTTGTTGTCCAGACGACAGGAAATAAATTTCCACCTCTATCACAGTTAACCTTCCAAACTCATGGGCCTTGGACTTGTGGTCAGTGATCAAATGGGAAATTTTTACTAGCTTTGTAGCCATTCAAGTAAATATGCAGATGACACATAAGGTAAAATGTAAAGAGAACTAAAGTTTAGTAATCCATAGATGACTGAAGTACAAATGCACATTAGTCTGTTTTACCTTTAAATACAGTCCTGTGTGCATAAATTATAACAAATTGAAACAAAAAAAAGTCATGCATAGAAATGGCAGATATTGGCCGTAGCAGAGAAAAGGTTGGAACTATGGAGGAAATTGAGTCACTTTACAAATACTGTATATCAAATATTTTTTATATGCTAGCACGAATACTTACACAACTTTTCTGTAAATTGTGAACATTTTTTATAATTAGAGTTCTCAAAAGAACTGTGGATCTGCATGTTTTATAGTGGGATGCCAGCAGCTTTGTCTCAACTTCCAGACTCTGGTGCAATCAACTGTGAAATCTTGAATGCAGTTGTGATCCAAAAAGTAAGATTCTTAGTTTTGCTAAAATGGCTATGACGAGTCCAAAGAAAATCAAGACCCTACAAGAAAAGATTAGATTGCTAGATTGTCTACATATTTCAGTCACACATGCTGAGATTGCCTGCTATTTTGGTATAAGTGAGTCGATTGTGTAGTATATACAAAAGAAGGAAAAATCAATCCGTGCAGCTGTTGCAGCAGCTAGACCAGCGGTGCAAGAACACCGCATTGTTGGTAAAATTCTTTATTCTATTGGTTGGAGAAAAGTGCTTCTCTTTGGGGTGCATGACTGCTTCAAAAAGGACTGCTTCAAAAAGGAATCCCATTAGACTGATATAATTCAAGGAAAGGCCATTTCCTTGTACAAATCCATAGGCAAGTAGAATGTGAAGGATCTAGCTCTGCAGATTTCAAAGCCAGCAAAGGCTAGTGTGATAATTTTAGGAAGAGGTCTGGACTACAAAATATTAAAATACATAAAAAGCAGCTTCTGCCAACTAAGAGGCAGCTAAGGAGTTTCTGGACACCATAAAGAAACCTATTGAGCAACAATGGTACTTACCAGAGCAGCATTTTAGCGTCAGTGAAACTATATTTCAGGGAAAAAATGGCACATAAGACATTATTTAGCCAAGAAGAAAGATGAGCACCAGGTAATGATGCAGGAAAAGAGAGATTGAAATGCTGTTTTTTGCTAAAGCGCTCAGATTTATAATCAGGGCAGCCTCAATTTATAAGCTACTAATCTCTGAGCCTTGAAGATAAAAAAGATAGATTGAAATTGCTAGTCTTTTGGATACATAGCAAGAAAGTATGGACTGCCAGAACATCTTTCTTAAGAGTGGTTTCATTGCTGTTTGGTCACAGAAGTTGGGAGGTACTTTGTCATTAAAGGATTACATTTTAAGGTCTTACTGATACTGGAAACAGCTCCTAGCCATCCAGAATCCCATAAGTTCAACACTGAAGCTTTCTAATTGCTCCCCCAACATTACATCTCAAATCTAACGTTATACATTTGCTAATGCCATAAATGTAAGCCATGAAAGCAATAAAGCCTGAGACAGTATACTCATGCTGGAAAAAGCTTTAGCCAGGTTGTGTCATGACTTAATCAGATTTACCTTGGAGACTATCAGAGAAATAAAGAAATTGTGACTTTGGCAAAGAATATAGCTGGAGAACTGTTTTAAGATATGAAAGTGATATTTTTAAGATAACAGTAATTCTTCTCAATGGTATTGTTTTATAAATTTGATAATTTGTAGGCACCATAAAAAATAAACTTACGGTGCTGTATGCATACTGTAGTGGTACCTTAATACCCTACAAGTACATGTATGTATTCTCTCTCAACTCTTTCTTTATTCATTAAATTGGTGTAATGTACTGGACTGTATTGCATATTTAGTAAATAATCAGTTGTTTATATTGACTATTTAAGTTTTGAGGTCAAATTATTTGCAAATTTGTGCCCCTGACCATCTTGAGTTTCAAGGGACAATTGTATGGGATATGATTCATGCCGTTCTGTTCCTGGGACCTTAAGTGTAAACATTTAAGGCAATGACAGTGGTACATTGCCAAGAGAAATGACACCCAGATACTGCCATTGGCCACAGCCTTGGCTAATTGAGAATCCCATTGGCAGGATTGTTATAGAAGATCAAGATAATGTAAGATAAATTGAGGTGCATCTGTGAATTGTGTAATTGCTAAAAGTATATTATTCTTTTTTCAAATTGATATTGCATGTATTTATTTTTATGTTGAATTGAGCTAATTCTGTATTTTCTAGTTATATGCCCTTCTCCCTCCCCCTTCAATGATTTCTAGAACTGTTTTATGTAATGCCTGGTATTATGCAATTTTTTTGCAACAGTACAGTAGTTAATTTTGCTTGTCTTGGCATCTCCTTTCATATTAGATATAGCAGGATCTTTGCTATATAATTTTCCTTTGTGAAATTTATTTTATAGTAAAATATTAATGCATCAAAGTAACAGATTTAAAAGTTAAATAGCATTAGAATTTTTTGAATTTTGGAAAATATAAAATTTATTTTCCAGTGATTTAGTTAGACTGAAAAAAGGTTCTTCTCTTAGCCATTTTGATATTTTTTGGATACAGCAAAAATGGCCATTATCAGTTAATTACAAACGGCCTTCAAGTTCAAATTTGTTGGGTCCCAGCCCATGTAGGCATTGAGGGTAATGAGAAAGCAGATAAAGCTGCTAAATTGGCTTGTACAATCACCCCAACTACTATGAAAGCCCCCATATCAGACTGGCTAGCATCAGTTAAACCCTTAATTTATAGGGATTGGCAAATGGACAAATATACTCCCTCAAAACAAAATAAAACAAATTAAGAATGAGGTTAAAAAGTGGCATTCTTCTACCCAAAAGCAAAGAATTAATGAAATAATTTTAACAAGACCCAGAATAGGACATTCCAGACTCACACATGGTCATCTGATGTCAACTCCGCACACAAATCCAATAACTTGTGAAAGATGTAACATCCCAATAACAATCAAACATATCTTGATTGACTGTCCCAGATGGCATCATGAATGAAATACTTATTTACAAAATAAATCAATAGAGGATATTCTAGCAGAAGGTAATAACTTTTCAATTAATAATATCATTCTCTTCTTAAACAAAATTAAATTGATAAATAAAATATAATCTTCCCCCTTTTTTCCCTCCCTTTTTTTTCCCTTTCCCTCTTGATTTTTTTATTTTTTTAATTGTCCTCCCCTTTTTTATTATTTATTTATTTATTTAACTACTCAATTTTTCATGTATTCTTTCCCCCCTTCTTTTTCCAGCCCAAGAAGAACCCTAAAAGAGTTCAGAGGTCTGGTTAAATAAATCATTTATAACTAACTAACTTGTACTTCAAGCTTACACAGAATATAAATCTCATATGTGGAAAAAGGATGTACACATTATATTAAAAATTGAATAATGGACATTAAAATAAACTGATGAATAAATGCTAAGGTACTGACCAAAATAACTTGATGCACTGTAGCACGACCCTAAATAGCATTACAGTACAGCTTCTTCATAATTTGTATGGTACTGTTTGTACCACATTGCATTTATTATTTAAGTATTTCATTACGACCACTGAGTCACATTTTGAGGCTCATAGGGCACAACTAAATGATTTGATTATAAAAGATAACTGAAAATAGGGGCACATTTAAATTGAAGTTGGACAGTTATGTGGAAAGAGACCAATGTTAAAGGCAGAAAGCAGTTTCTCTGGGGTTAAATGGACCTTGCAAATAATGTTCAGTGCTGTTAAAGGTATGCCATACAAAGCACGCTGTAAGCTCTACTCCCCACCCCCTTTTTCCTAGAGGATTTTTACTCGAAGAGAAGAAAGTGTTCACTAATTTGTAAGAGCCATAGGCATTAAGGGAATAGTACAAATTCCTGGTTGAAATACTAAGTAGGACATGGCTGAACATGATTTCTTTTGTCAACAGTTGTCTGATGTGTGAATACTGTTGCAGGAAAAAGAAATCACTGAACAAAGCAGTATTAATGATGTGATATTTCAATGGTAAATTATTTCTTCTTATTTCCAGTTGTTAAAATTCCAGTGGTGTCATCCATTGAAAAGTTTTGGTAAACTTTGAGTAATTTTGACTTTTTATCTTTGTTTTTCCATTTTGGAACATGATACACTTTAAGCACCACCTTTGTTTTTCCATTTTGGAACATGATACAATTTAAACATTACCTTGTTTTTCCATTTTAGAACATGGTACAATGTAAGCACATATAATTGGATTCAAAACAACACCACAACCAGCTTTATACTGTGAAATGTAAATGTAAATTTACAGCAAATGATAAAGGAACATTGCTATATTCAAAGATGATCTATGAGTTATTTGCCACAGATGAATTTGAGATCCTCTTAATATATTATAGTTAATGTAAAAGCTCACCGAAGGGTACTGATTTTTAGACAATAATATCTCAGTAGTGGAATATAAATTGTCTGAATAATATTACATTAATACCATAATCTCTCTTGATAGAATGAAGTCTTGCAAATATTGGACTAAAAGTTCGTTGCAGCAGATGATGTGTTGTCTTAGGGATCTTATTAAATAATTTGATAATAAATTGCTGTGAAAATTAAGTTTTGAAGTCAAAGTAAACATCAGGTATTGTAAAAATTGAGGATCTCCAAGGGTTGTATATAATAATAATTCTGAGCAGCAAATCATAAGGGTTGGATTATTTTACGATTGATCAGTCAATGAAGTTTTATTTTTGTTGAGTTTTAGTTTAACCAGTGCACCAGTACATTATTTATTTGGTGAAATATTTTTGTATTAGCACCTTACAATGTAGTTTTTACTCTTAAGAACAATAATAATTTTATAGTTAGTTTGAAAACAAACAAATCAGTAATATGCAGTATTTTAATAACTATATGTACTGTTTATTGTCATCCGTTAACTTTTGTCCAACTATCTTGAGTTTTTTATATATAAATTACCGAATACTTCTGCAGACCATTTTGTTTTTAATTCTGCTCCGTGCTGACATGAAAGGGTGGTAATTTTTTATACCATTTAATAAAGTTAAGGAAATATGGAAATGTCCATTTGTTTATTCATATATTGAGGCTCTTTATGCAGTGTGATTTAATCATGTAATAATAGGTAAACCTGCTCTGATCACTTGTCTTTCTACCAGCCTTGCCAGGGCCGTCAGGAGCAGCAGGAAATCAAGACTCTGTAGGGCCTCATGAATCAGGGGGTGAGTACTATACATAATTTAACAAGCCTGCCCTCCACCATGTCTGTCAGTCTTATCAACAAATTATCCCTTAAGTCATTTCTGTTTCACTGGTTGATTTTATATCTCATTAAGAATACAGGGAATTCTTTCTCTCGTCTTGTTTGTTCCTCTTCAAATCTTTGCCAGCTAAATTTCTGTTCTTTTTTATTTGAGTATTGTCTGTTATCAGTCATCTTCATTTATTTCTTATTGCATTAAGAGTAGTCTGAACAGTTATGGCGATATTCTTTTATATATCATTACTTAATATGTTATTCAGCTTTTACACTTATCTAGAAATACTCTCTCTCTCTCTCTCTCTCTCTCTCTCTCTCTCTCTCTCTTGCACAGTGGTTATTAGGCCAATATAGTAACTACGTCAACTTTTGAAATTTCAGTTGCATAAGTGGTTTTTCAGAATTAGAATTTATTTATCTTTGCTCTAGATTCCTGTTAGTGATATGAATTAAGTATTCCATACAATATTTTGATTTACAAGGTTTTGTATTTTTCATAATTTTATATAGCAATGCCAGCAAGATTCATAACAAATACCTCCCTTTAATGGACCCCAAAGAAGCAGTTTTACTATATACAAGCTGTATGCTATAAAACAGGAATTTATCAATTAGTTCTCAAGTATATTGCAGTATAGTATATGGTTAAAGCATGCCAGGAATTAGGCTAAAATTATATTTACTTTTGAGTGGTACTTGGTGTACAGTAAATAAAATATTGTGGTTTGTCATCCTTTTAAGGGGTGAGGTTATTAATAATATTAATTACTCGCAGAAAATGCTGCTGCAATTCTTTGTATATTCAGCTGTTAGTAGAAGCTTAAAATATTTTGATTTAACCTCAGTTTGTAAAAGCAGTTAGTCCACTG
This sequence comes from Macrobrachium rosenbergii, assembly GCF_040412425.1. Classification (NCBI taxonomy): domain Eukaryota; kingdom Metazoa; phylum Arthropoda; class Malacostraca; order Decapoda; family Palaemonidae; genus Macrobrachium; species Macrobrachium rosenbergii. The sequence goes on along the minus strand of NC_089751.1, from coordinate 28,450,949 downwards.
AGAACAAAATTCTCTGTCACAAGTCTGTTGTTGAATAACAGACATATACATCTTAAATCCCCCAGGTGTCTGTTAAAGTGAGGTACAACTTTAGTCATTACATTAGTGTATTTTCATTAAAGTAATCTGAATCTTATTGTAAATTATCACATGTTAATTTGTTCATTTTTACAACTTTTACCAATAATTTTGATAATCCATATAAAATAGAAGGCAAGAATTTTTGAAGTGCCCAAAGGTTCTTCTTTGAAAACCTCATTGCCATACATACTATTTGCAATATTGCTTTGCTTTACTCCCATCAGATAGGTTTTGTATCTTATGCGCTTCTTTGTTTCAATGAATAATATTTGTCTTTAGTGTGTAGGTGCTTCCCAGTCTAGTATCTTCCTGTTTAACAGGTTCCATATTTGGAATAATCTTTCTATTAATTAATCTGATCTTAAGTACAGTAGGTTTAAAATACAAATGACACTAAATTATCTTATAGTTATTATGCTTCGTTTGTTTTCATTTTTCTGTACAAGTGTTTTCTTCTGATTTAATTTTCTGCTTCTATTCTTGTTCCATGACTGTAATATTTGATTTTGTCTTCCTTAATATTTTGTTTTGAAGTTGTCTGTGATTCCATTTCATGTTCCTCATGGTAACGTAACTTGTATAGAGTTGTATTTGGCTTAACTCTCTCTACCTGCTTTATCTATAGCCTCTGTCTCTCTTGATGATAAGGATCTTGATCTTCATTTAAATTTCTTTTTTGTGATTAAAATGTGTGTTCTTGTAATTTTATGACCCTTTCATTGCTATTTTACTGTATATCCTTCTTACAATGACCTTGATTTAGTTTAATGTGATATAAAGTAGTATTCAGTATATTGAAAGGAAAAGTCATTTTGTTTTTTAATTATGATGATGATGTCAAAAGTGAGTTTAGGAGAGTTTACCCATATGGCTGCCACTACCACCACCATCTATTATCTTATTGTCTTGATTTAGAGATATTCAGCAGTGTATTCTGCAACAAAGTCTGCTAACCATAAAGACTCATACTCCATTAGTTTAAAGTTCAAGTGAAAAATTGCAGATTAGCATTTGAATGTAGATCTTTCCAGAAAGTAAAACTTTTTTAACAATTGTTGAATTTTTTTTGTCAAATGGAATGGTCTTTATGGTATATTTATTTTATTTATTTTTTTATTTTGTCTTTTGCTAAATTGTGTACATCAGTAATGGAGCGTTATGAACACGTTTGAGCTGTTCCTGTATGGGTCAATTTTTTATTTTGATTGAGGGGGATATCTCTACCTGAGCCTGGAGCTACATGTACACATGCATTAGCTTCTAATTCCTGGTAACAATGTAGGTGAGGAAATAAGATGTGCATAGTTTGTATTTTGCCTGCTGTTAGGGTGGTGATAAATGAGGATGTTTTGCATATGCTAAGGTGTGGGAAATATCTGAATGTGTGCTTTTACCCTGACTCCATGAGGTATAACTGCTGATCTGTCGTGTACAAGGGTGCATAGTTTTAATACTTCTTGCTATGGATTTGGCTTGTTAGTTCTTTTTCAATCTTTAGCTTTTGCATTGACTTTTGTATGTGCATCAGGATTACTTACGATGTAATTGTGCATGCATGCACAAGGGATCTGTTCAGTAGCTTACAAGCAGAAATTAACCTTAACAATGATGAGAAAATAACAGAAAAAGCACCAATTTTTGTATCTATATCTTGCTTTAAACCTTATGAGCTTCAGATATACAGTATTTGTCCAAAGAGAGAACTTCCATCATATCCAGGATTCTTCTATAGGCACATTTTAGGTATACAAGTGCAAGTTTCATGTATTCTGCAGTTGATTTTATTAGTTGTTCACTGACTTTCTCACAATACTTCATATGTTGAGCCCTCTGATCCCTTATACTTGCTGATAAAGTAACTTTTGAAGTGATACGTTTCCGTTGTGTATGTCATCATTGTCTCTAGTGGTCTTTTTATTTTTCTAGAGTTTATTTTTATTTTTTTTAGTTCATGACAGATTCATTTTGAAATTCACTCACAGTCAGCCTGTAACCTTTAGTTATGCTTGCATTTTATTTTATTTTAGAATGGTGATGGGACTGATTTAATGTCATTTCCCATGTAAATTGTGCCCTTCTCAGTAACCTTTTAAATTATTCCCTATTTTAATGCAATATTGTTTTGCTCTCTCTCTCTCTCTCTCTCTCTCTCTCTCTCTCTCTCTCTCTCTCTCTCTCTCTCTCTCTCTCTCTCTCTCTCTCTCTCTCTCTCTCTCTCTCTCTCTCTGCAAGAGTTACAATTATGAAACATACCCAGGAGAGTTCATATTCTGCTAAAGACATAAATTTTCATTATAAATGAATATTTAGTAATTACAAAGAGCACTGAAGCCCCCTGACTTAACGTGTAAATACACTGGGTATAATTATTGTGTTAAAATGAATATTGCTTTTCCAATTTTGTGTAATTATATGAATTGCCAATTCATTATTTAGATGTTGCTGGATAATGCTTGTGGAGTCTTAACAATGAGCTATGCTCTGATACCTTCATGTTATCCGTGCACAATATACTTTTTTTTTATTCTAAGTATTGTAGTTACCTTTCTGTTCTTATTCTCTTGTTGACCATTTCTGTAATGCTGTTTCATATTAATTTTCTTTTATTCTTGTTCAATTTTAATCTAGAATGGTGCATTTTAACCAGGACATTCCATCATGTAAATCATTTCTAGTTTTCCCTTCTAGAATTGGGCACATTGCTGTTACTGTTTAGAAAAATAATGTAAATTGTACTCAGGGCAGTGGCTGCTTTTGTTTCCCATATTTCCCCATGGGACATCTTTTTACGGATCTTGCACTTGTATTTGAATACGGTATAAATCTTAGAGCTGTTCTCAACACACAAATTAGTTAAAACACTACAAAAATAATTTTGCATCTTTAGACTATGTAAACTATAAATGATGGCAGTTTGTACCTGCAGTCATCTCACTAATGCATTTAGCACAGGATATGTATCTCACATCTCTTCAGAATAGCTTTGAAAGTATTGTAAAGTAAAACATCAAAATGAGGTGAGTCCCTTTATTACATGCTGCTCTGCCAGAACATTATGTTTTGTCTTGCACATTGAACTATTCAGTTTTATAGCTAGGTCACCTCTGCTTGTTGGTTCCTAATTCATTTTGAGATTACATTACTTCATATATGATGAGTAGAGTACCTTTATTGACGCACTAGTATTTTGCTTTAAATAGGCAATAGGATGCCATTGTAGGTGGCAATGCCATCGAAAGTTACATAATAGTTTGCTCATTTTCTTTTTGATCATTGGAAAAAGTTTTAATTTTCTGTTTTCGTTAATTGAGAAGATGTGTGCTGTTGAGAATCTGAGACTGTGGTTTAGCAAATAGACTAAATATAATTGATCGGTTGATCAGTTATTGTGATCATCATTATTTGAAAGTTGAATAGATGCTGTTAGTCCCTCTCTTTCTTGTACATTGCTCTGCAGATAAGATTCATTCTATTTCTTTAGTTGTCCCTTCAAAACTTATCAGTTCTAAGGTTTTGTGATCATCTTTATAAAAATGATTCTCTCTCTCTCTCTCTCTCTCTCTCTCTCTCTCTCTCTCTCTCTCTCTCTCTCTCTCTCTCTCTCTCTCTCTCTCTCTCTCTCTCTCTCTCTCTCAAAGATAGGGTTCCTATATGTGGTGGTATTTGCTTTGTATTTTAGGGCCTTTTCAGATTTAACCTATAGTGTAGTATGAAATTGGTCATCATAGATACTCTTTAGAGGTTTTAAAATCTTGAGCCATTTAGGGAACGGTCAGAATGATTTTCTAGGCCAAAAGTATTGAAAGTGATTTTTTGCGGGATAGTCGAGGTTAAGTGAATATCTTTTTTATATATTATTGCATATTTTTTGCAGTTACTGCAGTGTTCTACTGGTTAGATTTTTTGCTTTTAAATCAGTTATGTGGGGATTATTTAGTTATTTTTTCAAATTTTCTTCATGGGTAATAATTCTTGCTATGGCAATTGTGGAAATAAAGGTTGCTTGTTTTGTTTTTCTCTTATTATAATTTTTTCTGATTCTCTGATTTTGAAGTTGATTGTTCCATTTTTCTCTAATTATAAGTAGTTATAATTAGGCAGTTTAATTAGACCACTGAGTTAAAATTTGTAACTCATGGGGTTGCCTAAGGGGTATGTTTTTGATATGTAAAACTTACGTTTTTAGTTTAACAAAGGTAATATAGAGTAATTGGATAATCCCAAAATGAAAAGTATTCAGATGAAATTAATTTAAATTTTTTTTCTTAAACTTTCCATGGGCTGTTAGGTGAAGAATAATAAGGTTATTTAGTGATGATGATATATGATAGTAGAATTCTCTGTTTCATGTTCAGTTAGGGGTATCTTACTTTTCAATATTCATGAGGAGACTAGTTATTTCTTAGAACTAGAACTTGATTTAGAAAAGCAGGTTTCACAGTGGAAGACAGTTTTATTTCAGTAGAAGTTTTAATCATGGTGCTTTTATTGCGAAAAAGTTACTATCTCATCATTTCCTTCAACACTTCTTCTTTAGGCCTGTATTCTTGCGTTGCAAAGGTGACAGCTTTTCATTTTGCATACAGTTTTCCTAATTTCGTATCTGCTAACAGTTTTGTATCTCTAGTCGCCTAGATTTACTATGCTTTTAAAGGCTGATCCATTAACATAACATTGAGAAATAGAGCAAGATGGAGATTGTAGCATTTTTATCTTATAAATGATAGCTTGCTAGAAAAAGTGTTTGCTGTTATGACAGGCATTTCACCTTTAATATGATTACCTATATTTATTTTTAGTGAATTAATGCTTTCTGAAAAATGTACAGTATAGTTTATTGAAAAGAACATAATCTATCAGGTATGGGTAACCATTCATTCAATGATTTTGGGTAGTACTCAAAGTGCTGCTAGATTTGTAGGGTAGACTGTGATTATAGTATGAAAAAATAAAAAGGGAATCTTTTACTAGTTGACAGTGAAGTTCAGTAGGATACTTACAGGTCTTAATTGTGCACTTATTAAATGTCAGGTCAGTCAGCTTTCATGTCTTACAGGATTCAGCATTCAGAAAGATTTTACCTTCCAACATTTTTAATTTAAAGACGTTAGAAATGAAGTTTAAAATAAAAATTTGTTAGTGAATTAAATCATATAGGTTATCTGTTTGGTAAGATTTGTTTTCTGTAGGTTGGTATACATTTTTGCACTTTATCTATAATTATAATTATTAGTATTTTATTTTTTTAACTAGAGAATTTTGGTTGATGGAATTATAGGCTAGATAGTGCATTGTATGTGTGTGTGTGTGTGTGTTGTTGAGTGCTGTGGAGTTTGTTGTTCTATATTTTGGGAGTTATTATTTGTGTACATTTATCTTTAAGTGGCAGTGAATAAGCTGTAGATATTCATGGTAGGTAAGCAGCTGCTTGTGTCTTATGTTGTGTAGGGAGGCACCCTGGGGTATACTCTTGATAGTCCAATTGACCCATCATCATGCTAGATTGTGTTACTTCTAAAAGTTTGTAGTTGATTAGCTTTTTTAAACTGATACTGCTGTGGAGGGCAGTGCCTGTTTGTTCTGCATGATGTTATATTTGTCATTTATTAAGAAGAAAACATCAGTTACTTTTTTCATAAATAAATATAATGCTTTGAAACTGATGGTTTCCAACTAGTATCCCTTTTGTTTGTTTGAATCTTGTAGACAATGGATTGCAGGTCTAAAAGGTGTGATTTATGGTATAAAGGGATGAAGATGATGATGATGTTGATGATGATGATGATGTTGATGAAGATGATGATGATGATATGTGGATGACCTGTGGTCCAGAGTCTAGTGCATGCTCCTCTCTGTACTGTAGTCCAGGGCCTTAAGTATAGTTGGTGAGAGTAGGGTATAGGGACCAAGTTGGACATTTAGGGAACTTTGGCCACGTGGCCAAGTGACTGCCCAATTAACTTTGGCCATCAGCGTTAAGAAGATATATTGGCTTAGCTTGGACCATGGCTTGTGCACTGGCCAGTGTGCTGTGGCCTGTGCAGCCTTTCGCTGCTGCTTGTTTGGGTGGTCGGGTGTTTGACAAGGCTGTGTGTGGCTGAGGATGGCTTGGGATGGCCCAGGCTTAGTAATCATCCTGCATCAAGTGTACAACTTTGACTCAGGAGCCATTGTAAAATTTGGAAATCTGGCTGGGAAACGTGATCATAATGCTCATGTCGTACTGATTGATAAAGGTATAGAAGGGCGGTGTTGGTAATGATGCCAGAATGGCCACTGATTGATACTTAACGTGCATCCTCCTCTCCTTCTCCTTCTCCTCCTACGCAGCAGCGCCCGGGGGTGCTGTCTGTGAGGCTCTGAACCTGTCGCTGCGATCACCTCTGCCCCAGGCCAACGGAACACTTCATCCGCCAGTGCTTCATCACCACCACCATCTCCAACAACAACAACAACAACCACCACAGCAGCAACACCTTCATCACCACCACCACCAACCACACCACCACCACCACCACCACCAACAGCTTCACCATAATAGCCACCAGCAACCACAACAACAACCACAACAACAGCCACAACCACAACCATCTCCCACACCTATATCAACGACACCTGTTAACCATGTTGCTGCCACAGATACTAAGGAGACATTTGAGGTGAAGTTCCATCCTGCAGTGGCAGTGGCAGCTGCAGCTTCTGGTCTGGTGTACCCTGAGGTTGCCCTTGATTTAGCTTCTGATAAAATGGCTGGATTAATGACTGCTGGAGAAGCAGGGGAGGATGGCAGCAGGCTAGATGCCTCACCAGAGTACAAGACAAAATTGTACCCATGTCCAGAGTGCCACAAAGTGTTCCGTCACCCCATGTCTCTCCACCATCACCGCCATGTGCACAAGGGTACTTATACTTGTCACTCTTGTGGCAAAGTGTTCTCCCGACGATGGGACCTCCACCGTCATCTGCACCGCTCCAAGATGGGCTGCCGTCGCCCTAACCACGTAACTACAGCTGCTGTAGTGGCTTCTTCAGTTCCTGGAACTGTTACTACTACTGCCACTGCTGCTGCTGCCGGCGTTGTAGCTGCGCACCGAGCCGAGTTCACTCTCGATCTGAACAACCCCCCTTCCAACTGACTGTGATATGAATAGGCGATACTAGAACATAGAGACATTACATATGTAGAATTGTATTTGTTGTGTTGTTGCGACAGTGCCACTTGGCCTGGCACTAACTCTGTGATCACCAGCCAAAGATGGAGGAGTGCAGGCGCCCCTGTCAGAAATATTATGCCGACACCACTGCGCCATGTCCGAGATTACCCCACCCCCATATTACATTTATTCTACTATAACCCCTCCCCTCTCAAGGACACACACACTCCGTTTTGGTCTGTTTGAGTTAATATAAGAGCAATGGAAAAATTCCCTCTTGCATCATTGCTTGGTTTTAGTCAGTTGATTTAGTCATTAGACTGCCTGTATGTGATAATAATGTACCGTACCCAGTGATGCTTCATTAATTCTTCACGTTTTGGTTCTCTGTGATATTTTGCTTTATTTGAGTTGCCATCATTATTACCTTTCTGGCAACAGTTCCCTTAGGCTTGTTATTATTATCTCTTGACTCCCAACTTCTTTCCTGCCACTCAACTATATATATATAAATATATTATATATATATAAAGTATATTTAGAGTGTTGGTATTGTTGTTCCTATAAACCTTACATTATCAGCTACCAACCGTGAATGGTATGTCGAAACTTAGGGCAATAATAAATGTTATCATGATGACTGCTAAGGATTATTTATTATTCCCTTTCTATGTCCAGTTTCATGTGTTTAAAAGCAATTCTGTAGATGTACAGGATGAAATCGTTTACATATATATACCATGATATGAAAGAATATTTTGTAAATTTTCTCAAACTTTAGGATAGGGATTTTTATTCGAGAACATATAGGTTAATGGGAAAGAGGAGTAATGGAAATTTTATTTTTGAAATGTTTGATAAACTAAACCATAATTTCTCTGGAAATTTTGAGTACACATGGGGAACATATCTCTGTAAATTGCTGAAGAATTGTTCACATTTTTACAAAATTTTTGTCTTACCTGTAGAATTTTGTTTGCCACAGTTGTACTGTATGTGATTTAACAACTTTTGAATTTCTTTTTACTTGAGGATTTCAGGTAGTTAGCAGTCATTTTCGTGCGTATTCATTTGGTAGATGGAATATTTGTGCGTGTGTTCTTAGAGTACCTACTTAGGTGAAGTTTGAATTAATTTTGTTAAACCCAAATGAACAACCTGTTTAGTAAGATGCAATATCTTACAGCTAGATTTGAAATGGCAAGCTTCTCCACGAGTCCATATATAAATCAGTAATTAATTCCAGTTCTGTTAAATTGCAAAACCGATCCAGTTGTTCATTCTAACAATTTCAGAATTTAGTTCCGTACTGCATTGTTAAAGGAATGTATATTGTGGTCAGTTTATAGTGAAGAGGTAGATTATTTAGTGTAAATATAACTGGTTTGAAGAGGCAGTTATAGTTAGTATTTTTAGGGCCATTTTGATTAAATTCCAACCAGTTCATGTTTATGCATGATGTCTGAAATACAAAATGAAATATATATATATAACTTTATGCAGTAAGTGGAGTATGACTCAGTCAGTAGCTATCACATTTATAGTCAACAATCATCAACTAGTGAGCTGAGTTATTGATATTTGGAGTAATTTAAGCTCTTTAGAAATCAATTCAGTAACGTATTTGTAGTGAGTTGGATATTAAAAGATTTAATACATTATAAGGGAACTACCCATCGTATTGGAAGGAAAAAGAAGAGATTGAATTAACACGGATATATTTGAAGACAGTTTTTATCTGTGAATTTTTTCCTTTGCTGACTTTTGGACAATGATTCTCAAATGTATCGATATTTAAACAATTTAAGTAGTTATTTAATAGATGTAAAATCCATAGTTTCTTGTATTTCATATGTTAAAAAATGTAATCATTCTAGTATTTTGCTAGACTTGTTGACCTTTCAACATAGATAGGATTTTAAATCTGATGATTACTGATGTACCCTGCAGTTGCAAGTTTTATTATTGTTCAGGGGAATTCTGCCTTAAATTCTTGAATGTCTGCTGTAATGACTAATTAATATATAGGGTCTTTTTGCAAAACTAAAAATATTTTAGATTTTCCCTCGGAACATATAAAAGGGAGGATTTATTGTAAGCAAGCGGCTGTAAAGATAAAAAATATTAATTACTGATTATGAGAAAAGAATCTATCTCAGACTTTCTCCTAGGTACTTAGAAAACATATTCACTCAAATTTGGCAGTGGTTTTAACCCATTATACAATATATGTATTGATAACCTACATTTATCCCAGAGGCAGGATGATGCTGCTAAAAAATGAATACAAAATGTAATCACCCAAATAATTTAACTTTGCAAGTAAGGTTAATAGGTCACACTGGATTTTTCTTTTCTTTTAAGGCGCTTTTTTGAGTTTGGTCAGTTTTGATAACAGGCAAAGTAGTTTATAACTAAATGGAAAAAATGCCATAATTGCCAAGAAGTTTCCCATCAGAACTCCGTTTTCAGAATTTTAATGTTACAATGTGTTTCCTGTAAGTGAAAATATAACATACAGAAATAGATCATAATCTGATCATATCTGTATATACCAGTACAGTACTCAATTAAAGATACTCCCTATACATTAGAACATAACACAGTATGCATATGATAAAAAGCTGTTACCATGTACTTATATACTGTATTGGTTGGAGCTAATATCACTTTGATTTGGGGTTCACTGCAGCACCTTCCTGTAGAAAACCATAAACCATAATGTGTAGCCATATGTGATGTGAAGGTAATTTAAAGAAAATCACAAAAATTTGTGATTTCTATGAATTTTAGCATAACCATAAGACCAGCAAAAGGATGCCCTAAAATTTTGCACAGCTGAGCCAATGCTGTTTTTTTTTTATAAATTATTGAATGATGAAAGTGACCAGTGCTAAATCTGTGTAATAGAAAGGAAATGCAGATAAAGCAGCCAAAACTGCAACTGATATGACCAGATCAAACTAATTTCCATAAATGGATGTGGCAGTCTTCAGCACAAAAATGGCGACGCCATGTTGTCACAGAAATTGAGCAGATCCCTCTAAATATGGTTTATGACCAGCCCTCTTGATCCAGTCCCAGTATTTGAAAAGTTTTATTCTCAAAAGAATTTTTGTGTGGCTGCCAATGTCAACGAACAAAAATTGATAGGATGCAAGTCTTAAGAAAATGTTCTGAATTCCCAACTTATTCATATTAACCTTACTGGAGTAATTTGTTTTTTTTTTTTTAAATAGCTCTTCCTCCAGGCCAGTCTTGTGACCTGATAAATTTGTTTGTTGGTTTGGTTTGATTATCTGAAGTAATGATCTGAAAGTCATAGTACACTAACCAGTTACCATCTAACAAAGGTGACTGATTTTACCAGCTTAATGTGTTAACTGAGATGATTTACAGCAACAGAAAGTGTCTCAGATACCTTTCGCATATATTGTACTAGAAAGCATACATCATGACGGACTGTGCAGTAGATGGTCTTGGGTACTTTCCTAAAGTTAGGTGCTCAAGAAGCACGAGAGTTATTAAAGATAAACAAACATTGTAGATTTGAAAAGCATTACTTTTTCTTTCAAGATTGAATAAGCCCAAAATTTCATTAGCTTTATGAGCCAAGTTCCACAGAATAAAATGCTCATAAAAGAAAAGAAAAAAAATGTCATGCAAAGTTATACTGAACTGAGTAGCAGGAACTACTGTACAGTACCGTATAGTATATGAAGTCAAATATTTAATTTGATAGAGAAGTTTACCCTTTCACCAAAGTCTTCAGAGAAGTGTACCCTTTCACCAAAGTCTTCAGTTTCTGTCACCACTATTCATGCAATATCTGGTATTTGGTTATTGGATGCACATGTATGTCTGTACGGTCTTCGTAAACAAACAGTATTGCATATAAATTCCAGAACATCATAGAACAACATACTGTGGAAAAATATACAAGAAAGTATACATTGTGCAATATACACCAAAGGGGAAATTTTCAACATACAGAATATGAGACATTCTTAAATTCAGTATTTAGTGATGTTACACCACAGTTAGCATTACCTGGTGTGGCATCTGTTGACACAGCAGATCTTATCTCCAATTAAGATTGTTAAAAATTAGTCTCAGAAGCTATAATTTTCATTGATTCCAAAGAATTCCTTTGTTAAACAGATTACTCTTTCCACCACTTAGGAAATTGCATGTATTTTAATTGTTGAACTTTGCTTGATCATTGCTCATTTGGGCAATAAAAGATATGAAGATGCAGACAAAGCTGCAAAGAGTGGAGGCATCATTACTGGATATGGATTTCCCATAAATAATTGTGACATTGCCAAAGCTTACTATAATGAGCAAGTAACAGGGTTTATGGATTTTGAAATGGGTTATAATAAAGCAAAACCAATGTGTAGTCAGGTTATGGCAATTGAGTACAAAATGAAAGGTGTCTGTGAACTGGATGCATTTTACTTAATGGCTGCCCTTCAATACCCAAAGTAAGTTGAAAGGAGTGCATTAAACCAGTGATAATGTCATATTTTCCATAATAGCTTGACAGATTTAAAGACTTCAATTCCATGTCAATGATGAAAAAAGTTTTGAGGAATAGAGTAATTACCGTCTGATGAACTTAACCTTTAAACAAAGTGTTTGAGAGATCTAGCAAAGAGTTTGTAGAATTTTTTTTAAAGATTAAAAATAAAAATTATCACCAAATGGAAAATTATGAAAACAGATGTGATTTGGATCGTGACAATACAACCTGAGCAAGTAAAGGAAGCTAAAGAGAGGAGAGAACAAGGAAAAACAGATGGATGTGAAGCATCATATCATATATCCAAGCATCAATAATTAGGGTAAATTTTCATGATGTATCACATCATATGAACACCTTACGGGTATGTGTGTTGTAGTATTAACATAGACTGAAGTAAGCTATAGTCTCTTAAAAAGAATTGAAGTTTATTGCCATGCACTATGAGGAAGATCATATGTTTTTGTGGAAGAAAAAGTTTTAAAAAAAGATATGGAAGCCCAAAGAGGAATCAAGAACATTCAGCATAGCTTTAAAAGTTAAAATCTTGAATACAGGCAAAAGTGCCTGGTCACATCTACTAGGCCATCACATACTATGTTTACGTCCCTGTTAGTTTTCTGTAAAAGAAAACTATTGTGTGCCAGCTTTGTCTGTCCGTCCACACTTTTTCTGTCCACCCTCAGATCTTAAAAACTGCTGAGGCTAGAGGGATGCAAATTGGTATGTTGATCATCCACCCTCCAATTATCAAACATACCAAATTGCAGCCCTCTAGCCTCAGTAGTTTTTATTTTATTTAAGGTTAAAGTTAGCCATTATCGTGCATCTGGCAACACTATAGAACAGGCCACCACCAGGCCGTGGTTAAAGTTTCATGGGCCTTGGCTCATACAGCATTATACAGAGACCACCAAAAGATAAATCTGTTTTCGGTGGCCTTGATTATATCCTTGTACAGAAGACTTAATTGCGCCAAAGAAACTTCGGCACAGTTTTTACTTGTTTTATATAGATGTTACTAGGTCTCTTCATCCACTGAAACAAGGCAATATATACAATGAGTGTGTATGAAAAAACGCATTTGTTTCAATAACATTCATTTTTAATAAATTATAAAGTTTTTAATTAAACCTTTTATCATTTTTTGAAACTTGACTTCTTGTACATTCATTGTTTTAACCTTTAGAGACTCTAATCATATGCAAATTTCATTCATTGAAATTCTGATGATGTCAAATGATGTCATTCCTAGAAAATAAAATAAATTGACCATAAATATTTTGACTGGGTAGATGATGTCCAGAGACTGTTTGCAGATGGTTTAGCACAATTAGGGCTGTTGGACGAGAATTTTCATTCTACCAGTACAAAATAGAAAATCATAAAAATTACTTCTTTTTTTGTAACAAGTGATGTACAGTGTCAATAGCAATTTTTTTATATCACTGGATAGAAAATTTATGATATATTTTCATGATGCAAAAAGTACAGTATTTATAAATCTTTCTTATGTTTTTTTTATACTAAAATACAGTACTTGGCTAATTTCAGCACATCATTCTGACTGTGTAAGTTTGTTTCACATTTTTATAATTACAAAAGGGAAGTAAAATTATATGGTTTCATCGTGGCAACATAACCAGCACTCTTTATGAAAAACAAATTTACAGCAAGTGATAAAATTTTGTAACCTCATGTGGGGTAAGCCAAAATGGAGTACATATGCTGACCACAAGTAAGTTGCTTACCCCACCCAAATGGTTAGCTTTAAAGTATCATATTTAAAAACACCCATATTCTTACTTGCTACTATTTCTTAACTTTTAATTATGTGCTGAAAGATTCCCTGGGCCTCAGCCCCTGGACTTTGGCCTCGACTATTTTTCCATCCCCATCTTTATGTATGCATTGAACAAAATTTCACATTAAATTACAGTTCCTTTATTTCTCTCCAGATCTCAAAGCAAGCAGTTCCTGGTAATCAGATAGCAAAGAACTGTAGAGAAATGGTGCAGTGATTTTTATAGACCAAGGATGATCTGCTTTGGATATTAAAAGCAAGAGAGAGGGATGGTTGGAGGAATTTGATAGAGGCCCTTTATGTCACACGATATTACATTAAGTGTTTCCTCATGCCAGCACTGATTCCATTTTCAAATTAGCATACTATATGCTTGATTTACAAAGATATAGCCAGCTATGTAGAATTTTCAAAATCTCCTATTTACAAACTGGATATGCCACAACAAGTTGTATGGCAGAAAATTTTAAGAATGGACTCGTATTAACGACAGACCTGTTATAAGTATGGCTCTGAGTATTAAGAAATTAAATTTCATATATACAGCCTTAAAAGTTTCAGTTAAGTTCTAGAGACAAAGTGTTAACAAGTTTATTGACTTCATCATAGCTGGTAATCCACCTTTTCAGCTAGGAGTGACACCACATCACTTTTTTTTTTTTTTTTAGTTGTTCTTTTACTAATCTTTTTGGGTTATTCCTCTACTAATCTTAACACTTTTTAGCTAGAAGTGACACCACATTACTCATATTTATTTTTGTAGTTATTCTTCTACTAATCTTTTTGGGTTATTCCTCTACTAATCTTACACTTGCCAAGAAAATTGGTTGTAAAGTTACCATAATTCAGGAAATAGATAACTAAAAAACCCATTTATGGAACTTTCAGAAATACTCAAAGAATATTCTTAGCAATATCCAACACACTCGACAAACTTTTAAGACAGCTTTTTGGAAAATAGGGTCCTGAAAAATATTTTTAGCCATCTTGAATGTCCTGAAAACATTTTGGCATTATGCAGTTCAATATAAATTCCTGAAAAACATTCATTAGTACTGTACAGAATTTGTTTTTTTTATATATTTTAAACTGGAAGCACATGGTTATTGTATCAAAGGAAGATGTTAAAAAGGTATAAATCTCACATTTGTATAATTTCAACATATATATATGATTCCTTTTTCTTGCTTTCTTTTCAAGTTCAGTCTGCTTAAACATGGATTATCTAGGCCTCAGTCAATCTTGTGGATCATACCCGTATAATAACAATGCCTCCCTTTTCCTTTTCATCCCAATTTTCTTCATTTTCCTCACTTAATGCATCATTTTGTTTATGAAAGAATCAATAGATAAGTAGAAGAGTAAATACGCAAAAGCTGAATGGTCAAGAGCATGTAGAGCAGAGCTAATAAGCTAATATGGTATATTTTTGCTTCTTGCTGACAACCTGGGTACCCTAAATGCTTGCTGGGCGAGCTCTTAGCTGACTGCTGGGGATCCCAAAGCAGTTCACCCCAGGTTGTCAGCAAAAAGCAAAAATATACCATATTAGCTCTGCTCTACATGCTCTTGACCATTCAACTTTTGTGTATTTACTCTTCTACTTATCTATTGATTCTTTCATAAACTAAGTGATGCATTAGACGAGGAAAATGAAGAAAATTGGGATGAAAAGGAAAAGGGAGGCATTGTTATTGTCTGGGTATGATCCACAAGATTGACTGATGCCTAGATGATCCATGTTTAAGCAGATTGAACTTGAAAAGAAAGCAAGAAAAAAATCATATATATACATATATATATATATATATATATATATATATATATATATATATATATATATATATATATATATATATATATATATATATATATATATATATATATATATATATATATATACAGGCAGTCCCCGGTTATTGGCAGGGCCTCTGTTCCGACAGTGTGACAATAAGGGAAAATCACTGATAACCAGAAATCGGCGATTTTTGAGGGCTTTTTCAGCAATTTTCAGGGCTTATTGGTGCCGATTTTTGGTTATCGGTGCCTCGGACGCATATTTTGATATGTCATTCGGCAATAAACCAGTGCGCGATTATATATCATATATATATATAATATATATATATATATATATATATATATATATATATATATATATATATATATATATATATATATATATATATATATATATATAGGTGATATATATATATATATATATATATATATATAAAATCGCCAATTTTTGTCATTAGACAAATGCCAATAAACCAGATCGCCAATAACTGGAGACTGTCTATATATATATATATATATATATATATATATATATATATATATATATATATATATATACACAGGTTGACCATCACTAATCCGGCAATCAGTAGTCCGGAACAATCAGTAATCCGGCACAAATTTCGACTAGAGTAATTTCCAATGTTTCCGCACGAATTTTCAAATTTCCTGGGTCGTTGTGCTAACTCGCTCGCCGGCCGCTTCGATTTGGTGGCGCAGTGTGCTGCATCAACAAACTGGTAGCCTAGCCTACATTATACTGAACTCTATTCACTTATTAACAGTATTATACAAACATCAACATAACAAATGTGCATCTTTTTCATGGATCTTTTAAAAAGTTATGCTTTACTACATTGTTTCCAATGGTATTATAAATTGCGATCAATGTTTTGTTTTGGGAATCGGTATCGCGGTGTTTATTTCGCCGGATTTAACTAAGTTCAAAGCGCTTTTCTTGCTTCTAGTTAGCGTAAATGAATATGGATACTTTATTTATTTGGGACACGGATATTTTTCGTTGTACGAAGTGTTTTAAGTCGAAATATAACTTAAATACGTTTCGTTGTGAAATTAATTTAGCTATTTTTTCGTTAATATATAACGTTCGCGGGAATCACGGCTGGCCGTTTTGGGGCATGTTTGTTTTGTGTAAAAAAAAATCAAGATTCCATTCGCTATTTTCTCTTGATTTCATCATAATACGAACTTTACGTATTTATCTTTTATCTGCGTGAAAACAGTAGTAATTTGTATTCTTTCATGCCCAGTAGTTTTGATTAAAATACATTCTCTCCAGTTTTATTTACGGTCAAGTTTCATCCATGTTGCCGATGCACGATAATTTATAGTCATTAGCAGCTTGAACATTGTTTTCTCAGCTTCAGCTACAACTTACAGCTTTAAGTTACAGTAGCAGTATATTTCCCTGCCGATCTTTTCTCCAAAGCGAATAAGGATATAGTGTAAAAAATATATCAGTCCTATTGTACAGTACTCAACGTCATTTGTAACATAACTACGGTAATTTTGTATTACCGTACGATGGTTGAAATACAAGCAAAACAGTTGTTATCCGATACGATTATTAGCAAAACAACAGTTTCCCGTTCGGTTGTTTATGGCAGTACTTTTATCATTCTCTATTACTTTTTTAACTAGCAGATGGAATAAAGAGATGGAGGAAAAGAAGTTTTTCTATTGTGACTTGGTCTCTCTCGCTGCCTGATTGTACCTGCTGCCTGCGCCTGCGCGAATTCTAAAAATATTTCCTAAATATTTTCGTACCGGTATTAATTGTTAACCCCATCGTAATCGTAAACTCGAAATATCATAAGTCGAATTATCATAACTCGAGCACTACCTGTATTTGATAATTGTCTTTTCTTTATTATCCAACTTGTACTGATTTATGGGATATTTTAATTCTAAGATGATATGCTTAGCTACTGGGTTTCGTGTATTCTAGCCTAATAAATGGCTAATCCGGCAAAATGGCTAATCTGGCACCCTCCAGGTCCCAGTGATGCCGGATTAGTGATGGTCAACCTGTATATACTCGTATATATACATACACATTAACTCCACTGTCAAAACATCAACTCACAACTCACGGTATGTAAATGGCACAGGTAAAATTGGCACACTGCATATATGTACATATTAAGTTGAGAGTTAATCATGTAATAAAAATAGTATTCTACTATTTAACGGCATAGGAGCCCAATACTGTATATGGCTCTTTACAAGATCCTACATCATTCGGCCTAACAGCTTTAAAGATGTCTTGTAGCTTTGGTGCTGATATCTAGCCATGTAAAGTTGGCATGGAATGGTTGTGTTGGCCCAAGCACCTATGATTTTGCCTTTTATACTATTCATTCTCTATTATGCAAAATGTTTTGAAAACTGATCTATGTTGTTAGTCCACTACTGTGTAATTATTTCAAGTGAGTGATATTTCTGTGAATAATTCTTAATTTCCTATTAAGCAATTAATTATTGGCATTTGTAGTACCAGCATACAAATATCCTCTTTCCAAATAATTAGAAAAGTAAGATGTATTTTACCACACATTATTCCATGGATGTGGTACGTGGTTGTGCAGTTAATCAATATCAACATGATATCTAAAATAGTAAAGAATCCCTCATCTAATCTCTGCTCTCTTATTTGGGTTGTAATAAGTTCAGTGTCATTTGGAAAAACTGTGGTTTTGATGGCAGAATTAATGACATTTATCCACAGAGTTTCTTTGCAGTTACTAGAGTAGTGCAGTTCAACTTTTCTGAGTAATTTTTTCAAAGAGCCTATTCATCAGTCCTTTTATGTTTATTTCATAAATTATACTATTATGCCATTCACTGTAGGCATTACTAAAGGTTTTATGCAGCATCCCTCTGGCCCCCCAGTTGCACCCACTTACTTCTAGCCATTTTGCTTTACCTCCATTCTTGTTTACCTTCTTCCATCTTACTGTCCAACCACTCCAGCTCACTCTTTTCACTGCTTTAAAAACCAAATGGATGGATGTGCCCCAGTGCGTAGCTTTATAGTTTAATTCTCATAAATAAATCAAATGCCAATGATACAAAGCATTGCTGGGTTTAAATTGATATCAAAATGAAAGTTGAGGATGCTGAATCTGCAATATCTAATTGCACTCAGATGCTATGTAAGAAATGAAAGATGAGGATGCTGATTTTGCAACATCTAATTTCCCTTTGATGTTGTGTAACTGTGAACTGTGTTACAGTCGACCCATGGTATTCGCAGGGAATGCATACCACTACCCCTGCGAATAGCTAAAATCCGTGAATAAGTAAAACTCCTCAAAAAATGCTTGTAACTGCTTATTTTGATAGTTCAAAATACCAAAAAATCCTCTAAAAATGCTTATACCTGAATATTTTAATAGTTTTATCACAAAAAGTGCATTTAGTCACAAAAATGATAAGAAAATACAATTATTTGCAAAATATTTCTCTATGAAAAATACTGCAAATAGGCGAATTTTCCGCTAATAATGTGTGTATATGTTCCACAGAGAAGTCTGCAAATCTGGAACTGCGAATAGGTGGGGGTCGACTGTAAAAAGCATTTATAAATGCAGATATACATTGTGTGGTTTGATGAGGAGACTTGTGATAAACAACAAATAAGTAGAATCCTTTGTAAAACAAGTTTTTAATAAAATTGCAGCCTCATTTGACAATGTGACAATTATCTTCCATGTCGGTATCTGATGGTAACAATACTTTTATGTATTGCATTGAAAGTAGTACAGATTAAATTTTATGCAATCTCTGATAGCAAAATTTAAGTCCTTATTTTCTGAACATATCTTTAATAAAATGAAGTAAAAACTTATGTTAATCAAAACAAAGGTCAAAGAGAGGCTGTCTGATGAGATTTGAATGGAGCTCAAATTAGGATGATCACTGTCATAACAATTAATTAAAGAAATGATAAAAGACTTACAGAATTATTATGATGAGTTTACCACAAAAGTATCGTAACTTGAACTTTCTTCATACTATAAGACAGCCCTCTTTAAATATGAATGAAATCCTATAGATAAGTGTAATATTTTGTTCTAATGCCTATGATTGAATTTAAATTCTTAATTTTAATCTTTGGTATGCACTAGAACATTAAAAGCATATTTGCATACTGAAAAGCAAACAGTAAAGGTGCTAAGCCTGATGAAAAAGCCATCAGTTATAACTTAGGGAACTGAAAGATCAACCCTGATGTTAGTATACAAAGGCATTCGATTTTAGGTTATTGAAGCCAAATATGGAGCTCACTTTCAGACTTTGCGTTAAGGAATTTAGATCCATTTTGTCATGAAGGGCTTAGTATCTGCAGGGGATTTTTAAAATTTTCCCCAAGTAAATAGGTGACTCAGTAACCAAATAAAGTGCAAGTATATCTCTCAGACTTAGAGTTTCTTGATGAAAGAGACATACTGTATTTATCAACAGTTATTCACCATCGTTTCCTTGGATTATACTAAAAGTATTGATCTTTACACAAACTATGGTATATGTCTGAAAATTTTGCATATACCTCAGAACAACATAACACGCGCGCACGTTAGAGCATACAAGATGCAGAAGTATACACCATGCAATTCCTACTGATGGCTCCAAATCTCCATCTGCTGTAGGGTTTATTGCAATATCATCCAATGAAGAAATCCAGTTCTTACATAACAATGCTTTCCCTGTAGGGGGTTAGTCAGAGCACCTCACTCATCGCACTGTAGGCATTACTTAAGCTTCTTTGCAGTGCCCCTTTGGCCCCTAGCTGAAACCCCTTTCATTCATTTTACTGTACCTCCATTCATATTCTTTCTCCCATCTTTTCACTCTCTTCTAACAGTGTTTAATAGAGCAACTGCGAGGTTTTCCATCTGTTACACCTTTTAAACCTCTTACTCTCAATTTTTCTTTCAGTGCTGAATGACCTCATAGGTCCCAGTGCTTGGTCTTCAGCCTAATTGTATAATCTATCTATCTATCATACCAGTGCTTTAGTTTTCACAAGAGAACTGTCTTGAATGTGGCCTGCAGTTTAGATTACATATAAGCAGAGCACCATAGAAATTTGTAATTTTCAGTGATGCTAGAAGTGCATTAGAAGCCCTTCTGTATCCTTTTAGCTTAATTTCCTTTGATGCATCATGATAAGTTTTCATTCCACAAATTTTACAAAGCTATTATAAATGTTAGAGCCAACCCATGTAGGCATTAAAGGCAAGAAGCTGCTGATGAAGCAGCCAAAGATGTAACTGCTATAACCAGATCAAATATGCTCATTCCTTTAAGTGATCTTGATCACTAAAAATTTTTTTTTTTTTTTTATAAATGGATGGTCTTGTGGAGTAATGGAACTGACAAGGGAAACTGATACAGATTAAACCAATACTTGGACTTCAATCCCTAGAACACCACGTTGAAGCAATATTATCTCACCTAAAGATTATTCAAACTCATGTAACCCATGGGTATGAAATGAATAGGCTACATTTCCCAGTCCCAGAATGGATAAATTATTTATTGATAATATAATGATAATAATGATCTAATTAAGCTCTGACAAACCCAGTGAAGATCTGAAGAAATTTATTGATTAGAGAACTATTAGTTTTTTAGGCTGACTGGATAATGAACAATGGTAATTAGAATACTTTTTTATTGCCATGTCTGACTTTTAACAATATGGATATACAGTATAGTAAATGTCTACATGTATAGACAAAATTTTGTTTCTTGGTTATGACAGATTCCGCACAAACACCAGAGCATATGATGCATATTTGGTATGTAAAAAAAATTAAAATTATACAAGTCTTTTTCTCAGAAAGTACCCTGAAAATGTATTTATTTCCACTATTTCCCACTTACATTAGAAAACAGAGGAAAGCTGAGGTCATTTGCTTTGATACCTATGTCCAAGTAATATTGCTAAGCAGCAGACACAATAGCCTAGACTTGTCTTAATAATTTTTTTCAAACCCATAAAGATTGAATTTGACAAGTGTTTTGGTGATGGCAAAAGGAAAAATTTCCTATTTTATTTTTATGTAACCTACCAATGCTGTTAAATATATATTTCAAGCAATGTATGCATCCATAAAACAGCATATTGATTGATTTCTGGATTGGGGACCCGTGTCAGCCGGTGAAATAATCCATTCAGCACTTATTTCTAGGTACTTGTGTCTGCTATCAGGCAGCAAGTGTTTTCTTAATACAAGCCTATTCAGGTTCAATTCCAAAGCTCATGATCTTAGAGCAGTGGCCACTTACATTATTTTCATTACATGAATTTCGAGGACCTTACTAATGTTCAGGGTGGAATTCTCCCCTAGTTTTCAACGTCTCTATTTAAAGTCTTTAATGCCATAAGAATGATATTTATTTCTCTGTTATTATTTCACCGGCTGACACGGGTCCCCGATCCAGAAAAAGGATTTTGACAAAGGAAAAATCTATTTCTGGGGAGGGGCCCGTGTCACCCGGTGACCCACCCCTGTTTTTCATTCTCTCCCTCCCATGGTAAACATCATTCTAGTGGGGTGGGTGCTAACTTGGAATGCGACTAGTATTGCCTTGTGTGCAGTCCGCGAGTAGTGCATGGGCTTGTATCGGCACCTCTCTCGTTGGGACTTTTGACATTGGGAATCTTTATAGGGCAGGGTCCCGTGATTGTGACAATCTCACCCTTTACCATATACGACTCCATTTCTTGAGCTCGCTCTGGGGGTAGTAACCCCAGCTTTACATTTAGCTTTTCTCTGGTATCTAGCAAACGGAATTACCTAGAAATAAGTGCTGAATGGATTATTTCACCGGGTGACACGGGCCCCTCCCCAGAAATAGATTTTTCCTTTGTCAAAATCCTTTTTCTGGATCGGGGACCCGTGTCAGCCGGTGAAATAATAACAGAGAAATAAATATCATTCTTATGGCATTAAAGACTTTAAATAGAGACGTTGAAAACTAGGGGAGACTTGAAATATTACCTCTTGAGGTAATATTTCAAGTCATAAAATGAGAGGGCATTGGCTAAAATTTGACACCATATTCTGTTTTGTAGTTTTTGGAAAAATTATTGACTCACTGAGTAGTTTGGCGCTTGGTGCTCAGTTCAGAAGCAAGTTGTGTTCGTTTTCCTTTTCATAGGTCATAGTGATTTACCAGAATACTGAGGATGTTTTTTTAACACATTACCTATGCATTAGGAATGGAAAATATGTGCCAGTGGGAAGAAGTAAGATTCCAAGTCTTTGAACCACTCGGTAATTTGAGTCAAAACAATCAGTTATTTATCCCACAGGCTCTGGTTCTTTTGGGTCGTGTATTTCTTGAATGCTGATGTTAGAATAGTCAAAGTTATTGTAACAGGTGGAGGATGCTAAATCTAGGTTCTGTGAGAGACTTCCTATCCTGGAGGGATAATTCACTCTCATGTGAATTCCTTTAACTTAGGCCATGGCTAGTTTGGCTCTTTTAGAGTTATTATCCACCTTCAGGCATTCATGAGGTCAGAAAGATGGTGGCAGAAGTTTTGAAGTTTTTGTCAGGCTACAGCAGTGTCAGTGTTGACCATCTTTTTGCAGAGGAAGTTTGGATACTTTGGGATGGTCCCTGGCAAAGCTTCCTATGAGAGCCTTCATACTGAACTTCCATGTGCAGTTCGTGTGTCTTATAACCACATCCAAATTACCCAGACAAGCAAGAGTTCCTGAAATTTGCATGACCAGTAAAAATTTCAGTAAAAGCAAAACTTCTACCAGAAGCTACCATTGCAAACAAGGATCTGGAAGAAATGCTGCATTAATGGGACTGAAACTACTATTTTGAGAAAGGAAGAAGGGAAGGGTTAACTGCAATAGGCATGGCATTGCTTCAGGAGATCATTCTTGATGGATCAGGATTTATGGCACTACTAGATGATTGTCTTTAGGACATGACTGGGAGAGGTACCAGTAGTAGGATATTGCCCCACTTCATCCGTGTAGATATTTTTCACTTGACAACGTAATAACCTTGTACAGCAACTAGTTCTCTTAATTTCTTGATGGCTAAAGAAGTTCAAATCATGTCACCTATTTTGGATCTACCCCTTTATTTTGGGCTAGCCTTAAAGTGAGTCTTAGTGGAAGAGTTTTTTTTAGCATTTCCCTAACACTTAGATAATGATGCTGCAGGATTGAGGTTAATAATGAGGCCGCCGGATTGAGGTTAAGTTTTCCCTTGCCTCATAAGTAAACAGAATTTTATGTTGTCACTGGACACTATTTTTGTAGACATGCCTTATTTGAAATGTGATATTTTAGAAAAATTACCCTTATCCAAAAGAAACCTTTCAGATACTGTTCAGTAGTACTGATAAGGTTTTGAATATTAATGATAAGTACAAGTTAATGGAGTTCAGAATCTGTCATATAGCTGTGTTTAAGATTAGAAACCTTTTCATTCCTGTTATTATATTATTTCTGTCAAAAACAGTTTATGTAAGATGGAAGGATAAAATCTTTCAGCTGAATCTTTTCAGAAGGCTTAAACTTTGAGCCTTGTATGTACTGAAGAAATTTTCCTTTATTACTTGTGCCACTAAGGTGAGAGAAGGTAGTTTCTTCATGTGCTATTCAGAATACCTTGATGAGCGCAAATATGAAAACCCAATGCATATATTATTATTATATATCTACATCACCATATCTTCCACTTTTAAGAAAGACCTCCTATATGTAAAATGGCATGAAATTAGGTTTCACTTTGAGGAACACTTTTAGAATGAAACTTTATGATGGTATTGATTATCCCAAAGTTCATTCATTTGAAATTATTATTACTTTAGCTTGTGCAGGATTTAATTTCTTGGTCTTAAGTTTCTTGTCATGGAAAATGTTCATTATATGCGGTCTGTTTTTAGGAAAAAGCAAGAAGCCAAAGTGTTTACATGATAGAGTGTTTATTTGGATGTAGGCTATGTTGTACTCTGTATAGTTTGATAAGAATTTATACATGTCAGTTGTGACTGCTACCAATTTTAAGAAGTGTAAGATGACAGTTACTTTAATGCTTAGGTTCATAGTTTTTCCGATTAGAAAAGTATCTTGGTGTTTAAATATAGTAGCCAATCAGAAAAACAGATGAGCTTTGAACAAGATGGCAAAGATTTACAGTAGGTACACAAAAGGCCTGTACTACTCTCTGCAGTAGAAACGGGCACAGACAAGGAAAATGGAAGTTTTGAAAAGGTACGACTATGGAATGATAAGATTCATGGTTGAAGTGTGGTGGGAAGAGGGCTTGATGAATGAGAAATTGGAGGAGAGATTTGGTATTAAGGGGCATGGAAAAAAAGTAAAATCTCACCGATTGAAAAAGTTTAGACTTGTGATGGAAGGGATGAGGTACAGTTGATCAAGAAAGCAGTTAGATATGAAAATACAGTAGCAGGATGAAAACCTGTGGGAAGACCCATGAAATCATGGAGAAAGGAATAGATGAAGTCATAGACCTAATGGGAGTTTGGGCAGAAAGAGCACAGAAACAAGATTGGAGAGGACTAATTTAACCGATGATGATTAAAAGAAATATGAAGACCTTACTGCTGTTTAAAATGGAGAAATTTTATCAATCCATTTAGTATTTGGTTTTGACTAATATACATCGTGGTTTTCTTGGAAAAGTTAAATAGGTAAAAATATCTCCCTTAGATTTACTTGACATCATTAAAAGAATTTTCATTTAAAAAGCACAGGTTTTTCAAGATGTCATATTAAATGATAAAAATCCCTGTGTTTTATACTTCTAAAAGCTTCTTGATATTTTTCAATCATATAACTAAAAAATACTTTTTAATAAATTGTGTTCAAATATTGGTAGTGATACAGTTCTTGATTTCATTTTTGTCTTCTTTTCATGGGCAGGGGACATATTTCTTCTGACTCGGACTTTTCCAGTAGGGGAAGGGGTAAAACAGAAGGATCCAAAGGAAAGCACTTTAATTTTAGGCCTTTTGTTTCTTTCAAGAATGGTGAAGACATACAGGCAGTCCCCGGTTAACGGTGGGCTCGGTTAACGACGATTCGGTTTTATGGCGCTTGTCTAGCGACAAAAATTGGCAATTTTCGCCGCCGAAAATCACCGATTTCTGCTTATCGGCGCCAATACATACCGAGAAGAGGCACCAATAACCGGAAATCGGCACTTTTCGGCGCCGATAAGCCCGAAAAAGCGCCGGAAATCACCGATTTTCGGTTAGTGGTGATTTTCGGTTATCGTCACACCCCCAGAACGGAGCCCCCGCTGATAACCGAGGACTGCCTGTATTGGTTTATGAAATGCCTGAATTGCACATATTGAGTGTGTCTGATATTTTAGCGAGATTTCACACCTTTCGGACCCCTTTCTCTCATTTATTGCTTTATGATCACAAAAATTCTGTTTCTTAAGTGGCTGCAACACGTGCAATGACTACCTAAAATTTTGGCAATTTCAGCATTTGTTAGCGTTGTTAGACTTTTCCTGTGTTAATATATGATGTTTCATAATATTCATAAGTAGTTTAGGAAATGATTGTTGTTCTCTTTATTTCTGTGACATCTCTTTCACTAAAGGTAATAATGTGAAGTGAAAACCTTACACTAGCCTTATTTGCTCATAAGTTTTGTATCCATTTTCTCAGAAGTCATTGGAATGGCACTGTACAGCAATAGAAAGAAATACTGTAGTTATACCAGCAAAAGTATCTATGAAAAACATTTCCCCAAAATCGCTGAAGAAACTTCTGAATAATATTTGTCTGTCAGGGATGAAAAACTTTTGCCTTTAGTGAACCTATTGATGCATGATACAACATTCTTCGGTACCAAAAGCTTTGAATCGCACCAAAGATTCCAAGCTTTGTAGTTTTCTGTTATGGTACTTAAAATAGAAAAGGTATACCTGTGCTGTATTAGTATGAGTTGCAATATGACACTTTGTTAAATCAGGAGCTGGTACTGCAGGAAGCAACACAAGACTTAAAAACTATCAGTTTATAAATATATCAAGTTGTTAGGGTTTTTATGAAATTAGCACTTAAGACCTATGGAAGACATTAACTCAAATCACTTAAATGCTGGTGCTTTCAGAGGTTACTTATATGGCAGCAAATACTCGCAAACACACCTTTAACGAACCTTTCTTGGATTTAAGCTTTATGAACAAGAAGCCATCACAAATATTTTATTTAATTGAGGGTTTTATGTACCCCTGATCAGTGTTTAATTAACCATGTAGGAGACTTAGAATGCAGGAGATAAGGAATTAACAAGAAAAATAAAAAATGCACAGTTTGAAACTTTTCTGCCTTTATATAGTTATTAAAGTCTTGGACTAATTAGTAAGATTGGTTTTTACTATTGTGATAAGTCTTTATTTTGTGCTTTTGAAGTATGTTCTGGTGATGAGAATGTGGTGTTTAAGCTGTTTACATTTTGTGTACCTCATACATCCTTAAGATGTGTTTTCTATTTTAGTGTGGAACAAATTGACATGCACTAACAATGGATTAATTTCCCTCAGTAAACATAAGTAATTTATAAGGTTGTAGGATCTGTCATATTGTACAAGATATAGTAGCTGTTGTAGTACATTTGGTAATTTAAAACATTTTTAAAGTTTTGTTGGTATTTATATTTGTGGAAGTTACTTTGTTCACCTTTTTTTTTTTTGTTAAAGTGATTTTGCTGATTGAATCTTAAATTTAATTTTGTGTTTTGGTGTTGAGTATTTCTTGATTTGAAAATTCCCAGAGTGAAGGAAAATGATTTTCCATGATTGTTTTTCATGCTTGCCCCATGAACATAAGGAGTGAATATAGAATCGTGTAAGTACAATCCATTAAACTTATGTGGAGTCTTTCTTTAAAGTCAGACAATGGTATGTTGCATGTTTAGCATTATAACTGGATTCATGTGCATGGGGACATATAACTTCATACAAACTGTTGAAATATCCATTTGCAGATACTACAGTACAGTACACTTGTTCATGTAAATTCAGGGAACTTGAGCATTGTATCAAAATTAAGATGATTAATATTTCTACCAAGTTTCCTTTTTGTAATAATGTTTGAATAGTAATGCCATTACTTAGATATTTAGCTAAATTGTGTAGGTAGTGAAAATTCTCATTGTCTTGATTAAAACTGCTATAATTTGGATTAAAAGAGTTTTCAAGATTGATTTGAATTGCTTTAACATTGCTAGATATAAACTAAAACCATTAGTGTGACTACAGAGATCTTTCTGAGGTACTGATTGACTTGCAGGTGCTTTATGAAGTTATAGTAAGATCCTTTACAGTGATAATTAATTAGTAGATATGAGCAAATTGTTTTAGCTTGTCTAAGTGCTTCATTTGGTGACAAATGGTATTTTACGTAACTGATGAGGGAAAACCATCATAAATGCAGTATGACATGCAGTAGCAGTATTGAAAAAGATGACAGTATAATCAGTTATAACAATCAGTTTATTTTTTTATTATATTTTAGTTGTATCCTGTGGTTTCTTGTTATAGGATTTAACTCGTTTTAAAATGGAAATTTTGTATGACATCAGAAGTTAACTTGCCTTGTTTTTTTATAAAGATATTAGATTATGGTGGATTCTTTACAAAATTTATGAGGTTTCTTGAGTTTAGAACTATTGGTTTAGATTCCATCTCATTTTACAGTCTGTTGTTAAAGATCGAATCTTCATACCTGAATTCAATCTGACTTGAAATTGAGCAAGGGTACTTGGTGGGTCTATAAACTCTCCTTACTTTTTCCTCCAAAGGTAGTTTACTAGTAATAGCGCTTAGATTTCCACAAAATACTAATCTGTGTGAATATCTTGGAATTTTGAGGTGTAAAGTATTTTCCTTGAAGATATTATTATGAATATATTACAGTATTTTTCTGTTAGAATGTTCAAGAAGGTTAAAAAAAGGTGGGGAATGGTATTAATGGAGAATTCAGCCCATAAAAGAAATTGAAGAGTCAGGAAAGGTAGTCTTATATGTCATCCGAGATTAACATTTTGGCTACTGAGAGTTAAACACCACTGAATATACATTGCATTACAAACTTAGGAGAAAAGTGACTTGATGACATTAGGAAGTGTGGCATATTCGGTTTTATTAGAAGTAAAGAAAAAATAATTGTACAGAGAATATTTTAAACCACAGTATTTAATTTATAGGGTCATATGCATACCAAAGTCATTAGTGGAAATATCTTGAAAAATAGATTGGCACCCACCTCTCGTAAAATTATGAACATTTCTATACAGTACTGTATTGGCTAAGATTGAATGTGAGGACAATTCAATTGAAGGAGATGAATAACTGCTGAAGTAGATATGCTTTTAAGATGGCTGTCCAGAGCCATCAATAGAGAAGCAGAAACAGCTACTTGGCAGATAGAACAACTATGGTAGGTTTGTTTCTTTCCAGTTTTTTTTTTTTTTCTTGGGATTTCTTTTGTCGTGAGGCAGATTATTATTGATGGGTTTGGATAGCATGTCTCTTCAGTAAACATTTGCTTTCATAGAAATTAATCTTTTATATCTAAATCATCTTCAAGTTTAGTGATACTCATGTACATTATCATGATAAGTGGGTGCCAAATTACTGTATTCTAATAGATATTTTCTTTCAAGTGACTTTCTTATGCCTACACATCAAGTAAAAATATTTACCTCATATTCTTTTGTCTCAAAGTACATGATAAAACTACAAATGTCACACTTCTTAATCTCATTTTTCATTGATTTTTTAATGCGTACAGTATCCACATATGTCAGGGATGTTAACCTTTGGAACATTGCTGACTCAACCTTTGATGACATGGTACAGTACTTTCTTGATAGTGGTACTGGTTCCAGCCATGACTTTCTTTTAGTTCACTTTATTAATGTTCTTGGGATTGTTGCAAATCTTTTACAAGTGAATTGTTAGAAGTGTAGCCTCCTTAATATTGTTAACTGTTTAGTTTGATTTCTAAGGTTCATTCTATATCCTTCAGTACAGTCATGTTTCTGGTTTGAATGTTGGATATCTGTGGAAATACTTGAAGATTACTGATCTTCTACATGCATTTATTTGTTCTCATTGTTCTCACAACTGTATATTATTCTATGGATTTGCTGTTGTTCAGAATCTTTGAGCTTCTCTGTCTCAGAATTGCAGAATTCTGAGTATGTACACCATAGTGATTGCTTCCATTCCACCTTTATTCTTTTGAGACAAATATATGGTCATTACCTTATCTTTGATCCTTCTGAATACAGTAGTAGTTAGTGAAATATGGTATGTAGTAATTCTCCTTATGGTCCATTCTTATTTGCATAGGGTCCTTTTGCATCTACATCCAAGCACAGTATATAATAGCCTCACTTCTTTTATTGCTGGGTGTCATTTGTAGCATGGTGGTTCACATTATATGGCATTAAATTATGTCAGGGTGGTTTTAGAGCTCTTGCATTGGTCTTTTAAGTCCTGTGTCATTTGCATAATGATTATTTACAAAATCCATTTACAGTATTATATGGATTATAGGAACTAAAGTTTTTTCAGATATTTTATAGGCTTCGGGCCCATGGGTTGTGGTATTCATATTCACCATAAAGAATATAAATATACAGACTACTTTTCCAAGTGTTGTTTAAAATAAAATGTAGTAAGGTACTGTATAAAAACAAAGGTGGGAAACAGCAAATTCATCTAATTTTTTCAAACCTTTTTACAATCACAAGTAAATACAGGACCTATTCTCTTGTTTTATGGTATGGCAGAAAGGAATATTTGGTTAACTGAAATGTAAAGGTTTACCCATTTATGTACACTTTGTAACTTCCTTGATCCCCATTCATTTCTTACTACACAAGCTCTCTTGTAGAACTTAAGCACTGTGGCCTGTCTAGCATGTGGACTTCTTTCTTTAATTTTGAAAAAAGGTATTTTTGCTTTAACACCCAAAATCCTGACTGGAACCACATGGTGATATCACAATATCTGATTCAGGAATGTGTTCCCTTCTCAGATTTAAGTTTTTTTCCGGTAATCTGTGTTTTGGCTGTCTTTTCCTTGGTTGTCTTGTTACGAGAGCATCTGCAATAGGCCTCTCATTCTCCTGGTAGTCGTTGGTCATTTAATCATGTTAGGAATTGCCATGTATGAAGTTTTGTTTCAAAAGGGAAATTGTTCTTGCACCCAGATGAAATCTGATCTGGTTTTTGCTCCCATTGTAAAAATTCATAAGATTCAACTTTCCTCTTCTTACCATGCACATCCTTTTGGAGGTTATTTTTCTGAGTATTTTCAATGCTTCTGGTCCAAGTGGTTTGTCTTCTTTTAATCTTCTGCATTACCTTGCAATTTTTGTCAGTAAGACTGAGAATCCTTGCTCCTTTGAAGACCACCAACTGGGGTCATAGTTTATCACAAATACTGAGTGACTTGGGCAGTGAACTGGTTGCTTTGTGTATGGATAGTAATCCTTTTTAACATCTCTATTTTTACAACTTCTTACCCTAATGGAAGCGTTCTCTGTGTTAGTTTGTTTTAGAGAAAGGTATTTGTTTGAATTCTTCAGAACTTTAACCTGAATTGCTTTTATGCCATTATCATTATTATTATTATTATTATTATTATTATTATTATTATTATTATTATTATTATTATTATTATTATTATTATTATTATTATTATTCAGTAGATGAAACCTGTTCATAAGGAACAAGTCCACAGGGGCCATTGACTTGAAATTCAAGCTTCCAAAGAATATGGTGTTCATTAGGAAGAAGCAAGAGGAAGTAAAGGGAAATACAGAAAGAAGAGATCCCTTTTGTTAAAAAAGAAAACTAATTAATAATAAAAAGATCAAAATGTATTAAAATGCAAGAATACTACTGTATTTGGGTGGTATGTAATGCATTGCATCTTCATTGGAACTTCTGAAGTTCCAATTGCACGACATCCTCATGGAGGCTGTTCCACAGTCCAGCAGTGTGGGGAATATAGGACCTGTGGAACTGAGAAGTTCGACAATGAAGCACATTTACTGCATATTGGTGCTGCTGTTCAGCAAATCTGGTTGTTCTTGGCAGATAAAGGGGATCAGGGGTCAGGTGTGAATGTGAAATATCTCTGTTGAAATACAACTTCTGGAAGGCAAAATATACTGTGGACTTCTCTAGTTAATGTTTTTTCAAAAAATTCTTATGCAGTATCACTGCAAAGCCTTGACATGCTTCAGTACTGTCGAAAACGTGGCTTGATCCATCTTTATCCCCATTATTACGCTTGACCATATTATTTTAACAGCTTTTCAGTTTTATTGAGAAACATAGCCTTCTCCATACTGTTAAATAATGACAAAAATGTCCTTCATTATGTCTCTCTATTTTCTGTACCAATAATTAGTATTATGCATACAATTCAATTTTTGTGGGTATAATCTGTATCATAATTTACTGTAAGCTCCCTTCAAATTTTCACCAACACTTTAAACTCATTTTTTTTTTTATACCAACTTACAAATGGTTTTGAGAGGCTATTTTGGCATTAGGAACTACTCTACATATAAGTTACATTGTCAGTTAAGAAAGAATGTTGCTCACTTTAGGAGTGTCACACAGTTATCATGGAGAAATTGTTTTCAGTAAAAGAAGAGCTTGAAGAATGTCATATGCTTCATTTTCACTTTACAGTATGTGTGCTTGGAACTAGTATAGTTTGCATAGTGAGAACAGGCTCAGCAGTTTTGTTATTAAGTAGTTTTGGAGACTGTCATATTTACAGGGGAACTGAAGTCTTTATCTAACACATACTGTAAAGGTGCAAGAATCCTTAAACAAGTTGCTTCAGTTACTAATAGGAATTGAACTTTACTTAATTTGCAGCTAAGAACTGACCTTAAATAAGTACAGGTGCATAAAAGATATTTTGGCCAGGTTGTACAGGGTCATGATGGAAAACTTTTAGATCAGTTGAGATTGCCATCATCCATAGATGCCTGTTGGCCCAAATTAGCATTTGACTTCTAGCGGATGGTTTTGTTTCCATTTTATGTGTAGTGCTTGCAGGAGACATTAGCACTGAAGAAAAGTTTGAAGCTAATTACTTAACAGTGTCTCATGAAGTAGAAAATGGAGTGAGTGATAAATTTGATGACATTTTTCTTATTGTAATGACTGTCCTTTTGCTGTGTAGCTGAAAAGATCAGAGGTATCAAGGAAAGAAAGAACTGACAATTGTTCGGCAAGTGGATTGAATGAAAAAGGTGTCCCTTATTTATACTGAAAAATCAGACATACAAATATGTATTGAAAAGTACCATATAGAGGAGCAAAAGCTGCTATAATAGATTATTATTATTATTATTATTATTATTATTATTATTATTATTATTATTATTATTATTATTATTATTATTATTATTATTATTATTATTATTATTGCAAGCCAAGATGCAGCTCTAGTTGGAAAAGCAGAATGCTACAACGCCCAAGGGCCCCAATAGGAAAGCACCTGAGTACAGAAAAGCCAGTTGACCAGTGAAGAATAAACAATGAAAGAGAAACAGCACAGAAAAACAAATAAGATGAATAACAAGAAATAAGATGTATAACAAGTAAAATAAATACATAGTGCAAATAAAAAATAAACCATGACGTGAGACTTGCGTTGACCTGCTCAACAAAAAATCACTCTCTTCAAGCTTGAACTTCTGAAGGTCCAACAATTCAGCTACAGGATTAGGAAGATCATTCCACAATTAGTCACAATAGCAATAACACTTACAGGAAAGTGCAGTATGGAACCTCACAGAAGAAGAGGCAAGACTTAGAATTAACTGCTTATCTAGTACTACCTGTGGGATTTCATAATCTGAGGAGACCTGAATACAAAGAATGACTGGAATTATGAAATATCATATGCAACAAGTACAGTACACTGAGGTTATTAAAGGATGAGGTAATTGATTAATATCAAGATCAGGGATAAGAAATCTAATAGAACTCAAGTTTTTGTCCAACATTTTAAAATGTGAGTCAGCTGCTAAAGACCAGATGGGAACAATATTTTTTGCCTAGAAGAATGAAGGCTTTAAAACATTTCCTTAGGACTGACAGGGCTCAACTAGTTAATCAGACCTATGATTTATGTGACTAAAGAATTAATATTTCTGAATTTCATCTTTGACTTCTTAATAGGATAAGAGTGTGAACCCTGGAAATACATAGCAGAGTAGACAATAGAAAATTATTCATATAGTACTGTATTCATTTGCATTTTTTAAAGGCAGATGAAATCCTTCATTTGGTAATGTTAGATTGGAAATAAAAAAAAGTGTAATGAGGCTTTAGTATCCTAGACTTGTTCATCTGTACTTTAAAATCAATATTATTTTCAATTATAGGTACCTGATACTTAAGGAGTACACATTACATTTTGATAAAAACAAGAAGGGTGTAACTGCCCAGAATCCCATTTTTCTCCACATACTTTCTCGTAAAAGCACATTATTGTTATGTTCTTTGCATTAAAAAGTTGGATATGGAACAAATTAAAATTAAAGCTGTAATGTAATGGTTTTATGAAAAGAAGAAATTACATATTCTTAAGTATTTGCAGAATGCAAATTTTCATGTTAGGATAAGAAACAAAGCAGACGTAATTAATTACAGAGTTGGCAAGGAGTCGGTACATATATCAGGAGTCCAGTAAGTTGATCATTGTTTGATTTATGGCCATACTTTATAGGTGACTACTAGTTGCTAAATAACTTCCTTGTAGAGTGTATCATTTAGATGAATTGGAAGAGTTGCAGTTGGTAGCAACAATTTTTTTTATGGCATACAAATCCCAGTACGTTAGAATAGACCAGAACTGTTGGTCATGAGCTCTCCAGGGTTGCCCATTGTTTAGTAATGTCTCATATTAGGTTCAGGGGATTCATCAGGAACAAGTCAGATATCATTTGAAGCATGGAATATACATAGGGTGTGGATTGGCTCTAACCCAGTTATTACTGTGCTATTTGCCTTTTGGCATTAAAAGATACTTGGAGAAAACCTCAGTACAGTAATGTGGTTTATTACATGCATATGGGCATTTCCAGACATCTCAATCCATGTGCATTTTTGCTGGCTAAACTGTACTTTCATCTTGGTGATGCCTCTGTTATACAGTTGAAAACAGGTGTATCAGTCCTGCGAAGCTGTTTTTAATTTCATTTATGGAATTCTATAGTGTATATTTTATCTTCATAAAAAACTTACCTTGAGAGCAAACCAAACTCTTTTATCAGTGGCTTGCTTTTGTACTGAGAATACATCCCTGTTTTATAATTATCGTATTTAATATACACCCTCTGTTTTTTCTTTTGGGATCCATAAACTTATGGAAACTTTCATGATGAATATGAAATATAGGGAAGAATTGGTTTCAGTGCTCTGTTGCCTTTCTCTCGACCAGTATAATTAATTTTAGAAAATAACTAACACAACCTGCTCTAAAATATAGTTACTGTTTCATCACCTCTATATACCTTTCAAGTTTGCCATGTTTCCTCATCTTGCTTTCTTGGTTAGCTTTTGAATTTTCTTGTGCAGTCATTAGTTTCTTCAAAGATGCTTTCACTTTTTATGCCTCTAAAGGGTTTTGACTGGGTTTGTTACCATCTTATCTACTGTCTCGTCTGACTGAGAGAAAGTCTGTCTGTCTTTCAGGTAGAACTGAGGTTTACAAAGTGTTTTATTGAAGTGGTGGTTTCATTTTTTACACTGTAAAACCACGTAATGTTAAACTGCTGTTGCAAAGGCTTTTCGTTATATTTTCTATGACGTTTGAGGGCAGTTGTTATGGATGGGGGTATGCTTTTGATTTCTGTCTTATTTTGCTAATGTGTCAAATTTTTCAGTTGCCATTATTTCATACAATAACTTCAGTCAAAATTCTTGGTGGAATTATACCCAGTAGCAAGTTTCTACACAATTAAATTTGGTAACCATATTTAAGTTCGTACAAAATTAATTATTATATAGTAAATATTTTAGGGATTTTTGTGTTCTGAAGTTAATTTGTGAGGTTCGAATTTTGAACCAGAGTAAAAGTTGAAGGGACTTGAATAGAAATTACTGTACAACCTTTTTGCCTCAGTTCTTAACTTTCTTATTTGGTATATTGCCTCACAGTTAAGGTATTCTGTAGAGAGTATTTTATCCAAGAGTTGCATGGCTGCATGCAGTGCATGTGCTGTACTTAGGCTGAATACATGCAAAAAGCAGTTAAGCTGTTATTTTATAATGAAAATTGCTAATTCATTCAGACTCTTTAGACTAAAGAGGATTCTGTCACAGCAATCCCTTGAACAGCAGCAAACTGAAATCACAGAACTGCTTCGTGCTTTATACAGCCTTAATGTCTTGTAGTGTTGCAGCCATTTGAGCAAGATTCCTGTTGTAAAGAGTTTTGTGTATTTTGTTGTATGTTGTATGTTTAAGAATTTTTCCCACTTACAAGGAGTGTTGCTTTTGGAGGACCTTATAAAGAGTATCATTGACTTACAAGGATTGTTGTACCTGGTTGACACAAAGCCATTTATAGTTTTGTATTCATGTAATAAGGAGAAATGGAACATTACAGTCAAAAGGCGGGAACTTCTTAAGCAAGTTTGGACTTTATAACATTACTTCTTAGTACCACAGAAAAAGTGATTTACAATTTTGTACCCTTTGGTACATGCCATTGTCTACATTTTCCTTTTTTGTTTTTACATTACTGATAATTTTTGTACGGTTGGATCATTTTCCTTTTAACTCCGTAATTGTTTGCGTCCTATTACTGTAATTTTAAATGATTCTTGCACTGAAAGAACAGTTGAATGGAAAAGACAAATTTTGTTTTTTGAAATGGCTTGAACAATTAGTAATCCATGTGAACAAAATATAGCAGCGTTTTATGTAAAAGCTGTAAGCCTAGTTGTTTACAGGACTGGTGAAAGCCCACTAGGGTCACTGTTGTCAGTTAGTCATGTTTCTCTCTTTAGTCCAGTAACCGTAAATAATGTACTTAGACAGTATGAGTATAGAGAAGGACTGTACAGTAAAACCCCAAAGTAAATTAATATGATTTCAACATCATACCATTTTACATTTGTTTATATAAGAGTATCATGATTTTTTATCATTGTATTGAGCCAAAATTGAAGATTAGTCTTGAATTGAAAATGTGGATTATATTTGTAAAAAAAATCCAATATGCTGTTACTCATTAAAAAAAATCCAGCAAATGCTACAGGAATTTTTATATAAATTTCAAACCTTTAGTATCACTAACGTGAGTAACACATGTTTAAGCATTTCCCTTGTGAAAAGAAAAAACAAACAAATTGTTATATGAAAGGTAATGCGTTCCTCATGAGGTTACCCACAAGTTATTTTAATGTGAAAATAATTTTTTATATACTGGTGTGATTTTTAACAAGAACAAATATTTTGAAACGTCTTAAAGTTGTTGTCACTATTATTGTTACTCAGAATAAGCAAAACCCATTCACACTGAACAGGCCAAAATTATTTTATATTATATATATATATATATATATATATATATATATATATATATATATATATATATATATATATATATATATATATATATATATATATATATATATATATATATATATATATATATATATATATATATATATATATATATATATATATATATATATATAGACACACACTCTTCCTTGACCAATTAACCAAGACGGGTTATCTTGGTTGTACTGATTTTTTAAAGAAGAAAGTGATCAGAAAATTGTTTTTATTTTTAAGGGTGAAAATTTTAACTACCGAATTATTTTCTAAAGAGACTCACAGCTCAGCTTAGTATTTTAACATAATGTAAAGTGATTTGTATGTTGTGCTGCCTTCTTCTGAATTGCTACATTTTCCGTTCATACTTTACTTAACTTCAAGGCAATATTTAGTGTCGGAACTATGAATTCTAGTATTCTGCTTTTTCTTGTTCCTCAGTTCTCAAGTACTTGTGTGATCACAGGAAAAGCTGGCATAATTTTGTCTACATTTGAGGAAAATAAAATCATAGAAAATTTACATAATGTTCCCAAAGAAAGGGGGATGTTAAGATTATTTCAACATCTACCATAATCTAATTTTCGTGAAAGAGTTAAAGCTACGCGAGATTTGCAAATGTTTAGACCCTGCATTCTTGTATAGAAAAGCAAGCTACACAGTGAAGTGATTCTAGCAGCATTGTAGAAAAGCAGTCTTTGGAGAAAAATTGCACAGTGTCAAGAAACGTATGATGGAAGTACATCACGAGTTGTGAATAGGATTAGACCCCGTCTAAAAACAATCTGGAAGCTGTAGAACCTGCTTGATTTTCCATGGCCTCTCTCTCTCTCTCTCTCTCTCTCTCTCTCTCTCTCTCTCTCTCTCTCTCTCTCTCTCTCTCTCTCTCTCTCTCTCTCATAACCAAAGAAATGTTAAAACTTACATGGGTACGTGTGTTCCAGATTATTGATATCCTACCCCGGTAAGGGAGATACTTATTTGGGAAATATTTTTTTTTTTTTTTTAGCATTTTGAGACCAATTAATAGGCAAGCTTTGTGAATTTCTGCGTAAAGAAGTCCTTACTATAACAGATGTTGAAGCGTAACATTTAGGATAAATATGCATTATTCGTCCGGTTCGTCCAAGGATTCTGAAGTGCATGAGAAGTGGTTAGTTAGACGACTGGGTGGACGAGTTAATCAGCAATAATAACGATGGCAGTTTGTTACAAAATGGGGGTATCCTGTAGGGGGGTAGTGCCGTCAGTGCAGGCATTACTTTAGGGTTCTTTTCATTGTCCCTTCGGCCCATAGCCGCAACCACTTTTATTCGTTTTACTGCACGTCCGTTCATATTCTCTCTCTTCAGTCTTACTTTCCACCTTCTCTTAACAGGTGATTCACAGTGCAACTGCAAGGTTTTCCTCTTGTTACACCTGTCAAACCTTTTTACTGTCAGGTTCCTTTTTAGCGCTGAATGACCTCATAAATCCCAGCGCTTTGCCTTTGGCCTAAATTCTTTATTCTGTTTTATTCTGTTCACGTCTAGCGATAAGAATCAGACCTTGCGAAAAAGACAAATAAAAAAAAAGCAAACCTGAAATGCAGATATCTGGTTAGTTTTTCGTCACGACTACCAGCGAGAAAGATTCGCCATTTGTTGTACGATTAAATTTTTTTATTTTTCTGTCACCATTAAATTATGTAGTTTCAGAATATCCCGAAACCATAAACACTCACGCAGTCCATCAATTTTTATGCGGTTCTCTATTAAGCGTTTCCCTTTGTGCGTAGGATAATTTTCGAAGTTTGTTGCTATTGTCACGAGTTAATCCGTGCCACAATGTACTTGCTGGCCCGCTGAATTAGGGACATGGAACATGGGTTATGTTTGTGGGAAGGCGTAGAGATCCAGAAATTATATACGTATGTATATATATATATGTATGTATATATGTATATATATATATATATATATATATATATATATATATATATATATATATATATATATATATATATACAATATATTATACACACACACACACACACACACATATATATATATATATATATATATATATATATATATATATATATATATATATATATATATATACATACAGATGTTTGTATATATATGTGTATGTAAGTATGCATTTGGTGTATTTACCAAGGATGTAAGTATACAAGTGTAGCCTATACTTGTATACTTACATCTTGTATAATTATTCTGAGCCCATTGTGGGCCAGTATCATTAAACGCATGACCGTATGCATTGTCATTGACGACCGTTAGAATAATTCTGCTGTTCTCATTTTATTTCAGTCGAATGTTGACTTTGCCATTTGTTGCTTGGAGTGATTTTCATTTGTTCACATTATTGTAGAATCATTTCATGTGTATACGGACACTTGGTATATCGACTGTTAATCCAATGAAACCTGCGCGCATTCACTTAATTTCTGTGTTTGTTCGACAAGCACAAGTCTCTGATAGTTGGAGAAGTGGAATGGCGACGGTAAGTTTTACCTTCAAAGATGAAGTGGTATTCGAATATCTTTTAACGGTCCTGCAGTTTTCGTTTTTCGTGAAGTTTGCGCCGGACGAGCAGCTAATACGATCTCTGACTCATTTGACGTTAGTGAAGTTGATATACTAGGTGGTCTTTTCAGAGTACATCGAGTTTTTCTTACCTTTTCGCGGGAGGACGTTTTCTTTTGATCGACTGAAATAGTAGAATAGCAGACTGTCTGTTTGGGTAATGACTAGAGAGGACGACAAGCCAGGAGTTTGTAGTGTTATTTGCTAATGTGTGCATTATATATATATATATATATATTATATATATATATATATATATATATATATATATATATATATATATATATATATATATATATATATATATATACATATATACATATATGTGTATATATGCATATATATATGCATATATATGCATATATATATATATATATATATATATATATATATATATATATATATATATATATATATATATATATATATATATATATATATATATATATATATATATATATATATATATATACAAAGTTGATTTGGGTTCTGACAACTTTGTAAAGACTTTGTAAAGGACTTTATTTCCCGTTATTTCATATATCCCTCGAATGTAAGGTTGGAGGTGGTGTTAGGGGACATCCATCACATTTCGGTTTGCCTTTCTTCTCTAAAGAATAATTTATTGGGAGAACGATTATGTGACGAAGTTAGGTACCAGAGCACTTCACACTTTATCAGGATGCATG
The DNA here is from genome assembly GCF_040412425.1 of Macrobrachium rosenbergii. Taxonomy (NCBI): domain Eukaryota; kingdom Metazoa; phylum Arthropoda; class Malacostraca; order Decapoda; family Palaemonidae; genus Macrobrachium; species Macrobrachium rosenbergii. The sequence continues at coordinate 28,410,646 of NC_089751.1, read as the reverse complement.
GAAGCACACATGTATACAAATTAGGGAGTCATGCTTACGCTTGCACCTACCCCAGCACACACACACACATATCTACAGGCAGGATAGCACAGTGTGCGTGGTATAAGGCAATAACTCCCTCCCTTTTTGTGTTTTACTAAGGTATTCTGTATTAATAGCTTCATTAAAGCAACCCGTTTTTCGAGACATTGTTTCTTTGTACATTTTTCTTCTTTTTTTTAATATTTTGGGTGCGTATTGTGTTGAGAGACAACGTGGTACTAGGAAAGTCAGCTGTTGCTCTTTGGAGTATTCGGGAAATGACGGTATGTTAGTATGAAAAGGGGAAGGGGAACAGGGGGATTGGACCGTAAGGGGAGTGGGGTAGGGGTTGGGGAGAGAGAAGAGGGCTGTTGCGTGGCAGTTGCCTGAATGCGTGATGTTCGCCTCATGGTAAGGTGTGGGTGGGGGAGTATTGTGGATGGGGGAAGAAGGGTGATTCAACTCTGGTTGTGGGATGGGTGGATGTGGGTTGGTGGAAGGGGTGGGTGATCATGCAGAAGGACCTGTGTGAAGAGAGGCAGGGAGGAGCTTACTACAGAGGGAGGAGCCGTTGGATGGAGTGACTGGTCATGAGATGGGTCCCGAGTAGATTTCCCTCACAATTCAGATAACAGGTTTGTGCTGTTCTGAAGTCCCCCGCCCCTGTTTTAAATTCATATTTCTTACATTTTCTTGATGAAGATTAATGAATATTGTCTAAGTATCATTTTTTAACTGACTAATCTACTTAAAGGCAACTGGTTGCTAAATATTTTGATTCCATCACAGTGGTTGAGGTTGCAGTCATATTTTATATATTCGGAAGGGCGTAATATGACTAGATTTGACTTTTAACTGAAAAATGTGCTCTGATGTAAAATAGATTGAATATTAAAACGAAAGAGAAGTAAAGACAGGAAGGTCTGCTGGGTATGTTTTGGCTAGAAGGGCCCCCGGCTAGAGTACAGAGGGTGAGAGAGAGCGAGAGAATGAGAGAGCCTGCCCCACCCATAGAGCCTTTGCTAAATAAAAAAAAAAAAAAAAGAACTGATGTATGCGCCGCTGAGACTGATCCGTGTGGTGTTCTCCGGCAGCTGGCGCGCTGGTGGTGGCCTGGGCGACGATGGTCGAAGAGGGTAGTAGCGGCGGTGGTGGTGGTGTTGGTGCTCTCGGGAAAAGCAAGCCCTTGTCCCTGGGCGACGCCGTAGATGCTGCCAGCGGCGAGTGCGCGATGACCGCAGCCAATAGCGGTGGCGGGGGAAGGCTGTACCCCTGCCCGGACTGCGAGAAGGTATTCCGGCACCCTCGATCCTACTACCAGCACCAACACGTCCACAGAGGCACTCATTCCTGCCCGGGCTGCGGCAAACTCTTCTCCCGCAGGTGGGACCTGCTGCGGCACCTCAATAAGAATAAGTACGGCTGCCCCGCCCGCTGGAGAGAAGGCAACCGCCATCCCCCCTACCACAACTCCCTCAGTCTGTCGGCTCTCGCGTCTGCTGCAGCCGTGGCGGCCAGCTCTCAGGAGGGCTTGCTCCCGCCGTCTGAAGCACCCGACCACCAACAGCCCTTGCACCAACCTGCTGTCTCTTGGACAGTCCCTTCGGTAACAACTGGAGGAGTCAGCGGCCGACAGCACAGTAGTAGAAGCAGCAGTAGCGGTAGCAACGGGGAGCCCCGCCCCCCGGAACCGCCAGCAGCCTCCAGAACCTCCCCGTGAGGGTGGTGCTTGGTTGGAGCGCCGCCTCCACCTCCCCACCACACTACTAGCTGTGATAGCCTTATGACCTACAGTCACGCAGGCCCAGGCCACACGTGCACCCCTACAGACACATACACACGAACACCGTACCTCTCAACACGTACCCACACACGCATGTACAGACAGACAGGCATACCCTCCCGATTCCCCTTTCATTATACAGTATGTTGTTCGACGCAGAATTGTCCGTCACACTCCGCACACACATCCTTACTCCATGGACGGATTCTGTTGTATTCTCGGGTATTCATACACCTGTGTTAGTCGTGATGGCATTTATGAGACTGCCAGGGAAGGCAGTCAGTGAAATAACAGTAGGGGGCGTGACGTGTAGAAAAAAGAAAAAAAATACGTATTCATTGAGACTTCATTGCGTCAGTTGCTGACACTTAGTTGCAAGTCGGATGGACGTGATTAAGCCAGCGCCAGCAGGAGAATAAAATAAGAAAGGAGCCGAAATGAGCAACAACGCAATGTACGCTGTATAAATCTGTGATGGTTCGTAACCGACGGCCTCAACAACACCCATTCCACCTCAACCACAACGTGCCAATTGTAACCTCTCACTTTAACTCTATTGAACCGTTCAACACATTCTCGTTGCACCATTTTTTCACAATTTCTCACACAAGTCGGGAGAAGTGACGAAAGTAGACCTATAAATGTTTGGCAGGATTTCTTTCGGTTCACGTAGGAATCAGGTGCTGTCGTAGCCATATTCAGTTCAGTAGCCTTATATTTTATCCAGTTCTGGTTTTGTTGTTCTTGAGACAGTTGATTTTATTTTTTAGTTGTGATACAGATTGTTTTCTTTTTTGTTTTCTCCTTTTTTTTTTGTCTTCGTGTCCAACAATGTTCGTTTTATTTTCATTGTTTCATGTATTCTCCTTTTTCCCGAATAACTCCTGAAGTCACCACCATCTGTTTATTATTAAGCTTAATTCCTCTCACCAAACATTGTTACTCGTCATTCATTATTAGGAAGTAAAGCAGATTCTCAAATCTATAATTGTGTAAATATGTGTAAATATATAACTGCAAATGTATATATATACACATGTATTCAGTCCACGTAACTGAATAAAATGCGGAGTACATTGTTACGTACTAAAGATATTGCAATATTAAATGAAATGTTCTTAATGACGATTGTACTTAAATTAGCTCAGAAATCTTGGTTTGAATGTAAAGTTTAGTTTAACGTTTCGTTATTTTTCCAGTTTCTTCCGTTGCTCTGAATATTATCTGTATCTCAAGGCATATCTTCTGGGCAACACTTTCCATATTTTGATGTAGTAAAACAACCAATCATCTACTGGTATTTTTTTTAGGCTAAATCTGTATTCGAGGAATGATTTCCTTTTTGTTTGTAACATTATCATCAATATTTGACAAAAGTAATTTTGGAAGCGCAAGAAGAAAATCAATCACATAATTTCTGCACTTTAATAAAGACGGTATTTTAAAACATATACTGTTTATAAAATATATATATATATATATATATATATATATATATATATATATATATATATATATATATATATATATATATATATACATATACATATATATATATATATATATATATATATATATATATATATAAAATATTGATCTTGCTTATCGATGTGTCGTGATATTAAACGAATGGTTAGAAGAGGGCAATCTATAAATATATATTTTATAAAGATGTAAAAAACTATGATAGTGTGTTAAGGAAGGCTGGGAATCAGGGTTATATTATTAAAACGTTGAAATCAGTTGTTTCTAATCTATTATAAATAACTATATATAAATATATATCTATATATAAATGTTTTATCAGAATGGATATGTATTTTTGTTTTGCGAGTGAGAAGGTGAATTGTTAACTATTATCATAAGATAATTCAATGAAGTACGAGTTGTTCAGGAATACACAGTAGTACATTAGGGATTACTGTAGTCGAGGGAAATCTTTAAATTGCGCATTGCTAACAGCCTTGCGCTTTCTGCAGTCCTTTAAAAGCAAAATTACAAGTAATTTTTGTTTCAGAACTCAGTGGTTTCCTAAGGGTACTTTCCATTTGTGTTCATACACAATTTATTTAATTCCATAATAACATATGTTCACATTTTTATCATATTTTTCGTTCTGAGATAAATCTATCAGTCTGTGTATCCATTTTATTTTACGAAGCGAAAAGAGACATTTATTATCGTGATCTTGTTCTTGTATGAAGGTGCGAAATCGTAAACCATAAAAAATAGAACATGTACTTTAAAAAAAAACACGCACACAAACATACTCCCTCAGATATACACACACTTCTGCATCTTCTTGTCATTCCTACACGCACACTCACCCGATGAATACACATGGCCACTCTGAATCAGGATTAATCCTGCTCTGAATCAGGGCATTTTTGCATTTCTCTTGTCGGCCTTGACAGGACAGACAGCAGATTTTCAGTACTTCGGTTAAATCACACCCAAGAATAGCAAGGAAAAACAGCGTTACGTAACCAGCAATTTCAAGCAGATGAGTTGGTGGTTTTTGTAAACAAACTTTCAGATCGTTATTAAAAGGTACTTTCAGTGAGCTTAGAGCTCCAGTTACCAAAATTTTAGGACTAAAATTAAATAGCGTGAGCTTAAGTCAAAGGAAATCGGACTGTTTCATTAAACGGCGGGAAGGAACGGAGGAGACGCAGCCAATAGGAAAAAGGAACGGGGGAAGAACGCTCCGTCCCATGCGTGAGAACCGAGCAAAATGAGGCAGTGATCGTGATGTTGCCTGCCCGGGATTCGGTTCGGGGAGGGAGGGACCCTGTCGCGTCATGCCTGGGTCATCGTCACGCACATCTTCGAGCCTTGTGTAGCGCTGCTTCCTTTTATTTTCTCTCTCTCTCTCTCTCTTCCTTTTCACCGTGTTCCTACGTTCTCATACTTCGATCGACTTTGAAGTGTTCTATCATTTTCTATCAGCCTCTTTGTCATCACCATCAACCTTGTCCTGAAGGTGTTCACTTTGTCCGCTGGAGAATTCCTTTGACATTATCAGTTATGGTAGCATTTCAAGTTTCTAGGGGTCTCTCTCTCTCTCTCTCTCTCTCTCTCTCTCTCTCTCTCTCTCTCTCTCTCTCTCTCTCTCTCTCTCTCTCTCCTAGGGCAACGGTGATTGTACTTGAGCAATGTAACTTTCACCCATTATCGAGTACAATAAGAAAAAAATTGTCAGCACGCTTTTATTAAAATGCACTAAAAAGTAAAAAATAAATAAGTAAATAATTTTTTGAGACACCAGGATTTTGTAACAGTTAATCATGTCTACAAAAATAAAAGTGTGGACGCCGAAAATGGAAGGAAATGCTACAAGAAAATTTTTTTTTTTATTCTTTTCCTGTAGCATCTTCCATGTTTGGCACCCACGCTTTTATTTTTGTAGACATGATTAATTGTAAGAAAATCCTGGTGTCTCAAAAAATTATTTTTAACTCTTTAGTGCTTTTTAATAAAAGCGTGTGTTAATTTTTTTTAGATTTTTCATTTTATACTTTTTAGTTTTTACAGAAATTGTAACCGATTTATGATTGTAGCTAACGAAATTGAACGTGATAGCCTGTAGAGCCAAAGGAGGTTAGAAAAGTCCGTAGAGTTAATAACTTGTTCTACCTAGTCAAAGAAGGTATGACAAATCTGAAGAGTTATTCACCTCAAACAAATCCTGGTCGAAAATTGAGTTACAAGTTTTAACCCAAACAGACAGAGACACAGAAGTCAATTTAAATGAAAGCGTGTAAAAATAAATAATGACACATCGAACGTTGTGGGATAAAATACCGAATTTTAAAATATACGCCAACCTTGCATTATAGAACTTTAATTCGTTACACTATATTACTATGTCCCGCAGAGTATTACTGGCCGTAGCACTAACCTTTGAGCGCAAATTTAATCGAGATTGGCTACACCACTTGTTGCGTCCCAACGGGAACGGCGCGGTGAGACTATTTTTTTTTAAATGTGCGACCGTTGAAGTTGAACCGGGAGTAGAAGATCCAGCGACGGTAATTTAAAATTTGGTCGATATTGCTCAAAGTTCGTTTTAATTTACTCCATCTTAACTGGTCACCATCTGGTTTATATTTCCAGTGAACAGAGGTCGTTTCAGCGTCGAGAATCATGATTGGTATACAAAGATGAATATTAATTGTTTGCCGTAGTACGGCATTAAATCAGATTTTCTCTCTGGTTTTCTGTCGGGTGAGACAGGTGTTCCCGTTTTGTCGATTCTCTCTCTCTCTCTCTCTCTCTCTCTCTCTCTCTCTCTCTCTCTCTCTCTCTCTCTCTCTCTCTCTCTCTCTCAGTTGATTGGGGACGTATTCTTGCACTCTCTCAGTTGATTTTTTACCTATTCTCTCGCTCTCTGTTGATTTTTGATGATTTTATCAGGTAATTTAAACGTCGTAGGGCCTAAGTGCCTGTACAGTATATAATTAAGGGAATCAAACATTTAGTTTTGATGTTGAAAATTCTGAAAAAATGGCCTTTATTGACTAAACGATATAAATCATGGCTGCTTCGTATCCACCAGCTATTCCTTGCTGCTCTTGGGTAATAGGGTTCTATTTTATACTTGTGAGGGATTTATCTCTAAAGTGATAGATTATTTTTAAGCGACAACTGAAATAAAAAAAAATATGGTTGTTTATAGTCTTTCGACTGATGTCAGGATCATGTTGTTCATCTCACGCTTCTTCTTGCTCTTTAAATATTAGTAAGGTAGACATACACCCACACTCTATTATATGTATATATATATGTGTTTATATATATATATATATATATATATATATATATATATATATATATATATATGAGATCAAACACACACATGTGCAAATACATACACACGCCGTTATGTACTAAATCAATGAACAGTCCTATATCTAAATATATATATATATATCTTTTAAGAAACTACAAGCCGAGATTCCTTTCCTGTGAAAAATATTTGATGATCCTAATTCTATATATTGTTGAATATATTATTGTATAAAATATTGATATATAAACTATAGATGTTGCTGTATATTATTGTTAAATGTTCCAAGTCTATACTAACAATAAAGATTTAATACTTCACCTCAAGTCTTATTTGATAACCAGGATCCTCCTCCTCCTCCTCCCCTTCTTCTCCTTCTTCTTCTTCTTCTTCTTCTTCTTCTTTTATATCTAAGTATACAGTCGTTTGTAAATGCTTATATTTTTTATTGTATTTAGGTAGAATCTTTATGAAACTTTTTTATTTGTATAGATAGTTATATATATATATATATATATATATATATATATATATATATATATATATATATATATATATATATATATACTATATACTATATATATATACAATATATATATATATATATATATATATATATATATATCCCTTGTAAAATATTGCATTGAATGAAGTAAGTATACAGTACTTGGGTTTGAGAGAGTAATTTCTTGTATGCCCTTAAGATAATCCCCAAAAAAGTGTCACTGGAGATAAATTACTTTTTAGAAATGTATAATATCTTACAGAAAAATTAGAGGAACTCGTCATTAGTACAGAAGCGATTGCATTATTATTATTATTATTATTATTATTATTATTATTATTATTATTATTATTATTATTATTATTATTCAGAAGATGAACCCAATTCATATGGAACAAGCCCACCAAAGGGGCCATTGACTTGAAACTCCAGCTGCCAAAGAATATGGTGTTCATTCGAGAGAAGTAACAGGAGGTAATGAGAAATACAGGAAGAGATTAGTTATTAGAACAGCAGATAAATTAACAAATTAATAAATAAATAAAAACACGAGTTAAATATTAAAATACAAGTTGAATTGTACTAGGGCAGTAATGCACTGATTATTTTTATCCAGAAGATGAACCCTATTCAAATGGAACAAGCTCACAGGGGCCATTGAGTGTTAACAGACATCCGAAGGCATAGTCTCCAGATATGATCGTTATGAATCAGGGATTTTTCAAATGGGATTGATGGATTTTTTAATTCTTTTACTAAACTTTGATTTTGTGTGACTAGGCCTGAGGAAGTCGTGCAATTGGAACTTCAGAAGTTCAAGCGAAGATGCAATGCGTCACTACCCTAATACAGTTCAGCTTGTATTTTAATATTTTACTTACATTTTTATTTATTTATTTATTAGTCTGATTTTTTATAACTGATCTCTTTCTTTACTTCCCATTACTGTCTGTTACTTCTTTCGAATGAACGCCATATTCACTGTAAGCTTAAATTTCAAGTCAATGGCCCCTCTCTGGTGGGCTTGTTCCATATGAATAGGGTTCATCTTTTGAATAATAATAATAATCATGACATTACACAGACTACTGCTCGTATTTACTTTGAACAAGATATGCAAGTTTACTCGGGATATTTTTTTTCTATAACCTCTTGTCAAGTTGATTTTTGTTACAGTAGATATCTAGGGTTGTTATTATGATAAAGAGGCTGTAAGGAATGCGTTTCTCGTATTCAGTGTCTTGCTTAGATACCCAGGAATCACGCCAAGTTTGGCTGAAATCTGGAGTTTATTTTCGTCATTATTGTTTTTTTTTTTTTTCAGTGTCTCAAATCATCGTCGGTTGTGTTACTGAGTTCACTGGCTTTGCTTTTGCGCCGATGGGATGTCTTTAACAAAATTCAAATTTCGATTTACGTAATTATATATATATATATAATATATATATATATATATATATATATATATATATATATATATATATATATATATATATTATGTATATATGTATGCATATGTATATATAATGTATATATGTATGCATATATATATATATATATATATATATATGCATATATATATATATATATATATATATATATATATATATATATATATATATATATATATATATATATACACACAGGCTACATACATACGCGCGCGCACCATCTTTGTCGCCGTAGCAAAAGAAACCCGCAAGGAAGTGATCCAGGTCCAGATTAATCACGCTTCTCGAAAAGTCCATTGTGCGGGTTTTAACTGTAATGTCAACCAGTGTGGAGAAATGGTATACATTTATTTAGTGAATATATATTTCATGCATTCTAATGTTCACTAGATGATATATATACCACAAGAATCGATGCGTAATGAACATGAAATGTATAGATCATTGCAGGAAAAAAAACTTGATTGGAACCAGACAACTTTAGACTCACGATTTAATGAAACATAGCTACAGTATTGACTTATGATAAACTGGACGTAAAAAAAAAAAGCAATGCAGGATCAATGGAAAATAGATGGGTGCCTGTGTTCAAATTTAGCCCTTTGGAACAGCTAATTTATTTGAGTCTGGACAATAAAGTGATTACCGTGTCGGAATTGCGTAGTCTGCGCAAAGGCTGGAGTTAGCCAGTGCATTGCCGGACACCATGGATTTGACTGGACGAATTCTGACAGAGAAATCATGTCACTGATTTACACAAAGAAACTTCCTTGAATCCTTGTTTATTACATTTACTAAAGGACGAAAGTTGAACCCATCGCTGGTGTTTTCCAGTGACCTGGTATCAGCTTTCTTTTTTTTTTCCTCTTAAGGCGGGTGAATTTGATGTCATTAAGAAGCTGACCTTAGAAACACATGACTTGTTTAAAGTTCGATGTGTTTGAAGTATTCGTTTCAGTGTGAGCTTGATGATATCCATAAAATAAAATTACTAGCTCCACTTTTCGTCGTGGAATTTTTATCACATCACCGTGACATTTTGTATACCCAAACTCTAAGCTACAAATATCGTTTAATACCCAATTCGCTCTACCTCGGAGATGATGCCAAAGGGGAATTATAATTGATAAGTGGTTCGTCATCTGGCGGACTCGATCCACCGAACAGCGAGAACCAACGACTTCAGTGACGCCTCTGACCATGGTCTAAGAAAGAGACCATGCCTCTGACCACTGGTCCCGGATCGAGTCCGCCAGATGACGAACCACACACCAGCTACAATTTCCCTTCGGTATTATTTCCGAGGTACAGCGAATTGGATATTATACGACTTTTGTAGCTTCATGTTTATATATATATATATATATATATATATATATATATATATATATATATATATATATATATATATATATCTAAATATTTATATATATATATATATATATATATATATATAAAAATATAAATATAAAAGATAGATAAATAATTGTGTGTATTTTTGTTAGTTTATCTGCGTGTGTGGCTGAGTTTGCATATGTATTTCAGTGCATGAATAGCACGTTAAACGAAGAAGAAGAGTTACTCTAAAAGAACAAACATCATATAGAACAAGTGAAAAGTCAGTGATCTACAAAGAAAGCTTCCACCGGGAATTTAAGTGATTAAATATAAATGAGGAAACAGCCAAACATTTGCTAGACTACAGAATTACAATGAATGAAAATAAGGCAATAGGAAATGACAATCATAAAAAAAAAATACTTCGAATCTGCTGATAAGATTTATGAGAATCGGCATCATTGACATTGCCATTCAGCGTTTCTAACAAAAAGAAACTAAAAACTGGAAGGAAACTGACAGCCCGGGGTGCAAGCATTAAAGGCGCTAGTTCATGTTGCGTTTTGCAATTGAGCTTATGAAAGTTGGCCAAACAGGGTATCTTATGTCGGTGGTCGTTTTATAGATTCTCTTGTTTGGGCAAAAGTAACCAATATTTTGAACAGTCTTGTGTAAAAGATACAGATCCTAGTTGCTTCTCCAAACCAGGCAAGGGAACAATATTCCGGTAGCAGTAAAACAAATGTCTGAATTCTGTGGCATTGAAGCCATCGTCACTATGGATACTTGAAGCTTTACAAACAGGTTCGCTCTCCTGATTGTAAGTGATATATTTTCAAGTAACGTAAAACGTAAAACCCTGAATCGGAAGTAACACAAGATATATGCAAATATTCAGGCTTGCTAAATTGTATGTTAACCAATGGAAAGCAGTCGTGTAGCTGGAGAACGTTGCATGATCAGCCAATCACCAAAGTTTTGGTTTTGCTGGAATTCCCAACTGACTACCCCGTTTCTACGTTCCAAATCTCTCGAGAGACTAACAGCAACTTCAGTTCGTGCTTGGGCGGGGATGCAAATAACTGCAACACTGGCATCACCTGCTCAAAGGAGTGTTGATATAATTTTTCTTATCGGTTGAACCACAGGTAAGAACTAGAATAGGAAAGATTCATGAATATATCACTGAGGCATACAGAACAAGATAAGTTGACTTATGAATGGTGTAATTGATCCTTTAAACAACCCTTCGGAACATGCATTGTATTGCATAGTTAACTCTCTTCTTGAATATATAAAAGCTCTGTAGGGAACAAAATGATCAAGAGTGCTGATGGAGGAAGTACAACTCGATCTTTTCCACGTCCCCTCCCGTGTCTGCTTTATCAGTATTTTTTTAATATACATTAATGTATGTTAAACGAAAAAGTGATTTTGGTAAATACTTTAGGATGACAGATATCAAGAAAAGGAATATCTACCGAAGGCTATCGTCAGGGGGCCCATGAAGTATATAGCCCAACTTGGTCCGTAGGTTTAGCTAACAATTTCCAATTAGTGAGGGATACTAGATGCTCAAAATTTAAAGATGGAGGGTTTTAACTGGGTCCAACGGAGACGATACCGAGTCATTCACTGGGATTTGATTAATGTTCAAGTTATTAGGACTTCACTTGGCAGATCTTTGAATTACTTTTCCTGGCTCTTGTAAGTAAAGTTCAGGAAGCTCCACTTCGTGCGATTTTATCTCCAAATGTTGAAGTTTATACAATTATCATGCTGTCCTCGTCGACAGGAATCAGCAAACCAAGGTTGGGAATTAGTTAGTATTTGATCGACATTAATTCACTTTCTCCATGGTCTGTGATGTTTTGATTGCTTTGCAGTTCCGTTTCAGTTACGAAACAAGTCACAATTTTAACTTTCCATATATATATATATATATATATATATATATATATATATATATATATATATATATATATATATATATTATATGTGTGTGTGTATGCTGACAACTGTAATATGTTTACAGTGAAGTTAATCAGTGTTGAGTCTGGTCAATATTCGGATGGGTGACCATCCATAAATACCACGTGGAGTTGTAACAGGAGCCCCGCATCTCAAAAATTCTTACATGATATTAAATTGTAGCACCTTCTTGTTTCTTCCCCTTCGAGGGTAACATTCTTGCCTGCCGAATAAGAGGTCTCAGGTTTGAACTTTCGATGAGGAGAGGCATGCTCCATTGAGGCTCTGTATGCCTGTGTTTACCTTATGTACTTGTAGCTAGACAACTCTGGGGTTTAGCAGCTTCATCCCAGAAGACTTGCTGTGAACCGGAAGGCTAAAGCCTTGTAGCCAGACTCCCTGCAGGGAAAGGATTCATTTGTGAATTATTGGGTTTTTACTGGTGTGACAACTGCTAAGGTCACTGACCTTATGGGAATGATACGTATTATATGTTACAGTCAACACGCGTAATCAGTCATTACGCGTGATGCACTTAGGGACATTAGATCCCCCCAGGAGCTAGTACTAAACACGGCGAAATACATTTGACCCCCCAGGGACTAGTACTAAACCCGGCGAAACACTGTAGGTGACTCACTGTTTCGCCGTGTTTAGTACTAGCTCCTGGGGGATCAAATGTCCCCTAAGTGCATTACGCGTGATGACTGAAATTTCAGTCATTACGTGTAATGACTGATTACGCATGTTGACTGTAACATATATATATATATATGTGTGTGTGTGTGTGTGTGTATTATATAATTATATATATATATATATATATATATATATATATATATATATATATATATATATATACATATTTATATATTATAAATGTGTAATGAGGAGTGTCCAAGTGCTTTTTATAGCGTCAATGACCTCTTGATTTTTCGATTTCCACGTATTTTTTTATACACTCCACTGAAAGCCTGGAATCCAAGCGGGAAGTAAACGATGGAGGTCCCCCTTCCCAGACAGGATTCTAACCCTCACACCACTCCTGGTGAGTTAGCGATATCACATTCAAGTGTATATGCGCAAATCTCATCAGGGAATGCGGAACCTCTTTGTTGTATTTCCCCTTCAGATTCAAGGCTTTCATCAGAAAAGTACATAAAAAAAATTGTGGTAAATGGTCAACCAGGATGTCACTGTGGATATTCCTAATACGTACAATATAAGGTGGACAAGAACTTAGATTTTATTTATGTTCACACATTTACATATAAAAATGAAGTTTTTATGTTAATTGAAAGGGTTTCGTGTATTATGCCATTGAAGCGCGACTGCAGTGACAAATGACTTCTTTTATTCTCCGGAAGTCAAAATAAAACGAAATTTGAATTATGTACCGCGTATTACGTTTTTCATTCCCATCCGTAGGTTATGCCAGACTGTTATGTATAGACGGGGCAAAAGCAAAAGGGAAAAAACTGAACCTGCCTGTTATGCATGAGTCAAGTGTGCTTCGTTCAGGATTGACTTATAAATTTAGCGACCTATTTCATGTAAGACGTGCTTGGTTTATAGTTATGGCCAGGGATTCTAACTGCAAGTTAGAAAGAGAGTTTGAATTGGTATTTCGACGTCCAGTGCACATTTGCATACCCTGTTAAAATCTGTTGCAGTTCTGTTACATGATTCCTGAATTGTCTTGCTCCTTGTCCGTTCTTGAGACGTCTTGTTAGTTTCATGTGCTTATGAATAAAGTGGTGTTAAAAATTACCTTTAAATTACAAATAACTACATAAAATTTCTTATGTTGATGAGAAGTTTCTTTGATCATAGTCAGACAACAGTAAACTGATACTTCGTCATCCTCTGTGTAGAAATCCATTCCCTTCCAAGTGAACATGATTTGCTTTATCAAATCTTTATTTATATTTTCTCTTAAGATTTTAGACTTTGTTAAGCTGAAATTGTATGGATTGGGATTTCATTTGTAATGACTGATATATTCATCCTAAACTGATGATGTGGTATTTGATGGTGACGTTGTTGTGTGATGGATGATGATGATGATGGTGAAGGAAGGAGGTGGTTGATATAGTGTAGGAGGCTCAGCAGCTGACCTTCGTGTCTGTTCCCCTGCAGGTGGTGGTGATGATGGTGTTGGTGGATGCAGGGTCAAGCAAGAACTCGGGGTCAAACAAGAAATCGGGGAGGAGCAGTGGTGGGGGGATCCAGGGAACCATGCTGGTGGTGGTGGTGGTGATAATGGTGATGCGGGGAGACACCACCATCTGCGGCACCCACCTTCTTCACCATCTGTCACTTCCACACCACCTACCACACCGCCTCTTGACATCACCATCACTTCCGTAGAAGAAAGACTAAGCGAAGGGAGAGGTAGAGGGAGAGGAGTGGGAGGTAGGATAGTGGGAGGAAGGTCTTCCGCACTGCCCTTCGACCCAGCACTGCTGGCGCCCTTGTCCCACCTGGAGACGTTGGCGCAGTCGGCCTTCGTGAGAGAGGCGGAACTCGTCATGGACGCAGGCGAAGTCACCCTGAGGCAGAACGCCTCCCTCCGGAACAACGACAGGCCTTGGTTCTGCTGCCCCCAGTGCGGCAAGGGCTTCCGAACGCGCGTGACCTTATCCCGCCACGAAAAGATCCACACGGGCAAAGCTTTTCCGTGCCCGATGTGCCCGAAGGTGTTCTACCAAGTCTCCAACGTCAAGTATCACGTGCACGCCGTCCACGGCAAAAGGTACCAACCTGCTCCGAGAGGCCATTTCGCCCAATGATGAAAAGATTGCGTCGCCGGCTTCTTCAGATTCTTCTTCGTTTTGTCATGTACATAATTTAACTTCTGTCTTTACAAAGGCCTTCATAAGGTCGCTCGTAGCCTAGAATAAACTGATTGAGATCTCTCGCAGCTCTGTAGAAACAAACGATTAATCACATCTCTTCTCTTGTCATTTCGGTAGTGCAGTTTTTTACCAAGTTTTCTCGTCTGTATTGTACTTGTGATGTTCTGGATAGACACTTAATTTAGCCAAGACTCTGGAAAGGATATCAGCTTTGTGTAATTCGTCAGAAATGTATAGAAATATCGGTTTGTTTTGATGTTTTCCGTAGTTCTTTTTTATTATGGATACTTACGTTTTCTATTTTGGGAGAAACCTAGCAAGTGTGATTGTGCATAAAAACTCTCTCTCTCTCTCTCTCTCTCTCTCTCTCTCTCTCTCTCTCTCTCTCTCTCTCTCTCTCTCTCTCTCTCTCTCTCTGTGTTCACATTTCTCTAGCAATCTCAAAAGTTGATATACCCACGATGTCAACTGAAGTTAGAGGATGTCTAATTTCATGCTGCTGTCATATTTCCGTTTTAGTATATCGTTTTGTACCTCTTTTTAAATGCCACAGCAAGAGGGAGAATGGTCTTTTGTTGCCTTCTCTTCGGTTCCTATCTTCAGGTTTTCCCTTTGTTATTATTATTATTATTATTATTATTATTATTATTATTATTATTATTATTATTATTATTATTATATTCAGAAGATGAACCCTATTCATATGGAACAAGGCCACAGGGGCCATGGACTTGAAATTCAAGCTTCCAAAGAATGTGGTGCTCATTAGGAAGTAAGAGAAGGTAAAAGGAAATTCAGAAAGAAGAAATCTCGCTTATTAAAAAGGAAAAAATTTATTTGTCAGTTTCTGCTGGCTGTCTTTGTTGTCTCTTCGATGAAAGTTCTGTGGCGTGTTCCTTCCCTCGATTGTTGATTAGCTTATTTTATTTATCACACACACACACACACACACACACACACACACACACACACACATATATATATATATATATATATATATATATATATATATATATATATATATATATATATATATATATATATATATATATATATATATATATATATATATATATATATTATATCATATATATATATTGGTGTTGCTTGGTCTTCTTGTTTAAAGTTTTCTTGGCCTGATGATTCCAGGGAACTTCACCTAGTTGTTCGTAAAACAGAGAATTCCGCCCCCCTCCCCCGCCATTTTACACTCAGTATCTGTACCCTCATCCCTTAAAAACTTTAGAAGTGCAGCATGACTGAAGACCTCCAACAAAAATCAGTACCTGGGTGAAAAAACACATTTCATTGACTAATGCTGAAAAAGGTTTCAAAGGAGGAGCGCCCTGATTAAACCTTCGAACATTTTAAAGGATAATAATACTGATAAGATGTTGACATCACGAAAGAAGTGGATGATTAATCTGGTTAAATCCGAGAAAAAATTTTTGGGATAGAGTTAACAATAAGTCTAGAATGATAAAAAGGAAGGATGAATGCCTAATGCCTTTGGAAGAAATTGAAGAAACTGCAGATTGGTCCCGGAAGCACTTTGTGAATCTGGCGATTGTAATTGATCTTTAAAATGATTGCGAAGTCTAGATTTTTTAAAAGGAAAATAAAAAAAAGAAGAAATTAGTTTTATTAGCACGGAACTGTGAGAGTAAAAACTAAAGGCAGGCATCCAGTAAAGGTAATGTTTCGAATTATTCTTGAAAATAATCTTACTCAAGCCTAAAGAAGCGTAAAATATTACAATTATTGATGACTTTTGGTGTAGCTTTTGTTACTGAATATTTCATTTTACAAACTTTTATTATTATTATTATTATTATTATTATTATTATTATTATTATTATTATTATTATTATTATTATTATTATTATTCAAAACGTGAAGATCCCTATTCATATGGAACAAGCCCACCACAGGGGCCATTGACTTGCAATTCAAGCTCCTAAAGAATGTGGTATTCATTCGGAAGAAGTAAGAGGAAGTAAAGGGAAACAGAAAGAAGAAATCTCACGTATTAAAAAAGAAAAACTAAATTAGTAATAGATAAAAATGTATTAAAATGAAAGGAGAATGGTATTAGGATTCTAATAAAAAAAAATGCAATACATTAATGTCTGAGAATTTTGCCTTAGGTCTCCTTAAAAGTACGAGATATTATGTAATCTTCTTTTTGGAGATCTACGAAGAACTCAAACCACGTTATTATTTCCTATATAATGTGTCACTCAGACTTGCAGCATTTTCCATCATAAATTATTCGCTCTTATAAAACACATTTTGAATGTTTTATTTTATTTAAGAGTCTCTATAATTTGAAAATCAAATTTTCGAAGTAATGTTTATCTTTCTTTTAGCTTATTCCATAGTCACAGAGATTTGCCATGAAATGTCATCCTTTGACAATAATTGACTGGTAAGATGGCATTTGTACTGTATGCACATATTTCCTTCATAAATGATATATATGTATATATATATATATATATATATATATATATATATATATATATATATATATATATATATATATATATATATATATATATATATATAGTGTTTATTGCCGACGTTTCATGACACATGTCACATTTTCAAGGCTAAAAAAGAAAATAATTTGCACCACAGATAGAATCACGGTATTTAAATTTTTTTTTCATTAAAATCAATGCAGCGTTAAAATTAGATATATAAATGAACATAAAACAAGAGAGAAAAAAAAGATCACAAAAGATATAAGTCAAGGAAACCAAGACACAGACTCACCAAGCAAAATGAGAGAATAATACTAAGAGAATACAGAAAATATGCATAAAGGAAAAGCTAGGCAACATATAACTGAGTTGACGACAATTGAGAATTTAGCGAGGGAACAGTTCTCTTTATAATAATAGACCCAAAGAATCCTCCAACCATTGGTTCATTTTTTACAGTCAAGGATCGTCTCAGCCCCCTCTTCACATCCAATATTGTATATAAATACACTTGTCTGCGATGTAATCACGGAACATACGTGGGATGTACGAAGAGGCTGTTGAGGGTACGAATTGACTCTCATGGAGGCTTAAGCTACCGTACAGGATGCAAGTTATCGAATCCAGAGGCCTCTAACATCAGAAACCATGCTGTACGGTGCAAAACAAACATCAGAGATGAAGATTTTTCAATAGTGGGGCGGGTCTCCAACCATCACGATCTAACCATCCTAGAGTCTGTTATTATAAAGAGAACTAACTGTTCCCTCGTTAAATACTCAATTGTCGTCAACTCAGTTATATGTTGCCTAGCTTTTCCTTTATGCATATTTTCTGTATTCTCTTAGTATCATTCTTTCATTTCGCTTGGCGAGTCTGTGTCTTGGTTCCCTTGACTTATATCTTTGTGATCCTTTTTTTCTTGTTGTACGTTCATTTATATACCTAATTTTAAATGCTGCATTGCCATTTTTTGTGAATTTTAAATATTTTAATTAAAAAAAATTTTAATACCGTGATTCTATCTGTGGTGCAAATTATTTTCTTTTTTTAGCCTTGAAAATGTGACATGTGTTACGAAACGTCGGCAATAAACTTGTAAGAATGGAGGTCTTCGTTTCCCTTGTTCCTTGAGGATGTGTGTATATATATATATATATATATATATATATATATATATATATATATATATATATATATAAATATATAAACATACACAAATACTTACATACGTAATTTATGAAGGAAATATGGGCATACAGTGCACCAAATGCCATCTTACCAGTCAATTATTGTAATAGCCACATGATGACTAAGCTAATAAGTATTCTCACTCGCACTGGATATATTCACCAGCGAGAACTTTGAATCCAAATGAAGGAACCCTAATTCCCGTGGGGGATTCGAACCCATACGCGATAGTTAAGGTGAGGTCAACGCCACGGAAATTAGCGGTGTCTTCATCATGTGTTTTATCATTAACTTCAAGCTTACTAGTGATGAATGTATAAAAAAATGTGAGGGAATCAAAAGTTAAGAGGTCAGTATACCACATACATATGTATATATATATATATATATATATATATATATATATATATATATATATATATATAAATATACATACACATATATACATATATATATATGTATGTGTGTGTAATATATATATATATATATATATATATATATATATATATATATATATATATATATATATATATATACACAGACACACACAAACACACACATATATGCATTATATATATCTGAATATTTTGCAGACTTGTAGAATAGGCGCTTGTGCTCAAAAAAATAACATTGTTGTTTAAATCGTAAGACTTGAAGGATTTAGCTCTTAGGTAAAAAAAAATCTTTTCTGACACAAATATCTCATTTCGTTTTCTTCGTGGGATAATCGAAGAAAGAAAGTTTGAGGCCAAATTTGATTATTCCATAAATCCTTCTAATTTTCCGACGTAGTGAAAGTTTAGCATATTTTTCTATTTCTTATTACTATCTGAGCATGAATATCTGTTTACCTACTTCGCAATATATTTTAATTACGTAAGCTTAGAGTTACATCGAATATGTTCTGTAAACCAATCGAATATTCTCTTGTGACTGAGGACACAGATTCTTAGAGGATAACGAACTCTATGAGGTACTGACTCAACTCTCTTGTATGGGTTTTTGAGAAGACTGCTCTTCTGAGGTCTTTAGCGGACGACACCAATGTGAATCAATTTTTTTTAACTGATTGATGATTAAGGAAGGGTATGAACTACTAAACTTAAAACACTGGACTTTGGGACTCGGAAAAGAATTGGTATTTGAAAGCAGTTGTCCTTAGTTGGTATTTGAAAGCAGTTGTCCTTAATTGATCTGATGTTCCATCGTTGTTTTTCACTTAGGAATTTCTCTAGTTGTATGTTGCTATTCGTGTTACCAGTCATTTCACTTGGGGGGTATATTTACCGAAAAGATTTGTAAAAACTATTCCTTTCCTCGGAAATCTCAGCGAATCTCTTTTGTGACATGACTTCTTCAAACGTTTTTGCTGGCAAGTGGTTTTTTAGTGACTCTCACCAAGGGACTTGGTGCCTCAGTTGCATAGTATTTTATTGTTTCTGCTCTATAGGGACCTTTCAGAAAAAATAGTATTCCTAATTATATTATTTCTCTAAATTCTCTCGGGAGTGGCGTTGCTTAGTGAATTTTATATGCCTGATCTTGTTTCTTTTGACTCTTAATTAGAAGGTTTCTGGTACAGAATGACACTGAGTTACATCTGTTGTTGATTGATTGCTGGCGAGTGACAGAGCATGTGTTTCCATTACTAATTTTTATATACACTGTGAGCTTTTCCTCTTTAAACTTCAAAGTCACCCCTGTTTCCATCGGTAGATGTGCCAAAATTAAATGTTTCTACACATTATGTGCGTAGATGGACGTGTATACTATTCAATTAATATTTCATTAGGAATCACCCTTGTAAATTTATTTTTTTAGAAATGAAATAATTCCATAGCGTTTGTTGGACATGTATAGATATAAATCAGTATTTGTCTCTTAAAATCTTGAAGTGTTTCCTCTCTACGGTCTTTAAAGTATTAGTTTTACATATTAAGTAGTACTTCATGGTTCTCTCTCTCTCTCTCTCTCTCTCTCTCTCTCTCTCTCTCTCTCTCTCTCTCTCTCTCTCTCTCTCTCTCTCTCTCTGTGTATCACCACCATCACCGTCACCATCACCACCGTAATAATTGAGACTGAAGAGAAAACAGTGTGTTGTTTGTGTGTGTGTGCGTGTGCGTGCGTGCGTGCGCGCGTGCGTGTGTGTGTTTGTCGCTCCCAGACCTGGCCAAGTTTCTCTCTTGCACAACTAATACCACCATCGCACGCTGACATGTTTCCACATGTTTTCACACTAATCCACTGCTGCCGCTGCTGTTTCTGCTGCTGCTGCTGCACATCCCCACCACTGACATTGGCTTGCTGGCTTCTCCACTGACCAACAAACTCTTCTCCTGCAGCAGCGGCAGCAGTAGCAGTAGCGGTTCTTGGCCGGAGGCAGCACCACCACCAGCAAGATGACTCGAGGAACGTCGAGTGCCACATCTGCGGGAAGAGCTTCCTGTGCAAGGACTCCCTACGGCGCCACTTCAAGCTGCACCTGGGCACCGCCTTTCGGTGTCCGGCCTGTGAGAAACTCTTCGTGCAGAAGGGCGACCTCACCCGACACGTCCGCCGGAGACACCCGCAACTGACGGAGGCTGTCATAGCTGAGCTCAAGTCGTAGGCCAGATGAAGATGATTTGAGGATGAGTCGAAGAGTGAAGTTTCCTCCACCCCGTTTGTTGTTTTTGCTTCCTTTCCTTTGTAAAGAGTATTTCCGAGTCTTTTGCCTTGACTCTCTGACAGAAGACCGAGTGAGTTTGGACTGATTGCGTTTTCTTTTGTTCTCTGGTTTTCGACCCTGTGACCTTGTGCCTGTTTAAAGGGGTCTTTCATGGTGAGACGATCGATCCCAGAAACAAATAGCAAAAAAAAAAAAAGGACTTCCCCTTGTGGATATTTTTTTATTAATCTGATTTAAGCTTAATGTATGGTACTTTCTCACACACTGTTTTATTATATTTATTGTAAGTTTTTATATCCCTTTTGGCTGTTCAGGTTTCTTTGTATTACATATCTTTGCAATTTCAGTAACTCCTTTACAAAGTGCCATTTTGAGAGGTGTTATTTTTGCTGTGCGCAGGTTGTTATGCATGAAGTGCCTCGTACTCTGTCAAGAGACTGAAGGAACTGTCCCAACTCTTGAATCACTGTGCTCACTGCTCGGTTGCTTCGTTATCCATTGATAGAGAGAGAGAGAGAGAGAGAGAGAGAGAGAGAGAGAGAGAGAGAGAGGATTAAAAGGTTTTCTGAAAGTACGTTTAATGGTCTTTGCAGTGCGTGTTTGTAAGAGCTTTTGTCAAGGTTGTTGGATTATATAGTTTAACCTACAATGTTCACATTTCTCGTTCTGTAATTCATTTCCATGTGCATCTAGCTTTACTCTTTACTTTTTTGCTTTATTTTCCTCTCTCTCTCTCTCTCTCTCTCTCTCTCTCTCTCTCTCTCTCTCTCTCTCTCTCTCTCTCTCTCTCTCTCTCTCTCTCGTATATACACACAAACATATATATATATATATATATATATATATATATATATATATATATATATATATATATATATATATATATATATATATATATATATATATATATATATATATATATATATATATATATATATATATATATATATGTGTGTGTGTGTGTGTGTGTGTGTGTGTTTGTGTGTGTGTAATATTGTTAAAAACTTGAAGTTGATACTATGAACTTGTAGAAATAGGCCCAGGTGGTGCACAAAAGATTATTCCTCACGTTATTGCTGAAATATCCATATATATACAAAGCTGATGTTCTTTGCAGATTTATCTTACCAATATTTACGAATCTTGTGAGACTACATTTTACTCAGAAACCTTAACGAATTGTTGTAAAATACATTAAAATATGAAAGACTCCGTTATTTTTTGTCCTTTTTGACTTCTGTGTTGGTGAAAGAACGAGCATCTGGTGTCTCACTGCAACGCGGGTCTAATGGTGTCGTTTTGTTACCACATACGTCTTGTTAGTTTTCAAGACATGAAAATAATGTATTTTGGACGTTAAATAAAAAAACACTACATTTGATAACTTTTATAAAATAGGACTTCTTGATCGCCTCTATGTCTTCAATAGACAAAGAACCAAGTCATGTATACAAAACGGAAACGAAGTTCAAAATGCTTTTATTGAATGTCGATTTACCGGACGTGTTGCATGGCAGGACAGTATTACTGAGAAAGATTTTTCACACTTGCCTATTAAACCACATGAAAGGCAAGGTGAAAAGGGCTCAAAAAAGGAGAAATTAATCGAACTGAATTTTAAAACATGAGAAATCGAGATATTTATTAGTTCTTAGAAGGCAAGTTAAAGTATGACTTCCTCATTAACCTTTGGTCTGTCTCTCTTGGAAACCAACCCGTATTGGGGGAAATTGCTCATCTGTTTGTTTAATGGAGATTTACATTTTGGAGCAAACCAAACGCATGAGTAAAGGTTTAAGTGCGCGTGTGTGTGCGCGTTTGCATTTATCCTTGACTCTTGGAAGTTGCAGATCCAAAATTCATCAACATTTGCGTTTTCTTGGTATTATACACACGCACTCAATATATATATATATATATATATATATATATATATATATATATATATATATATATATATATATATATATATATGCTTATATATTGTAGGCCTATGTGTATGGACGTAAGTTTGTATTCGTGCGCACATTACTACAAAATATTAAGTGAGTTTTGAAGCATAAAACTGAGAGATGATTTTATTATAGACATGGAAAAATACCTATTTTATCAAGCAGAAAATGAATAAACGTTGTAAATAAAGTTTGAGAGCTTAAATTTTCAAGCTTTTCAGTAGATAAATGCGCAGTGCTCGAATAGTTTCGATAAACATCAGTAAATTTACGCCAGTACGACGGGAATGTTACATCCTAATGTTTGAAAACAAATACTGTATTGGTATATGCGTGTGTTTGTGTGTCAGTTATAGGTTTGTGTACGTAATGCAGTATATCAGGAAACATTTATATTACTTATTTTCAGTTCACAAACGAATTATCAAATGAGACGAAACATTTGTTTAGTTTGATAATCCACAGAAAATTTCTGAGGAGCGAAGTTGAATTCATATTTCACCTTTATCAACATAATGTAGGCTTACTGTCCAGTTGAAGTGACTGAATGGTGTCAAATTTACTCACAGGAAGCTATAATAGATATACGCAGTTTATTTTGTGCTTAAGATACCTCTTTGACATTGTTTCCCTGTTCTGCAATTTGTAATTGTTCGTTGCCAAGTTGCGACATGACACTAGCATCATTCACTATATTGCACTAATTACAGGTAAACCTCAGATAAATTATTAGGTAATAACATGTTAACACAGCACTTATCATGCGTTGGTGCCTGTTTGCAAAAATTCAAGTACCAGTTATTTGTCAGGTTTCCTCCTTTTTTGCCATCACCTATGCTGTATAATTACCTGTCTGTATACTGTACTTGTGATTCAGTGTCAGTATTTTCTAGAAGCTTCATAGCCATTGACAATTTCAGTGTTGACATGTGCATTTCTGAAAGAAGCTTGTAACTCCTTAAATCCACAGTACTGAGCTGTAACGATGTAAACAAGAAACTAGACTGCAGTATATGAGCGGCATATCTGACTTAATGTATGTCTGTGTCTGCTTGTTGTATGTGTGTTTATTGTCTAAGCATTACCTTCAAAAAGGTGCCTAATTGCATACGAATACATGTAGATGTGCATGCTGTTGATGAGTAGTTGGTACAGTTTGTAAGCTCTTTCCGTGTAGTCTCAGATCTTCTCTTGTGCCACTTGTGGTTGCATATATTTGGTACATCTTGTGGCATTCGTGACTGAGTATATTTGATATATCTTGTGACATCTTGTGTTGAGTTTATTTGGCATACCTTTTGTTTATATGATTGTGAGCCCTTACCATTTACTTGAGAGGAAGAGAGGAGAGACTTGACAGATCGGTCTATAAGTACAGGAATTGTTATAAAGTTTGGAAAGCATATATATATATATATATATATATATATATATATATATATATATATATATATATATATATATATATATATATATATATATATATATATATATATATATATATATATATATATATATATATATATATATATATATATATATATATATATATATATATATATATATATATATATATAATATATATATATATATATATATATATATATATATATATATATATATATATTGCATTCTTTTATGTGGCTGTTTAATTTTCTCAAAATAAAATCATCATCTGAAATATACTTGACTAAAACATTTCATACCTACATACAACTCTGAAACCAGGCAGCATGTTTTATAAGAAAAAGGAAAGTTGTAAAAGGAACTGGAATTGAATAAGTATAAAACGGAATATCTTGCAAGGTTCACCTTTTGCTCACTTTGAAAATGATCTGGCAACAGTATTCAGGCAGCAAATCTGTCTTTTCTTTTTTCGTATTGTGAGAAAACCAGCATCCATACTGTGCCACGAAATAGGAAAGACCCATGCCAAGAGACGAGGTAACTTATATGCTCGAAGTTCCCTTGGAAAAACCATAATCCATGTTGTCCTTATGAAAAAAAAGCTTGAAAATACTCTGGGAGTATTTGCCTGTCTGTGACATTCAATCGAAATATTACTTTCAAGTTAGGTACATCATCACTAATTACAGTTTTCCATAGTTATATACACACTGTTAGGTAGCTCTGAACTGTTTTATCTGAGAACTCCTAGAGCTGTGGTTTATGTGAATTGTCCCCAATGTCGTTGTTGATGTTTTATCTAAATATAGCTTGGTAATAATGACTCTATAGCTTTGAATAAGTTATGATGCATGACTGCACTCTAACTGAGGTACATTAATTTTATTTTAATTTTTATGATTTATGTTTTTGTTTATTTTCCAGGTGTTTTCTATGATAGACGTAATGTTGACAAAGTTTTGTTATTACTTCAGAGAGATGAGGGTACAATGTAGATGAGTTACCGTTGGGTTTAAGCTGTTGCCAATGCAATGGGAGGATATCATTTTGCTGTTAGGTGAGGAGGGGTGGTGGTGTGCTGTCCTTTTAACTGTCGCTGGTGCTGGTGGTGCTGATGGGATATGTGGTGGTTTAGGTGCACTTGCTATTGTGATGGTGGAGGTGGAAATCATCAGTCATGTGCAGTGATGATGGGGAAAAGAGAGAGAAAGAGCAAATGAGAGAGAGAGAGAGAGAGAGTATAGAGAAAGAGAGGAACAATGAAAATAAGCTCTAAGTTAGAATATAGGTGGTGGATTGGGACAAACACAATGTATCATGTGCTGGCTTAGCTGAGTGTTTTTCTATGGTGATGGGGTTGGGGGGAAAGGGAGGCGGCTGCAGCAGTAGGCAGGCATTACACAAACAGCCTCTTCTGCAACAGGCGAGGACGTAAGAGTTGTTCTCTCTTTTGCAGAGGTCAAGACCAGCGTGTATTGGGAGCCGCACCCGAGCCACTGTGCATGTGAATCATGCCGCTGCTGCGGCTTTTGTGGCAAAATGTTTTCCACAGTGGGCAGTCGCAAACGTCACGAACGTGACAAACATGTGGAGCCTGGTTCTTTGCCCTGCGAGCTGTGTGGTAAATGGTGCAAGAATCGAGGTGCTCTCATCAAACACAAGAGCATTTTACACAGGCCATTGATGTCGTCAACCACCGATTTCCGATTTGACACCTCTCACCACCAGCATCCTGCTTACTTAATGGGATCCTATTCCACCACTCAGCATAACTATTTCATTCCAACTCAGTCCCATGTTATGAGTACTACAGCTGCCAGTGGTGTTTCTACTGCTACCATTACCTCTGCTACTTCTACTACCACCACCACCTCTGCTACTACTACTATTACTGCTGCAACAACTATTGCCTTGCCACCCACCACTTCTTCCGTCTCCTCTGTTGTGCCACCTTTATCACTGTCAGCTTCAGAAACCACAGTTGGAAGCTCTGGAGTAAGTGAAGAAAGTGGTTCCTTTGGATCTGTTGGTCTCATAGAAATGCAGGACCCCATTGGCAGTAGAAATTCAGGGACGAGTGGAACCCAGCATACCTACCACCAGTTCATGTGATGGGACACAGGAACAGCATCAGGGCTTGGTTGTATTGGGGCATCTTTGGGGTAGGGAAGGCGGTGATGGCCTAGTAGGTTTTTAAGAGCTGCAAGAGTTATCTTAATTCTAAGAGAAAATAATCAGTAATGGGGTCATAGGTTCTGTAGAGGAGTAGCCTTGTCCTGTAGTGGAGTGTTGCTAGTCTTTGTGTGTAGAACCAAAGTGATGGCAATGGTGGCCTCACTCACGGGCGTCTCTCATCTTGCAGGCCGTGATGACCCTGAATGCGGAGAAGCCGCCGCAATGGGCCTGGCTGCTGCGCCCAATCAAGACCATCACACCTCCCCAATTGGCCCCTTCCCTGGGGGATTCCCCTGGCCACCCCCTACTCATGGGCAGCAACAGCAGCAACAACAACAAGCAGGAGGTGTTGGGGCTACTCCCCCTGATAATCAGTGCATGTTTTGCTTCAAGTCATTCTCAAACCGTGGTTCCATGACAAGACATCTACGTGACCAGCATTTGCAGCCAGGTGCTACTGTGACTTGTGACATCTGTGGTAAGGTATGCAAGAACCGCAATTGTCTTATAACCCACCGTTCTGTTGCCCATTCTTCCCGCCGCCGGCCTAGACCTCACCATATTTTACAAACCCACCATCAGCAACAGCAACAACAGCAGGTGTGGATGGGCCAAGATAAAGGCCTTTTAGATATGCTGCATCAGCAGCAGCAACAACAAGAGGTATCGACGGACCAGGCGTGAGCAGGGCGGGGAAAGAGGTAATTCCCCCGCCCTTTTAGCTGTAGTAGTGACCTGGTGTAGACCTCCCATATGCTTACTTACTGCCAGTTTAGAAGCGCTTGGGACCCCAGTGGTGGCCAAAGTTCTGCTAGTCTTGGATTGTTGCCTCCGTAGTGCGACACAGGTTCCTTATTAAATGCACAATGTAAACAAAAAAGCATTCCAAATTCGGAAGTAGTTTATATTTTGTATACCCAGAGTGCTTGTAGTAGAGAACCTTTGTAAAACATTGCTTTAAGTGCCAGATCTCATTCTCTGTAGTCTGTGATGTTACTAAGGTATGTATTCTTTAAATAAATAACATATTCATATCACTTATCCTTATTTAACCCATTTCTTTGTTGTTTATTAAGTTGATTTCTTTTTGTTTGATTTCTACTCCACTAGATATTGATATACTTAATAAGTGAAGAATTAGAATGACGATAATTTTTTCACAATGTAAAGGCTTAGATAAAATGCTATGCAGTTTATCACTTGAAAGAATATAGGCATAACAAAGGCATTGTAGGCATAAAGGAATGATAGGATGCTAAGGAAAAGAAATTGGTTTTTGAAAAATATCCATACTGAACAAGTAGGGATTTTTGTGAGTGCATGTGTGCACTTACGCCTTCCTATTTGTGAAGGCATTCTTTCTGATGAAATTCTGAATACACATGGAAATTGAAAAACCGTAATAGGAAATGTTATCAAGACAACTCTGAAACTTCAGTAAAAAGAAATTTTTGTGTGTGGAAGCTGAAGATATGCTGTATGTAATACAAATCAAAATGATATTGTGCAACAGATGAAATCAACATTTACCTTATGCTAGAGGATGCAAATAAGATATAACAATACTGTATGCAAAAAATAAGCTTATTAGATATATTTTTTAATAATCATCATGGGTAAAATGTTTATTATTGGTTTTAGTTTTGCTATGTAACTTACAGTACCTGTAAATTATTATGATACTAAAGTGTGTTTATTACTTGAATGATAAGCATGAGGGAATTCTCTTAGAGTGAAAGAAAAGTGACAACACCCAGAAGTGAACCTAAGACTGCAATACTTATAAAAGATGTAAATGTCAATAGGCAACTGTGATCTTTTGTGCTGTGTATTAATGCATTATATCACTGTCCTGATTTGAAGTAGTACAATTAAATGGTTGGCAGCAGCTGCAGTATAATTTTAGGTGCGACATTTGACTTTGGTAACTTTGAGACAATGGAGATGTTCTTGACATATAAATGTATACTGTGCTGGGAGATGTAGTTGTAGCTGAGGGGTGTATTTACCCTGTCAGGATGGTCCTCAAGTGGTTTCCTTTACCCCATTGTGCATGTTCATAAAGGTTCTTATGCTGTAGCCTAGCCTAGCTCCCCTCTCCACACCCTACACCCCTACCCTTCTCCCCGGTTGGTTGGCTGGTCCCAGCCCCCCTTGGCTGCTGTTGCTGCTGCTGCTGCTGCTGCTGCTTGCTCAGAGTCTCACGCTGTGAGGCCGCCACCTGCCCCTTACGCCGTGTCTCTTGCAGGTGGCGGTGGTGGCGGCGGCGGAGGAGGAGGTGGTGGTGGTGGTGGCGGCGGCGAAGTCTTCAGTAGCGACGTCGCTGGCTGCTTTGGAGAGAGCAACGTATGGTACCCTCGCGTTGTGCTGCGGCCAAAGACCTACCTCTGCCCCTTCTGTGATAAGTGTTTTACCAACCGCCAAAGCAGATCTCGCCATGTGCACCAGAAGCACGCAGCAGGCCTGGCAGGAACCTGTGCTGTTTGCGGACATGTTTACACTAATCTGCAAACTCGGTGTGCCCATACTCGTGTACACTCCCGAAAGATCCAACCATAGCCACTCACCCCCGCAGTCTTCTCCAGTCTGTGGGCATGTGGCATCAACTGAGGGTCATGACCACGACTTTTGAACTAGTCTTGAAAAGCTGCATGAGATGAATTTCAGTACAGTACAGAAATGCCTTCATTGTTTGGCGCTTTGGACAAATTGGTGAACATTAAGCCAGTAGCAGTCATCCAACCACAAGGCAGCTTTTGTGACATACTTTTTAACACACTGACAATAAGTGGCTTTAGAGGGTAGATTTATAAACACAGAACAGTATACTTTCTTCTCGCCCACTCTGTGATTCTCAATTCTCTTCCCTTGCAGCTCAAAGACTTAGAATTTTCATATTGCTCACTCAGCTGTTTGTTATAGATCTTTTTCTTTACCTGAGTGCTAAATGTAGTTTTCTTTCATTTGATGTTTACTTTTTAACTATTATTTATTGTACAAGACTGAGACACAATGACATAATTTTTATGGCTGTTTCTGTAAATAGTTTTACTTCATTTAATTGGTTAAGGTCATAGCTCGTCATCACACACAATATACAGGTTTTGAAATGAAGCCAAGTTCACAAAACAGTGTTCAGAATCTGAGATACCATCCTATTTTTTCTGTTTCATTTTAGTTTAGCTCTTCTGTTGCAAGACCTTGATATACTTTAAAATAATGAACTTTATGCAGAAGAGGAATTGCAAAAATTTTGTGAACCCATCGATGTATAACACATCACCAAAAAAATATAGGTCTTTACTGTTGACTGTTTAATCACTAGTGCAGACAGTTGGAAACAGTGTCATTTTTTAACAAGCTGTGATATAGGACTCAAGAAACCTGGATAACGATATTAAGGAGTACAACTTAAAATTAGGGAAATGTTTTTAGGTGTGAGAGGGCAGTCATTTTAATGTTATTTGATACCAGAGCATTTCTTGTACCATGGTATTTTTGCAGACACATGAGCATTACTGAATTTGGAATACCATCCAGCACCATTATAACATGCCTTGGTAATGATTTGCATAATTTTTTAAAAATTACACGTTTGATTATCTGGCATTTTCAAGTTCTTTTCAGAATTAGTGTGACATGTGTAAAGTTGGAATCTTTTGTAAGGGTTTTAAACTAGATGTCCTTCTGTTCGTGGGAGTCTTTGTTAATTTAGATGTTAGCTGCCCTTAAGCTTTACGTTCCTTAAATGTTTCAAGGCCAACTGCTGTCACTGGAGCTTCAATCAATATAAGACTACAGTACATCTGAATTAAAATCCCCTTGGCAGGGTTTTTTCTGCAAATGATGATACTCAACATATGGATTCCTGCTTGATTGAATTGTGCATTTAAATACAATTTATAGTACATATAATTACAAAAGTTATTAAACACAGAATAGGTCAGCACAAGAAAACATGATTTTCAAGTTAGGTATCGGGACAAAGGCAGTTATGGTAATTTAAAGTGCAGATGCCTTCTGCTAAAAAAAATGGTAGAAGAGAATGAAAGCATTCACGTGAGAAAGCCATAAAGGTGAGAGCCAGGTCAGTCATTATAAGGAATTTATGATGACTGCTTAGGCTATATCAGCACTCAAAACTTCTGCTAAAAGTATATCTGGTAATTTCATTTCAATGTACTGTATATGTGGTGTAAGATAAAAACTTATTTCCTTGCACCTTTGCTATAAGATTTTTGTCTTTTCATATGGAGAAGGTTACCATCAACTATGATATGATTAACTTTATTATTAAAGACAGTATTTCCTCATGCATAAATTTTGTTAATAATTATTTGAGTGGCTTGTTAATAATTATGTGAATGTGCAATTACTCATTGCGCAGCAAAAAGGAGATTTTAGGTAGATGTTAAGGAGACCTATGTACTGTATTGGGTTTTATGTTGAAGCTAGAGTATAGAATATGATTGTGCAATAGGTGCAGTGGTCATTCACTTATTTTGTGAAGCAATGGAAGTCCCTAGATAGAAGCATTTTAATCACACATAATTTTATGAAGTTGAAAATGCAAGAATCCCTAATTTTTTTGTATCAATGATTTAACTTTCTTTCTCTTTCTCATTGCTGCTGGATGGTACACAGTAAAAGAAATATTCAGATTGTAGGTTTCTAACTCTGAGTCATTAAAGGAAGTTAATTTAAAATACTCCTTGAGATGTCAACAGATCCATTTATAGGTAGAAAAGAATTTGAATAGTGGGAACACATCATTACTGCAAAGGTTTCCCAACACAGTACTGTACTCCAGGTTGAAGGAGAACTTGGTCAGTATTATGTTTAAAATCCATTCCTTTAGTATGACACTAATGGCGAATCTTAGCGGGGTATGATACTATTAAAACAGTTTAGAAGATTGCAGTATGCAGTAGATCGTGGAAAGGGCTGAGGATGGTAACAAGACAGAGCACAAAAATATTGTAGGTCAAGTACTTAAAATTGCACTGTAAATCCTGTTAAGAGAAATGTAATAAGAATATGTCTAGTTGAAAAAGAAGATTAAGAATTGAACATCATTTAATATAATTTGTCAAGGTACAGTGATTTGCACTGCTAAAGTTTATTTTTAGGTAAATGTGATGATATTATTATGGTGTAAATGGTTACAACAAAGCAAAGAAAAAGATATTGATTAAGATTATTGTAACACAAAATTCTTAAATTCTAAAGAATTTAATATTTCTCTGCTTAAAGTTAGATTAACAAGATAAGCCAGAATGAAATATCAGAGAAGTCTAGGAGTTTTGCAAATGAAAATCAGTTGTTTAATCATTCCTGAAGTTAAAGCTCAGAAAGACTCAGAGCCTGAAGGGACAATTTTCTTTGAAAAACATTTCTAAAACAGTTCTGCTAATCTTGTGGTTGGGAAACCAAATAGACTCCATTATATATCACAGCAACAGGAATGTTTCAGTTAAATCTGTATACAAAATAAGAATGTCATTAGGTGGTATGGCTGTGCTAGCCATTCATTCACCATAAATTCCCAGTTTCCACAGCTTACAGATTTCCAGTCCCCAGTTGTAGAACTGAACTGAAATGCAATGTTTTAGATTACCATTTAATCTCACTCATCAGCTATTCATGTTCTATGCACTCTGATGGCTAGGTATGCAGCAGAAAAAAGTTGCATGTATCACATTAAGAAAATGTTTTTCAAACTTGTCTGTTCAAAAGGAGTTTGAATGACCACCTCTTGAGAATAACATTTTAGGAATATGGTTTGGAATTCATATAATTCTCACAGTTGACAAATAAATAAGAAATTATTACATTAAAAATTATAATATTCAGAAAAGATAAAGGAAAGCCCTGTGGCATTAACATGAGGTTTGTTAGTGGTAGGAAATACTCATAGGCATGATGCTGAAGAAGACTGATTTAATTGTTTTATGCACCAAGGAATGGAGAAAATGTGGATATGCTCTGTCATTTAGCAACTGCCAGTCCCGTTGTCAGCAAACATTTTAAGCAGAAAATGTTTTAATTTTCCATGATGTGTGGATGTAGCATGTCATAAAGCAATTTTTTTTTTTTTTTTTTTGTTTTTGTGAGGGTTATTTGTAGGAGACTTGAGCACAAATGAGTGAAAAGGAAAAGGATGGACAAGTGAAGAAGTTCTCTATTTATGAATGTTGTAGAAAATAAGCTGAAATTTTGATAGACACTGAGTGGTTATGATTGTCAGAAGAGTATCCTGATAGGTGTACTGTAGTACTAGAAAAAATTCCTCAATTCATGAATAGAGTGATCAGCTTGTGTTTTGGGGATTGTAATTGTTCTTTTTTAGAATAATTTAATGAATAGGAGGCAGGAACATGTAAGGTAAAGAAAGCTATAAATCAGAACAGACTCTATGACTTCAAAGGGAGAGGCATAGAATCCGTGAGAAATCCACGTTTTGAGTTTTTGGACAGTAAGTACAATCATTCAGAGAATAATAATAGCTAAAAAATATTAGGGTGATGGTTATGTTTACGATATAAATTTGGAAAGCAAGATTGAAAGACATTGCACAATGGAGACCAGAAAGCTTTTACAACCATGATGAAGCTTTGCAGCTCTGTTGGATGGCATGAACAATATCTAGCTTTACTTTGTATGGTTCTTTCTCAGTATTACTAAATATTAGGCGACCAGTATGTAGTTGTATATATATGTGGATGGTTAAGATCTTAATCTATGCCTTCTTTATCCTGGATAGACTAAATGAGCACTTATAAACATGAAAGATGGAAAACTTCACTTTAAATTCATTCGTAACGTGAGAAGTTATAAATGTCTCATGGCATACCATTTCATGGCAAACACTATCACAAAAGTACTAATACGGAACAAGAAAAGACTGTTTACTTGTTCAAGGTACAAAACTTGAGTGTTTTCTTCTTTAGTAAGAAGACAGGTTAGGCTGTATAACATATTTTGTAAATTTCTTTCCATCATGAAAAACATCATTACTGTATAGCAGATGTAAATGGCACTGCTGCAAGTGTGTGATAATGTATATATGCCTATTGTACAAGCTGCAAGCTCAATGCAGTTCAGTTATATACTGTAGTATCATCTTGCTGTGTACTAAATGAGTGGATGTGTTGAAAATTTGAAGTATGCTCTGCCAGAATTTTCAAGTGCTCTAAGAAAATGGATGTATTGCTGTAAAAATGGTACAGAAATTATGGAGATTGAATACAATAATGGTAATGCAGTGCATATTTATAACTAAGTACTGTAATGAAAAAATAAGATTTTAGAGATGCACCAAGATGGTTGTAGAAGAGAAATGAAGATATTGATGAGAAAGCTCTTGATACATTATAGCAAGTTTACAACACAACAGATGATAAATTTTGCAGGCTGGTTGTACAACCTTTTAACCTGTTTAAGTGATTATGCCATTACCTCCTACTGATACTGTAATTGCATGTCATACAGTTGTGATGTCTCTGTCACATAGAGGTAGCAAAAAGGATAAAGTAGAAAGTAAAGTTATCAGAAGCAGCAAAGTTTGGTCTGGAAAGTTCTGTAAAGCTAGAGTATACGCTAATTAATGGGGCTTTATGATAAACAATTTACCTGATTATATACTTCTATGTGCAGTGCCAAAGGCATGCTAGATACTTAAAAAACACTAAATGTGATACGTAGTATTTAATATGCATGAGGGTGTATTAACAAAAATATTTTTTTATTGGCCGTCAAATATTTATTTGTGTTCTTTATAAAAGAACCATAGTCAGTTTTAAGAATCTTAAAAGTTAAAACGTTGAATAATTTGGAAAATATTTTATACTGGGCTTAGCTCTTTATCTTAATATTTGGAGAATATTTATTACCTAAATCACTATTTTCTGTTGTTTTACAGATATGCACTGTACAGTGTACTGTATGTTTATATTTTTATATTTCTGTGTTTACAGGCAAAAAAAAGAGACTGGCATTTACCCAAAATTACTAAAACACTTTAAGAAGCACAAAATATGTTCAAACAACCCTTATTTTTTTTTTTTCTTTCGAGCAAATATATTTGCTGGAAAATATCTGCTTTGCAGTGTACAGTACTGGCTTGTACTCATTGCTTCCATACCTCTTAAAGAGGACAGTTTCTTTTTCACCTTTTTTTTAAATGGGAAACCATAAGCAGAAGGTACATAGTTATTCCCACAATAACTGTTCATTATATAGTAATCTGTGATGAGAATCTTGATCTGTGATATATGGCTGACATGGGGGAAAAGTGGAGAATCTGCCTGGATGCATAGTTTAAATGCATGGCTCAGATTCCACATTAGTGTGTAGGTCTTGACAAATTTAGATAAATAGTGACTAACAAAAAATATTAAGAAAACAGGGGAGGCGCAATGTTGTTACATCAGATTATGTGTTTGTTAGTTTTAGTTTGGATTAGGCCCAATCTGACAAACAGGTGTGCATAAACACATACAAAATAGACAATTGCATGATTACAGTATTAGGAATAAAAAGGGAAACACGTATGTCAAGTTTCACCTAGTAGGTGAATGGAATATGATGTTCCAGTATCTGGTGACAGAATGGAAAAGAATTCTGGAAATTTTATCCACAAGCCCTTTTAGTTATAGCAATCAAGGAGTGTTCTTGCTGAGAGGAGGACCAGCTTGTGACACGAAAGTGTTTTAACCCAAGATTTTTTTGCCATGTTAACTGACTGGGAAATGTCAAAAGGGCAGATGTCTTTCAGAAAAATGAACTGATGAAATTATTGAGAGATGGAGCATATACTTTTGTCCTAGGTGAGATGAGAATTTTACCAAAATAGTAATAAGTTTATTCATATTCCATGAATAAAACAATGTAAGAATCCCATTTCCTCATATGTGTTGTTTCTCACTATTATTTTAATGGAATATTTTGTGGACTGCAATAGAACATATTACACTATTAATAGGTTTTTCCTAGAACTAATCCACCTTGGATGGAATGATGGACTGTATAGTTTTGTTTCTCAAGTTTTAATTGCACAGCATCTTTATTTGCTAATTGTTAAGTCACGATACAGTGTAGTATCGACTTCCCATTTTAAAAACATTAAAATGCACAAGTACTCAACTGTTTAAAGCACAAGGAGGCATATACATATTATGGCAGATATAGTTACGGTTAGAGTGATAAACAAGCTAATGATTACCTTACTCTTTACCCCTCCCTGACCTCATGGCAAAGTGGTGTCTTACAAGCAAGTAGATCAATTTGCGAAAACGACAAGGTAAGGAATGGCTTGGACACATTTTCTTAAAAGTCCAATATGTCTCTGTTGAATGGAGCAGTGAAATAGATACCTGATAGCAAGATACAGTATCTGTTTTTGATTACAGGTAGGGTGGAAAGAAAGAAGTGAAAAATAAAAGAAATGAGTGACCAGCACTCCATCAAAATTTATATTATTAGTATATTATATTTGTAAAGAAGAGGGCCTTAACCAGCCAATTCACTCTACCAGGGTGCAGCCATTTACAAAGTAATGTCTAAACTCATTACACAAGTCCAGTATTGAGGTCACACTGAAAGGATAGGTTGTGACATCTAAAGGGAACAAAAGTTAATGAGTCAGTCTGACAAAGGGCTATCTAGAAAATTTCCAATTCTGGGCCAAGATTTATTGGTAGGGTACCACATTAGCTCACTATCACTGATACTTAGTCAGCAGATTATGCTTCTGCTTTATTGCCATAAAATTTATAGCGTTTATGAGGGAAAGGAAATATGAGTATGCAGTTATGTTGTGTTTTCTTCCTATGCTGCACTGAGCAAGCATTTTAAAACATGAGCATTAAAAGGTGGGAAAGGGCCTTAGACATTCAACACTGCTAATTCTCAGAAGCACATTGAGTTGTGAAGGTTGACGAGCATTCTTTACTACTGTGAGTAAATAGGCAAGAAATTTCCCTAGTAAGTTGCTCAAAAGATACTCTATGTCAAAAGGCTTGCAAGTACAATCCTTAACTCAGTGCTGAGGATTACTAAAAAAAAGTATCCTTTCAGTGGATGAGAGCTAAAGTACTGTAAACAGCATGCATGTGTGAATTTGTGTCTTTACAGTATATCCTTGTAAGTGTGTATTTGTATGAAATAATGATTATACCTAGGGCAGAACAGACTTATAGGCCTCTGTCTCTCTCTCTCTCTCTCAAAGAAAATATTCTATTTTTAAAAATTGGCTGCTAGCATGTTTGTTAGTAAGTTGTGTTCAATTTCCTAATGACTTAAATTCATTATATTT
This sequence comes from Macrobrachium rosenbergii, assembly GCF_040412425.1. Lineage (NCBI taxonomy): Eukaryota > Metazoa > Arthropoda > Malacostraca > Decapoda > Palaemonidae > Macrobrachium > Macrobrachium rosenbergii. The sequence goes on along the minus strand of NC_089751.1, from coordinate 28,373,736 downwards.
TACCAAATTTTATCTAGTACAGGTATAACATTTTGCTGTATGCTAAACCATATTTGTTCAGTCATACAGCAGTAGTAATACAAAACACTAATTAGTTTATTTTTTCCAAACATTTAGTAGAGCTTACAGATATTGATTATTTACACAGCACTAGTTCATTTCAACTGTTGGATATCATGTCACTTGCAAGTATATATACTTTTCATTTTGTAAAAGCTTATGTATGCTTTTATGCATACTGTACTCAGAAACAGCCTCAACTGTCTAAAGAAGTTCATTAAATTATACAGTTAATACATTATAAACTGCATTGCTTAAACTTGAGACGATTTCTTTGTATGTTTTTTTTTATGTATGTTTTATTACAATTATCATTTATACATCTATTATCTGTGTAGGTATTATGTATATTTGAATTTTCATGTGCAGCTTACAGTGAAATAATTTAGAATTAATCTTATTTGATGATTTTCTTCTGGTGTCTCAGTCTCCTTGTATTTCATCCTATATGTTTGAGGTTTTGGTTCATTTGTTCTTCTAATGTTTCATCTTCCTTTCCTTGCTGTTTTGGTGACTTAGAAGCACATTATTGTTAAAGAACCTCTCCACCTTGTTTTCATTCCCAATGCCTGCCTAACACATGTGACTAAAGCTTGTGATCTTAAGGTAGGGTACACAAGATTCTCATTAGTTGTAGATCAGTGCCAATTTATTAATAACTGCCTCCAATACTCTGCTGAGACTGTGGTCTCAGTTTTTCATATATGGTTGTTTTTGTAAATATATTTTATCTCTTACTGTATATATGCACAATTTTCATATGAATAAAATTGGATCTGGATACATTGTTTTCTTTTAGGGTCTTTTTATACCTTTCATTTGCTTGATCATGCTAACTAGCATTTTTTGAGGACTGGTTGTCATTTTTCTGTTCTACAAATTCAGTTGCTAGAGTGCAATCTCAAATGCAGTGTGCTAAGTGGATGGTGTGTCGAGTTGTCTTGTATTTCCTTGGGATGCTGGTAGGGTAACGTAGTACAGTACAGTACAGTACAGTAGAGTACACTATTGTTGGTGGTATGTACGGCCTTGAATAGTGTTGTGTAGTGTAGGTGTGCTGCTGCCTAGTGCCACCTCTCCCCGTTTTCACCCCCGCCCGCCGTCTCTTTTCAGATGTGTCAGCCTTGATGGCAATCGCAAATGCAGCACAGGTGACGGCGCCTTCAGACCGGCCCATGAAGTGTCCATTGTGTATGAGTATCATCAAGCAAGCAAGAAATCTTCGACGCCATGTATTGAAGCGGCATCTTCCTGCAGCTAAACGTGGAGAGATCACTGAAGCTGATGTCAAAATTGTTCTGGAAAAGAATCTGAAGGCTATCACAGTTACGCCTTTGACAGAAGAGGAGTTACAGCAGCTACAGTCACGAGTTCGGAAAAAGGGGAAGGGTCGCAGGAAGAAAGGTGTGGCTTCTTTACCAGCAGGTGTTAATGGATCAAATATAAATGAATCCGAAGTTACTATACGCAAGCTTCCCCATAAAAAGCTCAAAAAAGACAAGGCTGGGAATCAGAACACAGCAAATGCCAATAATGCTGGTATGACTGGTGATGGAGGAAATCGAGAAGACATTTTACAGGAAGCCTTAGCTGCTCGAGATAAAGATATGACTGGCCAAGGTGTGATGGACTTAGCCACTGGTCAGCAGCAGTTGCCTCCAATATCAGTGGTGGTGTCACACACTTCCCATTCGGGAGGGCAGATGACATCTCAACCAATGTCCCTTACTGTCACTCAGACGGCGTCCGGAGTTCATGCTCGTATTCCTGCAGAGGCGGCATTAGGGGCGGGGGTGCGACTTCAAGCTGATTCTCCTCTCCCTTTGCATCGAGACCTTCCAGTAATGACACCTATGGCCTTTGAGCCTCAGGTAACCATTAGTGAAGGAATGATAACCTATCATACCACCTCTCCTTCCCAAGTCCCTACCCAGACAACTGCTGCAACACCTGCTTGCTACACACCTACTTCTTATTGGACACCAACAGGGATGCCAGGCCTGTCTCCTGGGACCTTCCAGGCACATCAGAGTGTATTTGCTCCAACACATACTGATTATTTTGCTGCAGGCATGCACATGACTCGACCTTCTGCCTTGGAGCGTATGCAGCAACACCGTAGAAAACCATACCAGTGAAACTTCCCAAGTATATGACATCTATCTCGACAACCATCTACTCTAGCATGATGATTTGAAGACTAGAGTATAGTAGTTCATAATGTATAGCTCTACTTAGAAGTGGTATGGATGCTGATGGGGAGCAGCAGGCTAGATTGACAATTTCATGAACTGGACCAAGATCCTTGCGAAGCGCCAATGATCATGTAGTCATTAGAGTACAAGTTTTATATATATACATATATATATATAGACAGCAGTATCTGATATATATTGAATCATGGTCATTTTATTTTGTGCTTGAAGTACAATTAAATTTATAAAGTGAGTACAGTACTGTAATGTCATGTTTTATATATTGTGCTTTAATCGTTCCAAGTGGACAGGACTGAAGTAAGTGATGTCTCATGGTATGTAGACATGTTATGGTTGTGTTTTTTTTTTTTTTTTTAGAAAACTATTCCTAAAAAGACATTTTTTTGAGGAACATAGTCTGTTACCTTGTGTATCATTGTATTATCTGCATACAGAAATGTAATGACCTAAGAGTACAGTACATATGCAATAGGCATGTTTTAGTTATTTACCTAGTACATACAGTATTATCATACTGTATTTTAATGTACAACTGCAGGTATTTGCAGTATTTTCTTTGCAATTCTTATACATACTGTCAATTTGAATTAGTATGTTTCTTTGTAAATATATTGATATATAAAGTTATATTGAAATAAAGTTCTGTATGCAAACTGAGTTGCATCTCATGAAGCCATGCCATTTTATTGTAATGCAAATTTGCATTCATAGTAATTAATATGCAGCATAAATAACTCCTGAAATATTCTGGAGAGTGTATCAGTGTTCTTATAGCTATTGCTATTGCCATTAATTTGATAGCAGAAGAGGCAGAAATTGAATTATTTTTTGTACAATGTCTACAGGAATGTTATTATTTATACTGTAATACCAGTAAAAATGAAAAACAGTAGATGGACCCTGTTCTCATTTTGGACAAGGAATTGGAAAGTCTAATGTACCATTCTTAGTCCAAGATGCTTCATCCAGAGGATTTTATTTAGTCGAGTTAACATATTTATGAAAGATTTTTCTTATAACAAAAAGAGATTTTATGAAATATGCTTTTATAGACTTAGGGTTTATGGTCTGAAACTGTGCCACAGAACTGGTAAAAGCAATGTGATAGTTTTGAAAGCAACAGTATTTTCAAGCACTGCAATGCTTTAAATTGATGTTATAATAGCTTTCTGTTTTTATTTTTGAAATTCCTCAGAAACTGTGCAGAATATGAATTAAATGAAAGTAAATGATAGTATTTTAAGCTTTCTTGCAGTTAGCTTGATTTTTGCTTCAAGCAAAGTGCTTTCAGAAATTGTAAACTACTCATGAAGAGCACTTCTTTTGTTTTACAGGATCTCCAAGAGTCATGTGTTTAATATCTTAGTAATCCTTGTTTTAGGAACTCCAGTTGCTTCATGGAAGAGGTCAGTTACTTAGTGTACTTGGTTTTTATATAATCCAGATATTGTATATTTTTCTTTCCTTTGTTTTGAAGAAAATGTGACTGAATAGAGGTCAAGATATTGTTCAAGATTACAGTGTTGTACACTCAGTAGTCTGAAAGTAAAGTACAATGACATGGTTTTGAAAGTTATTCCCCTGTACAGTACATATAACCTATATATATGTATAGAATTCACGAGTGTTTTGTATGTGGTCACAATTTAGTTATATTACATGAGAATAGATTTTGTGAAGTCAGTACCATTGCAAGAAACAAATCATGAGAAAAGTTATCCATATAATAGTACTGTGCTATTAAGTTTATTTTAAATTTAATACAGTAATGATTTAATATTCAACCTAACTTTGAGGTTAATTAAACTATAAAGATTTAAATCATCCAGATACCAAAGAGTAAACTACTGTATAACATTAATGAATCTCATTTCTGTACAGTCTTATTCTTGAAAAGAAAGTTCTTTCTTGGTTTAGTTTATCTTTTCGCAATACTGTACTTTGTTCAACTGTTTTCTTCTAGCTTTTGTATTTCTTGATATCTTTGATACATTTTGAAGTAAGATATTTATTTTCTGTTCACTTTTTATGGTACAGTCCATACAACTTAATGTATCATAATACTGTGTAAAAAAATATTCTCCAAATGGATAATAAATCAACCCATGATTGTGTTGTGCCTGTAGCGTAGGTCTCTGCCAATGGTAATAAATTGTAAGTTTTGTACCTCAGAAGTATAATCCCTTTCTTGAAGGAAGTGCTGTCCCCAATTGACAGTTATTTAAATCCTGCTCTGCTTTCCTAGCCTTGAAATTCACTTAAGACCGGAAATGCTTACATTTGGGCCTATTGAAGGCCTCTTTTCTTCTTTTTTTTATATTTCAGATCACATAGGAAGATGGGCATCTATTAATGAGCTTCTTTCGTGGTAAGTAGTCATTAGAACCTTATGTTCTGCTTTTGTATGTTAAGACTCCTTCTATGTGCTAAGCAAAAGCTTAGTGAAATATTGTAAAATTATTAAAAATCTATTAGGGATATTTTTATAACAGTGCTTGAACAAGCATCCAAAAGTTTTACATATATTTGGGTATTATCCTTTTATTGTAATTTTGACAAATTTTGTAATTTATTCAGTTATGTAATTTTTCATAATCATTAATAATGAATGCAGAAGAATTCAAGTTTTAAAATTTGTAACTTTTCAAAGAATTAAAATGATTGGTTATATTAGTACAATAATATATGTGGGAACATATTTTTGTTTACATTTTCTTAAGAGGTAATATGATCATGTCATTTTTTCATTGCAGTGTTTGCATTTAATGTAGAAATCATTTTTGTTATCATTCATTTAATACATCCAAGAATTCCAGCCCTAATGCCTCTGTTTAATTAAAGTCATATATATGAAGATTATATAATTTTCCTAATTTATTTAATAAAAACCAATAAAGTAGTAATTTCTGCAAGACTGAAGGTTCAAGTGCTTGCAGTAAACTTCATGGTGTATACTGTATGTGTATTCATGTATCTCCTATACATTTTGCAACTAGTGCATTTCCCCATTAAGGTTAATATTTGAGAAGAATATAGTAATTTTAAGGCCAGAAAAACTCAGGATACTAAAAAGAAAAAATGCTGTAATTATATCCTTTGAAGCTTGCGGCATTAACTCTCATTTTAGGTCTTAATTTAAAAGTTCTTAAGGAAAAGCCAGTAAGGTCATGGGGGACCAATTAGGTACAGTATACAGTACAAGTACATGTTTAGAGTCCTTGATCATGCCTAGCAAACATATTCTCTTTATTGATATATGCTTCTTTAGAAGGAATTATATTGTTGACTCCTATTTATGAATTTTATTGTTTAAGAGTTTCCCGTTGATTTTAGCACAAATTTTATATACCAGAATGCCATGGCATCTTTTGCGAATCAGAGCTTACAGAGAGGGGTCAGTGGACTATGTTTGGAAACTTTAACATTAGGGTTCATAAAAACTAGGAACATTAGTAAATCCAAAGTATTCCAGGGACTTCTCATTGGAGATTAATACATGCCATTTTTATTCCCTTTTCATTCCTTCTTGACACTGCATCTCACCCTTGATTCTTTTAATTTACTAGTTTTTACAATTTTTGGCAGATGTAATAACACTTTGTGCAAAACAGCTCATTTTAAATGTTTCAGTTTTATTACCCTCTGGAGTATTTATTCAGCAGTCGTCAGGTGACTATGATACACACTTCACAATGGACATACTTTTTGAAGTTAAGGATGAGCTATGGCTCTTGCATCCTTGATATTACAGTACAGTATATTAGGTTCCTCAACTGCTATTATGAAAGCCACTCAGTGCATATTTCTTCCACCTAAAGCTTTTCCACATTGGTTTATCTGATTTGTAAAAGTTTAGCTAGCTCAGTTGTTTCACCCCTTGCCTTTTGGATTAATTAGGCATTCTTGGGATTGAATCTGCTCCATGGTTAGTGGCATATTCTCAACTACACTTTGTTTCCTGCGCTGAGCTTACTTCCTTAAAACTTTTTTGTTCTTACACAAATACTGTACAAACTTCCGTACTTTACACTGGGATTTGGCTTGCGAACATGAGCTGGAACAACCATTTAACTTGCATACAAAGTCGTTAACTACCAACAGTAGGGGGAAGCCCTGCCCACTCATCAGTCTGCACTCCACTTTGTTTTTGGCCACTGTCAAGAGAAGATGTCTCTGCACTTCTCTGCCTGACTGCTGTTTTCTTTCTGTTTTAAGTTTTTTTGCTTGAAATATATTTGTGTGATTGTAGTTTTTTTTTTATATATGCAAACCCCCCAATCACTTAAGCCTCTTTTGGAGAGGAAACTGCAGGGTTTAGGTGCTGTCCAAGGAAGGCCTTATAATTGGTTTCTCTCCTCTATTGAGCCTGACCCTCACTCATTATGTCATGCCGTAAACATAAACGTAACCAAAACAACCTAACCCGACTTCTATTTCAGGCGTTAATGAGGCTGAGGGACTTAGGGAGTTATGACCCTCTCTAGGCCTCTTGGGGGAGCCGAGTTTCTCTGAACTTACTGATCCCTTGCAGGCAATGAGTAGCCTTCCAGTATCTCCTTTGACTGTGACCATGATAGACTTTATTGGACATGGTATCCGCCAGCTGTAGGATTGCTTCTACTTCCTTGGTAACCCCTCATGCAGCATCAGTGATGTGTCCCCAGGTGCTGCAGTATACAGTATGTCATCTATGGGTATTGCCCTCCTCCACACACTGTTGTCAAAGGCCATGCTTGGTGAGAAGTTCAAGGAGAGAAGAAGGAAGCTGTCACCGCCATCTCTGAGTGCTGTCTCCTCCACCCCTTCTTCTTCCAAAGCTAACAAGTGGAGGAAGAAAAAGGTTGCTTTGCCCTCCCACTGGAAGTCTCTTAGAGCTTCTAACAGCCAGCCCTCTGCAGAGCCCTCACTAGCACGGGTAATGCTGCTCCCATTGCCTACCGCGCTGGTGCAACAGCTACCTGGGGTTCTCCAGATCCCTGGGGTATCGGTACCACCCCCAGTAGCCCACCTACCAGGGCCAACAGTACTGGCCCCAGTATCTTGCCTACCCAGGTTATCAGTACCAGCCCCAGTCTCTCACTAGTGGTACAGTGAGCCCCCGTATTTGCGGGGGATGCGTACCACACCCCTCCGCGAATAGCTAAAATCCGTGAATACTTAAAACCCCTCTAAAAATACTTACAACTGCCCATTTTGATAGTTTAAACACAAGAAAAACCCTGTAAAAATGCTTACACCTGAGTATTTTAATAGTTTTATCACAAAAAGTGCATTTATTCATGAAAATTATATGAAATTATAGTAAATAGTGAATATTTCTCAGTGAAAAATACCACGAATGGGCGAATTTTCCATGATTAATGGGTAGATATGTTCTACAGAGAAACCCGCGAATGCGTGAGTCCGCGAATCGTGAGAATGCGAATACGGGGGGTTTACTGTACTGCAAGTACCAAGCTCCGATTGCCAAGCGTGCGGGTGCAACCACTACCCAGGGTTCTCTAGACCCTCAATTTTATGGTGCTGGCCCCAGTAGCTTGCCTACCCAGGCAGGCAAGGGTCCTTGGTCTACACCCCTGGGCCCAGTTGACAGCATGGCCCAGCAAGAGAAGGTCAGCAGAGAGCGTGCAGGTGCGCCCTCCCTCACCCCCCCCCCTCCCATTTCTGCTCTTCCCATCAGTAGTAGCTTGGGCTTCTAAAAAGACAAGAGCACGCTATGGACAGCCCCCGCCCACATTTTTGTGAGTGGAACAGCTCTCCCCGACCTGTGCAGATGTCGTCACTGCGGAGTGTTGATCGCCCACAACCTTGCTATCCTGTCAAGGCTTCTGTTATTGCCAGACTAGGCAAGGGTGTTTGTGATCCCTTACCTGTCCCCTCCACCTCCTCAGAGTTTTTTCCAGGAGCCGGACAGGTCCAGCGCTTGGGACCAGGACTGTTCTCTCTCCCATCCCAGCCCACACATGGAGGCCTACGTTCCTGGTTCAGTCCTCAGACCAGACAGTTCGTATGTCCAGGGGACTGGTAAGTTTTCCTCCTGTGGAGGGAGTGACTCAGGAGGACCAGGTCCTGGAGGGACCTGAGGGTCCTATGCCCCAAGACATGGACACCCCAAGGTTGCAGAGACATTTTGTGGAGATCATTATAATAACAGGTCATTTTAATGATCTCGAGGGAAAGAAATTGACTTTACCTGCTTCTGCGATCGAGTCTCTCTCAGGACCCCAAAGGGAACCCAGAGTTGTTATTAACCTGTCATGGTCTAAGCTTGCTGATGAGGTTTTGGTCCAGGCAAATTCTCTTGGTTCTGGGCAAGAGAATTTTCCCCAGTCCAGCCATTCAAGCTAAACACTTCCTCTGCTTTAAGCTTGCCAGAGGAAAGATCATGTTCCCTTGGAGAGCCCATTGCCGACCAAGCAGGTTGACCCTGACCTGACTCATCTGTGTCCTGGTCTGTCACTAGACTGCCTCTGTGTGGAGGGAGTCTCCCTCTTGCAGGTGGAAGCAGCAGCACTGGAATCAACTACCATGGCAGCATTCCAGCCGGTCTCACAGGTCGATCTTTGGGCCCTGTCATTGGCCAAGATTGCTTCTTCTTTGGGCACCCATACACCCGAGGAGGATGCAGCCTTCAAAAGACTGTTACTGTTTGGAGGTAAGGCTATTACTTACCTCCTACATGAGACAGCAAACCTGTGGGCTAACCTAGTGTTGAAGAGGCAAGACACTATGCTTCTCAAACCTCAAGGTTTGGTGGTCCCAAGTCAGCTTTGACACTCAGGAAGGCTTCGAAATGACAAACTTGCTCATCAGGCAGTGGCTAAGACCTCCAGGTCTTCACGTGGTACTGTGGCCCGACCCTCAGGTCATGGTGCCCTTCCTCTTCAGGTCAAAGAAAGTCCCAGGCTCCCTCAGCCTCTCATAGAAGTACCCAGGCTTCTACCATTCTAGGGAGGGGGACAAAGGAAAAAAGGGTGGAGGATGCTGGGGGAGGCGTTTCTCCTCGCTTTCTTCCGTTGGTGGGTGGGTGCTTGTCGAGCCATTGGGCAACATGACATCGACATGGAGCAGAGACCTGGGTAGTGGATGTCCATCAGGTAGGATATCTATGACCATTTAAGTCTTCACCATCCCTCACTCGATCTGATCTGGTTTCAAATGTTCATTCCAGGCTCACAGGAGGATCTAACTCCATGGGTAGAGGTAAATGCAATGCTCTGGAAAGACGGTGTGGAAACCGTGGGAGATTGTCTCTAGGATTGTTACAGCTGCCTGTCCTTGGTGGAAGAGGCAACAGGTGACTGGAGGCCAGTCATTAGCCTCTCTCCCCGCTGAACTGGTTTGTTTGCCAGATCCGGTTTTAGATGGAAATGGTCAGCTCGGTTCCCAACTCCATCAGAGAGGGCGACTTCATGCTTTTGGTGGATTTGAGGTATATGTATTTTCAATACCTGTCCATTGATCCTTTTGCAAGTACCTCCACTTTACCCTTTGGGGGATGATGTTCCAGTTCAGGGCACTTTGTTTCGGACTTTCAACCAGTCCCCAAGTGTTCCCTCAAGCGTTCATGTTGATCTTGGCTTGGGCTCATTTGCACCAGTACATCTGTGGAAGTACCTGGGCAATTGGTTGGTCCTGGTGAGCTTGTTGCCACAGTTGTTTCAGGACAGAGATTAACTTCTGAGATTTTGTCATGACCTAGATGTGGTGATCAACTTCAAGACATCAGATCTCATGCCCAAGCAGAGGGTAAAGTGTCTGGGTATGATGATAGACACGACAGCAGTGAGGGTCTTCTCTTCAGATTCTTGTATCAGGAGGTTCAGTGAGGCAGTGCAGAAACCTGCTCAGCAGTTGCTTGTCATTCTGAGTCACCTGTTGTCATTGGAGAAGATAGTCCCGTATGGGCGGCTTCACCTCCGCTTCCTTTAATGGAGAATGAAGGAGCATTGGTCTCCAGTGAGGGATGCTCCTTTCTTTCCTGTCCCTCAGTTGGAGGAAGTGAGGAGAGATCTAGCTTGGTAGTTAGATGACAGGAATCTTTTTAGGGGTGCCGTTGGGCACTTCCCCTCCTGAGGTGCTTCTGTTGTTAGACTCATTGACAGGGATAGGGCGCACACCTGGAAGAGTTGTTGGTTTCAGCAAAGAGTATAGAGAAGTAAAGAGTGGACAGTCGCTTGAGTCCTTATGGGAAAATTGTAATTGCGGGACCGGTGGCACCGTCTGACGCTGAGTGTGCAAAGTGTGATAGTATTTGTTTGTGCTGGCATACACCACACTAATGTTTAAGATGAATATTAGCACTTTTGTGGGTTGTAACACTATCTTCTGATCTTTTATTATTATTTATATAGCAATGCACTAATCTGGTTTGATTATTTAAATATTCTATTGGGAAAAAAATGAGTAAATACATACAGCTTATCCTCTCTTTATCTATAACTACTGGTGCTAAACCAGGTTTCATTCAAAAGGTTGAAAATTATGGATGAAAGGAAATGTATAAATAAATAAATAAATAATTTATAAGATATATCAAGTGAAACTATAAACAAACTGAAACTCCTCCATTGTCAATTGATATCTTTATTTTTATCATAATGAAACTGATATCTTTATTTTATATTTTATTATATACTGGGCCCGGATGCACAACATTTATGGTGGTGTAAAGTTAAGTTTTTGTTCATAACATTACATTTTTGGGTTCTTTAAGGTTTTTCAACATTACATAGTCACATACCAGATCGTAATACAGTAAACTTTTTTTTCAAACTTTTTTCTGCAACTGTTGACAAATACAAATATGTTTCTAACCACATTATTCTGAAACCAAATGGAAAACAGGAGTATTATCACAAGGAAAGCCAGAAAAATGAAGATACAAACACCATCACAAGTATGTGTAGTACATCTGGGCCCTACACTGCAAGTATACATTTTCAGTATTACAGATGACTAAACTTCATGAGTTTTCGGTTTTTTCGACCTGCAACTAAAAGACTTTTGTTTGCATCTTTTAAAGTGTGATGAAGGTGGATGTGTATAAAGTGGCTGACAATGAAGAACCTGCAGTTGCACACAGAACAAGCTAAAAGCTTTCCCTGCATCTTCTCCTCAACACCCGTCACAAGTCTGTAGTGAACTCTGCTTATGTAGTAAATGTCAGAAACCATCTTTCTATACTCGTTTTCCATCTGAGTTATCATGTCATAAAGGACTGTACTTGGCACAATTAACTCTAAGTGTATTACCATAAGTCTTCTTGGAGGGGAAAACATTAACAGGGTTGTGTGGATCAAGAGTACTTTGAAGCTTTGTCCTGCATTCTGTACAAACTTTGTGACGAATCTTAAGCATAATGAAACCTAATATATGCTAACACATTGCATTTCTTGAGTGGTAGGTCTCTTCCAGGGAGGGTCATTACTGACTGTACTGATACAGGAATTGGCACAGAAAAATGTGTGACATTCACTGAAGATTTTGCAAAACCTGAAGTCCCTATATTGTTCAGAGTTACCAAGAAGGTATCAGTGTCTTCTTGGCAGTTAGCACCAGCACTTGGAACCATACTAGCAACCACCATGACTTGGTGGAATGCACTCCTGAACTGACATGCACCTGGGTTGTCCCTGTGCCCACCTTTCCCCCGAATTATTGAAAATAAATTCTCCAGACAATCTTGATTGAGTCTGTTGGTTAATAAGTAAGACAGCTTGTACTTTGAATGTAACTCATTCCACAACTGTAACAGATCTTTGATTGCCATCTGCCATCCAGAGAGGCAAGGCAGCTCTCGTGGACCAAGTGATTTGATACCATCCAACCATGTGAGGCAGTTAACCAGAAATTCCTTGTGACCTGATTTCAGACTCATGGCATGTCGCATTTTTGCATTACTGGTACGAGTTCCACCATTGAAACAGTTGAACAATTGGCCCATCTCTACAAAGCCTGTGTACTAGTAAATCAACACACAATACATTCCTCACCATGAGCATTTGACAGGTTGTGAAAGGGTGTCACACCAACCAAATTAATTAATTAAATCTATGATAATGAAATAATTTAAACTTTTACTTAGCACATTTCTCTTCATACTGCATTACACCACCAGTGCTCAATTTTTACAGGAAAGTTTGTGTGACAGCAGGAGCAGAAGAAGAATAATGTAACAATGCAATAAAGAAGACAATGAAAGAAGAGACAAGAAAGAAGAATCAAGAAAGAAGACCACCCAAAGAAGAATCAAGAAAGAAAAAATCTAAGCGATTATGACGGAGAGTTTCCGGGGAAACCCAATTAAACAAACAAACACTGCTGTATGAAATAGCTTGAGCAGTAAGAGAATGCCTGATTTGCTACAACACTCAGTGACCATTGTAGTGTCTAGGCAAAACATGGTGAATTGGTGGATGAAACAACCGGAGCAGAGAGTTTAGAGTACAGTATACTCTTTGGTCAAAGGAACGATGAGAGAATAACCATCAACATATCTCATAATTTCGTTGATAAAATGTAACTGAAAACATAACACTCACCTTTGCTTGTCTTTGGGGAATCGAAAAAATGATAACTCAGGCCTTTTCTTTCTTGAATTACGGCAGTTAACTGCAGCACAGAACTGTGTCTCTGTCATGTTGCTGAAATCTTCCAATTCCACTTGTCTGCACTGATAATTGGGTATAGGCGCCGATACATGCCTAACAGAGGCGCCGATAACTGAAAATCGGCACTAAAGCCCCAAAAATTGCCGATTTACGGTTATCATCACGCCCTCAGAATGGAACCCCCTGGCGATAACCAGGGACTGCCTGTACTGGCTTGGCCAAGAAAGAGGTATCCATGAAAGCAATCTCTTTCAGGCTTCATAAGGCTTCAAATGAGCTTACTCTTTGTCTGACAAGGTAGACGGGAGTTCAGTCCAGGCGAGAGCTCATGAAGTTGGGGCATCGCCCTGTTCTTTGCATTCCAGAAGAATCTGTCAGTTCAGCAGGTAGTAAGAGCAGGCGTATGGTCAAGCCAGACTACATTTACCTCGTTTTACCTTTGTGATGTTGCCCACAAGTCCTTGGACACATTTTTCCTATGGTCTTGTGGTGGCTGCCCAACAAGTTGCATAATTCATCCGGCTCCCTTAAGGGATAGGTAGCATCTCATCTAAGGTGTTCATTAAGCGAGAGAGAATAAGTGTGAGCAACTGGTCTCCTCCCTTTTCTCTTTTATCTGTCCCTCTTGTAAGACAGAGAGGCACATAGTGAGCCACCACATACTGGATGGACAAGTTTGCTGGCGACTACTTGATGGGTGCATCGTGTCCTTCATCTTTTTGTAGATTAATTGGATGCATGTTCCTCCCTCTCTCTAGACATGGGAAGAGAGGGACAGACAATGAAACAAACCTGTTGTTTTTATTAGTAAGTTTTAGTGTCTCCAACACTTTTGGGTTCCTCTAAGCCTTCATCAAAATAATGAAGCAAACTCATTATTTAACATCCAGAATTGTAGCAGTTGCAACATCCCATATGTCCAACAAGCTAAAGGATTCCTTCTTCAGTTCTTCCAGACCAGGAAGGTATTCCCATGTGGGTAGAACCAACCAGTCGGCTCAGAGATTTGCCCAGAGTCCCCAACAATGGGTAAGTCTCCTATGTAAAGAACAAAGGTTTGTATTTGTGTAGGAACAAATAGAAAATATTTATTAAAGTTATTTTGTATTTTTCCAAACATACAAACCTGAAGTTTTTTACATTTATATTCACATCCCAACTTAGCCACCCCTCACTCTGACACCAGGGCCAAAAGGCAAAGTGGAGTGCATACTGATGAGTGGATGGGGCTTCCCCCTTACCATTGGTAGTTAACGACCTTGTCTGAAAGTTAAATGGCCGTTCAAGCTCACATTTGCAAGCTAAATACCTATGTCAAGAACTTCAGGTTTGTATATTAGGAAAAATACAAATAACTTTAAAAATATGCTATTTTTCAGGGGCTCACGGACTGCAAGTTCTAGGTAGTTACTCATTACATAACTCTTCAACTCTTATTCTTCCTGTTTCTCATAAATGTGCTAGGTATATGGCACAGGTGCCAAAAATAAAGACCTTTATTTTTTTGCCTAGGTCTAGGAGCAAGTTGCAAACGAGCCTCCTCTCTCACTTATCTCTTTTCCTAAATGTGAGGGCCACCTTTGAGAGTTTTGTATTTTGACTCAGTAGTCTGCTTAAACTACTTAATGATAATAATGATAATCCTTAATGTGAAAGTAGAGTCATTTGTGTTTTCCACCTTTTCTCCTCAAAATGCTTGACTTGAAAGTTGCTTCTCCTGTGTGGGTTTTGATCTCTTACCTTTCAATATCATAGATGAGGTTTCAATGGACATTAAAGTGTTTACTTTCAGGCATTCTTGGACACTTCCTGAATTTTCATTGTACTCTGTGAAGGTTATTTTACCAAAATGCCTCCACTTTTTGTGTATGAGCTTGGTTAATATTATCTTTCTTGAGCTAGGTGTCACAGTACAGCTTTACTTTCATCATTTGTGTACTTTGAGGTTTATTGCTCTTTAATCTTTGGATGACATTGTGAACCCACTGAAGGGGTAAATTATATGTATGCCTTAAAAGAAGTCCAAACAATGTTTATACCTCTTCCAATTGGCAAACATACTAGGTTGGGCAACAATGGTATATTTGTTTACAAGGTCAGGATGTTGTTCTACTGGGATTGGTTTTGGTAGCAAGAATGATTCTACTGATAACAGCATCCCAGTTTGAGTGCTCACTACCACTGATTGGATGTATTATGTGTTTTCAGGTAGCAGATCTATAAGAAAAAACTAAAATTACCTATACACTTGTAGATGTTCTTGCCAAATTTATTTGAGGTACAAATATAATTTTCTAGCTGGACATACAATAACCTTTTTGGATAACCAGTGCTCTTACTGATATCTCAAGCACTACCTCTTGCATGACCTTCAGCCTTCATGAGTTAGTATATATCTTTACTATGGTAAAGGTTACACCCTTCTTAGTCCACTGATATAAGTTGCCATGACTTGTTTAGCACTTAGATGATGCTTCATTGTCTCCTGTAAAACAAGATGCCTTTCCTTGTAAGAATGCAAATGATCCCCCTCAGAATTGTACTACAGTACTATTTTGATCGAGTTGGCATGTCTTGCAGTTGTTATATACTCAGATAATAGTAGGAGTAAATATTTTGTAAGTTACAAGACTCCTACATAGGACACTCAGTGCGAAAGTTCCACCTGGTTTTGTAATGGACATGAATCTTCTCATCATGCTTTCTGCTTTGAAGACTATGATAGGCTGTAAGACAGGATGATCCTGAAAGAAGGAATGTGCCTTGAAAGTCTTCTTTTCTAATTTTTAGAGATCATCACAGTGGGGTGAAAGTTAGGATTATAATTCCGTATGTTCTTTAACTAGCAAATGAGGCCAGTTGTCCCCATCTTATGGTAACTGAGATGCAAAAAAGCAACTTGCCATATTTAGTTTTTAATCTAATTTTTTTGCTGGCCTAAGGAAGTTTTAACTAATCATCTTCATTATGTTTCACATTTCATTTTTTATATTTTTTTCCTACTGGCATCCATTACTTATTAATGAACAGCAGGTAATAAAGTTTCTGATGTGGTTTTGTTGTACATGTATCATGGAACTTGAAGTATGAAAGAGGTGCCCATCATGCCCCTTAGTCTACATATACAGCTTACAATCATATCATTTTGTTTTGGTGGCATAATGGTCCTTAATGCTGTGAAGGTCAAGTGTGGGTCTTAATCCCTTTGTGAGAATGTGTGTGGGAACAAGGACAGTCCTCAGAGCAATTATTCAAATGTTATTTTTTTAATTTAGATTTATATAGCTGCTCAGCTAAGTTAGGTAGGTGTTTCTATCATTTCTCCTTATTTTCAAGGACTGATCTCTTATGGTATTACAATATGTATCTGACTGCTCACAAAACATGAAGGAGGGTAAGATTGTATGGCATACTTCTTTACCTGTAGAATTCAAGTGCTGATATGGTCTAGTGTATCAAATATTGTTCCTATGGTCAACCCAGTGTGCTTGGTCAAAGGAGGGGGGGGGTGAAAGAGCAATGCCAAATGTACTTTCCTCATTGTGCAAATAAGGCTACTGAAGACTCCCTTTCGATTCTTTAAAAAAAGGCTTTATTTAAGAAAAACATCTCATTATAACTGAGGGCAGTTTTATAATAATATTATTGCTAGAAATAGAATATATGAAAATATTAAGGCAATGTGACACCACTGTCTTTACATGCTGCCATATCTGCATTTACCCTAAGGCATTAGTGAGGAAGAAACAATTATAGGTTTGGGTCAATAGCCTTAGATTAACCCATTCCATGAAAGGACCTCTAGGTCAACACAGGGAACAGTGGATATCTCCCCAAAATGAAGCATCAACCCTCAAACAAATGAATAAATTAATGAGCCTTTAATTCCTAAAGGTAGACCAATGTAACTTCAAATAATAAAATAATAAAGCATAGCAAAACTATGGCATAAAATAATGAAAAATAATAAATACTATACTTACATTTGAAAATAAAAGAAATCTGCGAGGAAGAGAGAGAGAGAGAGAGAGAGAGCATTTCCAGTGCACAGAGATAATTTTTCAAATGACATTTATGCAATTGTGAAACAACCCCAACAATATGTAAAATGCAAAAAAAAAAAAAACAGAGAAATGGAAGAAAAACTCTACTGATTAAAAGAAGACAAACAAGCCTAATAATTACTGAAGTAATATGAAAAAACACAGCAGTCCAAAATTATGAATTGACATTTAAAGGAGGGAGAGAGTTACCTGTGATAGTTAATATTTAAATTTCATTTAATTCATGATCACATACATTCATTTATGATAATAACATTTCTAAAAGAAGAGTTAGCACTAAACTCAGCTGTTTACAAGAGAAACAAAACCAGGAAATACCAAAGACGATTATAACAGGTCAAGGTCTTAGTAAGGAAAGGAGATCCACAATCCACGAGTAACTTAGAAATGGAGATATGTCAGCGCTGTAAAGCGATTAGGGGGCCCGCTTTTGACCAGCCAGTGAGCAAATAATTTGTGTCCTTGAATTGTAGCTTCATGATAGGCATGGGAAAGTGCTTTGTTGAGTTTTAATAATCTATGTCTCATGGCAAGTAAGCCTTCATATTAGGTGAAAAAATAAAATTAAAAGAATAAAGTACTGACCATATCCAACCCTGAATCATTTTACTCCATTTTTCAAAAATTGCCCATGGTTAAAATTTAATTAAAATACAAGAAGGAAAGTACATGCTGTTCCCAACATTGACAGTTTATATGAAAGTTGATACTGGATGATGAAAGACCAGTTAACAGAACAACAGTACTGTTTATAGATTCCTCTTAAAAAATGCAGAACTGAAAACAATGAAACCTATCATAATTGGATAGAGAAACCTTAAAAAAAAAATAAAATACTGTATGTCAAACCTATCCCTATAAATGTGGTGGTTTATAACACAAAGCAATGTTTTTACACCAACCTGTTAGTATTGCATTGCCCAATTTCCTTGGAGAGGAGATACTGTGCTTAGCCACATCAACATTTGCCAATCGTGATGGAGATCTCTGCTCCCCATACCCAGATCTGCTTATGATGCTACCTTTACTCCACTCAGTCTTGTGTGGCTGAGGAGTCTACATCTCTGCTTTTCACAAGGACAACTTGTTAACCTTTCCTTTGCATCACCATTGTTTGATTCTAGCAGTGTATCCAAAACCTCTCTAACTGTGACCCAATCTCAGTGTGTGAAGAATCCAGAACAACACCTTCAAAAGTATTTTATGTGATTATCCAGTATGCAACCAACAGCAAATATAAATCACTGGCAATGAGTACTTTAAAGAAATGTGAGCATCTTCAGCATTTTCATTTTATCTAATTTTTACATTTTTAAGGGATGTAACTTACCGAATATGTGTCTAATATCTTTACTAAGAACAAACCTTTGGGCCAGCCTGTGGGAGTTAAGAATGTAAGCTCAGTGGTCTAGTTAACCCATTTATTAATATTAATAAGTTGTAATATATTAAATGAGCTCTAATATCTTTACTATGAACAAAAACTGACTTGCCACATGAATGTCAAGAATATTTACTCAGCAGTTTAGTTAAACTATTCAATAATAATAATAATAATAATAATAATAAAAATAACAATAATAATAATAATAATGATGGATGCACATTCTGACGATCAAATAACCATGCAACTATAGTACCTTACTACCCATACCTTATATGGAATTATAGAGCGCAAAAGTGCGTCAATTGTAATCAGAACCAGTGTTCGGTCCTTTTTTTTTTTTTTACTCATTTTACAGAAGAAATATAACAGAACTTGAAATACTGCACAGGATTACAAGACAGCAGGACTAGAACTGACATTTATTGGTTTCAATGGACTATTCAAAAATTACATAAAAATGGTAGCCAGTAGAACCTCTAAACTAAGTATCACACAAAATAATAGTAAAGCAACCCAGAAGTATAAAAATGGAATACCTCAGCAGGTATTAAACTGGAATGCATATAAGATATTCACCTTGAATCTGAAGGATCTGCCAGCCCTGAACAAACTGAAAAAGTGAACATTAGAGAAAATGGGGGTTGCTTTTGAAGTTATGTGTTTCCGAGATGTGAAATACTAAAACTATTCCTTTTCATAGTAAAATATTTATTAAGGGCTACCTGGGACTTTTTACACTACTGTTGTACATAGTGAGAAGATTGCTCGAGTAAGTGTAAATAAGGTTGTGGAAACCTGTGATTTCCAGGAAACTTCCGCATCACATGCTAAGGGATCAAATACAGTATAGTACCAGATAACACTGGATGATGTCTCTTTAACAAACCTTCCCCATCAGCAGGTAGATGGGCTTTTGGGAAAATGTATGTATTTCAGAGAGATAAAGATCATATTGGTCACATTATGATTACAATCCACAGAAAGAAAATGTTCAACTAAAGTCAATAAAGCAATTACTAATCCATTAACCTTATAAGCCATCAAATCAGTCAAAAGTATGCTGGTGCAAGGTGATCAAAACCAAGTGACAGACCTTGGTGTTCACTGACACAGCCAGTTATGAAAATGAAGAGACATCTCCTTTTGGTTCTGTGTGAACTACAGGTGTCTTAATGTCCTAGCACACAAAGATGCGCATCCACTACCTAGAATTGATGGCCAGGTTTATTCCCCGGAACCCTATCGCGGAAAACCCGGAACTCATGGAACCCTCAATAACTTTCTTATTTGTAGAGATATTTTTTATATTAAGGCATCGGTGTAAAGGTATGGTTCCCAGCTTTAATTTGATATATCATTTGTTGGTTTTTATGTGTAAATGGCGTTAAAACCCCCAATAATAATTAGCGCATATCTAGAACCGAGAAAACTGCTATTGAAGAAAACCCGGCACTCAGGGAACCCTCTACAACTTTCTTGTTTTTATAAAGTTATTTTTAATATTAGGGCATCATTGTACAGATAAAATTCTCAGCTTTAATTTGATGTATCAATTGTTGGTTTTTATATGCAAATGACGTTAGAGGCGTATTAAATGACTGCGGTGTAAATGAAGATTTTTGTCGCCGAATTTAATTTAGATGTCGACTTAGGAGTTTTATTATTTAATTCTTCCACCGCGGGGAGATTATTGTTGGGTACTTCAAATGCCATTTACATATAAAAACCAAGAAATGATACATCAAATTAAAGTTGAGAACTTTACCGTTACAACAATGCCTTAATATTAAAAATATCTTTACAAATAAGAAAGTATTGAGGGTTCCATGATTTCCGGGTTTTCTTAAAATATCAGTTGACGCGCTTCTATACATGTGCTAATTATTATTGGGGTTTCAAATGCTATTTACTTATAAAAACCAATAAATGACACATCAAATTAAAGCCGAGAAATTTACCTTTGCAACGATGCCATAATATTAAAAATATCCTTACAAATAAAAAAGCTATAGAGGGTTGCATGAGTTCTGGAGTTTCTTCCAACTGCAGCTTACGCGGTTCTGGACATGCGCTAATTATTATCGGGGCTTGAAACGCCTGTAAGGGCGACAAATCGCGCCTCTCTTTCCTTGTGTTTCTCCTTTCAGACGTACATTAATCACGTCATGTATTTTACCTGTCTTTATTTCAGAGTCTTTGTGTAGCCTACCTCATTTTATGCATCATTGTACGGCCTTTCTTCTGATATGTATATCTACCTTTTATATGTCATGTAACAAATGTTGTACGTATTTTTATGCTTGCTGAAAACACAAAGCGTGTATGGATGCAGCGGGGTGCCTCGGGTCGCCCGCTACCTTTCCATCCGCTTTTTGTCTTATAAACACCTGTCAAGAATATTAAAGGATTATAGGCTGCTCTAGGAGCAAGAGCCCGTGCTGGCACAAGGCCAGCTAAATCTAAAACAACAACATAATAAAGGATCAGTCTTTCACTTCTGACTTTTCTTGAAGCCTCACACTGGTGACCCCGGGTCAGGGACAGGTAGCGAGGTTTTGGCCCAGCCAATAACGGACTAACTACGGCCACACCCTACCATCAGAGAGCCTTTGGTGGACTAACAACGGTGTAAAGTTTAGGCCTCTGATAGCACCCTACCTGGCAGAAACCATGCCATTAATGGACTAAATTCGGCATACCCAAAAGGGCACATTTTGGCTCTTCGTTCCACCTCTCAAATAAGTCAGCACCATTAACGGACTCATTACGGCACATTTTCCCGCGTTTTGGTGCATGAGCAGTCAAGATGTCAGAAGTAGAACCTCAATGCAAACCCGCGAGCATCATCTGCACGCCGCTCTCACAAACAAAGCCAGACACGGTCAAACTTCCCCCGTTCTCGCGCCAAAACACGGCATCATGGTTCCGGCGCACAGACACACATTTTCGCATGGCGCGCATCTCAGACAATGCTACAAAATCAGACATAGTCATGACGACGCTCCCAGAAGAATTATTCAATAGAATCTCCCCCTGGCTAGACACGCAACCAGACAAAGTCACATACACAGACTTAAAAAACAAACTGTTGAATTCCTACTCCATGCCCGTGTCCGAGAGAGCGCAGCTCGCATTCGACCTATTATCCCAGCCCCTCGGAGATGCATCACCCAGGGAAGCCTGGGGCCAGCTGCGGGGATTAGTAACACTCCCAGGTCGCGACAAGAACGGGAGGAAGAGAATAATTGACCTAACAAAAGCAATCTTCCTTCGACACCTCCCACAGGAAGTTCGGCACCAGATAAAGGATGCAGAGAACCTGGACATGGATGCCTTAGTCAACGACGCCCAGAAACTATACAAGGCCACCAAGGCCTTGACACACGCCGCTGCCCTGGGAGCCTGCAACCTGTAGGAGGAAGACAGCGACGACAATGGAGACATCAACGCCGTTTTTAAGAAGAGACCGCCATTCAGAGAGCACAAGATGTGGCCAAACCCGACGTGCTGTTTCTACCATAGAAACTTTGGGACCAGTGCCAGAACCTGCAGGCCTCTGTGTTCTTTCTAAAAACATGACAAAGGCGGCCACAAATAACAGCTGTGGTTTTTCATCACAGACAAGATCTCCAAACGCCGCCTGCTAGTTGATACGGGGGCAATGCAGTCAGTTTTCCCGCCATCCAGGGAAGGTTTAGAAAAAATATCTGACTCACTGCCCTCCCTCATAGCAACAAACGGAACTCCCATCTGCACTTATGGCACAATGGCCCGGGCTATCTCAGTCCTGGGGCGCAGATACCACTGGCCTTTCGTCGTAGCAGATGTTAAGTTCTCTCTGCTGGGTGCGGATTTCTCAGGGCACCACAGACTCCTAGTCAAAGTAGCAGCCAACGCCTTCTCGACACAGGGACGTGCCATTCCCATCAGCTCTCCATCGGACCCGGGATGCCCTCCACATGCTCTGCAGCCCCCAACAGCTACACATCCCTCCTACAGGAATTCCCAGACGTGTTCAAACCAGAACTAGGCCAGTCACCTGGGACTTTGGCAAAGTATGGCATCTTCCACCACATCACCATGACGGGCCCACCAACCCATGCCAAGTTCTGACGTCTGTCCCCCCCAGAAGTTACAAGACACCAAATGGGCCTTCGCAGAAATGGAACGCATGGGCGTTTGTGAAAAGGCATCAAGCCTGCGGGCGTCCCCTCTCCGCATGGTAAAGAAATCCGATGGTTCATGGAGGTCCTGCGGGAACTATCAGCGGCTGGATTTGGTAACAACACCAGATCACTACCCCCTCCCTAACATGCAAGACCTGACAGGCGCCCTCCACGGGGCCAAATTTTCTCCAAGATGGATCTACTGAAGTCGTACTTCCAAGTCCCTGTGCATGCCGACAACGTCCCAAAGAACGCCATCATCACGCCCTTCAGGAGGTACACATTTTCTTATTCCACTTTCGGTCTTAGGAACGCAGGCGCCACCTTCCAGCGCCTGATAGATACCATCTTGGGAAATCTGCCCTTCTGCATCTGCTATGTCGACGACATCCTCATTTTTTCCAGGTCCCCAGAGAAACACCTTCGCCACGTCCACGCCGTCGTGAAACGCCTGTAGGACAGCGGATTAGTTGTCAGGTTCGACAAGTGCCTCTTTGGGAAAGAAAAAGTAGACTTCCTGGGCCACAAGATTTCCCCAGCAGGAGTGCGCCCCATGGCCTCTAAAGTAAAAGATATAGAAAATTTCCCGGAACCCCAAACCATCAAGGCCCTTCAGGAGTTCCTTGGGATAATAAATTACTACTGGCGCTTCATCCCAGATGTTGCCCACATCATGTACCCCCTGACGTCAATCCTGAAGGGGAAACTGAAAACACTAACGTGGGCAGCTCCACAGCAGCAGGCATTCATCCAAACGAAAAGGGCCCTCTCCAGTGCCACCACCTTATTCACCACAACCCTGCCGCTGCCCTCAGGTTGACAACGGACACCAGCAACATCGCCGGTGGTGCAGCACTAGAGCAACTGGTGAACGGCCCTTGGCCTTCTTCAGCCTCAAGTTTTTATAGCGCCTTTGACAGAGAGCTGCTGGCTATCTACCAGGCCGTGAGGCACTTCAAGTGCCTGCTGGAGGGAACCGAATTCACAATCCTAACAGACCACAAACCCTTGGTTCACGCATTTGCAAAACAGGGGGATACCTGGTCTGCAAGGCAGCAGCAGCACCTAACCGCCATCTCCAAGTTTGGTTGCACCATCAACTACGTCCCTGGCAAGAAAAACCCAGTGGCTGATGCTCTGTCAAGAATAGAGACCAATTCCCTTCACCTCGGCATCAACTACAAAGACCTCGCAAGGGAACAAGGAGCAGATCTGGAGACAGCAGACTACAGGACAGCAGTGACAGCTCTCAAATGGGAAGACGTGCCCTTAGCAAACTCGGACACAACTCTCCTCTGCGACACCAGCACAGGCTGCCCACGCCCCTGGTACCCGCATCGAGGAGGAAACAAGTGTTCCACATCGTCCACGGCCTCTCCCATCCATCGTCTGGCACGGCATCAACAAGGACGTCTGCCAGTGGGCAAGGAGCTGCATCCCGTGCCAGATGAGCAAAACATCCCGGCACACTGAATCCGGGATCAGCGATTTTCTTCAGCCTCGTCGGCGATTCGGCCACATCCATATCGACGTCATCGGGCCCCCTTCCGTAGTCGGGGGGAGCCAGATACCTCCTGACGATCATAGACTGCTCCACCCGCTGGCTGGAAGCAACCCCCATGGATGAGGCATCAACGACATCATGCGCAGAGGCTCTCCTCTCCAGTTGGATAAGCCGCTTCGGAGTGCCAGACAGCATCACTACGGACAGGGGACCTGCCTTCCTGTCAGAGCTCTGGGTCTCCTTGGCATGCCTGATGGGTATAACTCTACACAGCACAACAGCATACAACCCAGCAGCAAACAGCATGGTCGAGAGGGCACACCGCTCTCTGAAAGCAGCTCTCATGGCACTCTGCACCGATGAGAAGTGGAAGGAACAGCTGCCCTGGGTCCTGCTGAGTCTCCGCACCGCACCAAAAGCAAATGGTGATGCTTCCCATGCTGAGAAAGTCTACAGGGAAACACTGGCCGTACCTGGAGAGTTCTTCCCGCCGTCGGCTGACTGCGCTGACACCCCCCTCCTGAGGTTGAGGGAACTCCCACAAAGGTTCATGCCGTGCCACAAGACCTTCACAGACAGAACCGTCACCTACAGCCCACCCGCCTTACACTCCTGAGCCTACGTCTTTGTCAGGGTGGATACTCACCACCCGCCCTTAACCAGGTCCTACAGGGGGCCCCACCAAGTCATCAGGCGGGCTAGCAAAGCATTCCTCCTCGACATCCACGGGAGGAAGGACCGGATCACCATCGACAGACTGAAACCAGCATTCCTGTTAGACTGAAACTTGCGAAGAAGTAGGCAGGCGCCCCAGAGTTCCCCCGCAATACCGGCCTGAAGGCTCACCCGCTTCCCCACCAAAGCGGGGTCCGGGACAGCCCAGAAGTCAGAACACGCATCCTGCCGTCTCCAGGTGTCAGCTCCACCCGGCGCCCACATTTCTCCAGAAACAGGGGCCCGCTCCGACTGCCTCAGCGCCTCTATGATTAATGTTGATTCATCCAGTAATTGCTCCTCTAATTATTGTCTTGGAGGGGGGGGGACAAATTGCACCTCTCTTTCCTTGTGTTTTTCCTTTCAGATGTACATTAATCACGTCATGTATTTTACCTGTCTTTATTTCAGATTCCTTGTGTACCCCATCTTATGCATCATTGTATGGACTTTCTCCCGATATGTATATCTACCTCGTATATGCCATGTAACAAATGTTGTACGTATTTATATGCTTGCTAAAAAACACAAAGCGTGTATGGACGCAGCGGGGGGCCTCGGGTCACCCGCTACCTTTCCGTCCGCTTTTTGATTTACGAATAAAATCCAACAAATGATATATCATATATAAAGCTGAGAACTTTACACTTACAACAATGCCTTAATATAAAAAATCTCTTTATAAATAAGAAAGTTATTGAGGGTGCTGTGAGTTCCGGGTTTCCGAGATAAATTTCCGGGGAATAAACATGGCCGAATTGGGTTGGTGTCACATTTGGCATCCTATCCAGTCCAGTACTCCAGATTGTACTAGCACTTATTGTCAGGATAACAGAAATTCTCCAGATAAGAGGAAGATATCATTCTTTACTACAGAAATCATTGTAAACTTAAACAATGCCATTTAGTAAGAAAAAAATCTTGGCACAATTTATCAGAAGTTTACGAAGCTTGTATTGAGTTGCGTTGTCATGTATGTCGCAGCAAATACATTAGTTTTTGGCACCATTCAGATACCATTTAATGGTCCTCAAAAAGGTCTCTCAGTATACACAATTAGCTAACTTCATTATTCAGTCAATGTGTGGCTTTTTTGGCCACAAAGTGGTGAGCCACTTCTATTACCATATTTTATTCTCATAGCTATGCAAATTGCATTGAAAGCAAAAGCCTGCAATTCTCAAACCGGGGGTTACTTGGGGAAAGAGTTATTTTTTCCAGTAATCATATCACACCATTCACAGTTAGAGATGGCCGTCATTAAATCTCCAGAGCTCAATATTAGAATTTCATCCTCTTTGGATAGCAGACAAGTATAAATATACACTCATCTTTTCTATGTATAGAAAAATGTACATAACCCCAAAATGTCATAAATGACATGAAATGGAACATATAAGGGTCAGTACACTTTAATTTATGCTGCTGGGTTCGGATTTTCTGGATTTAAATTTGATGTCATATTTTCCAATAAAAAAGTGTTCATTTTACTTACTATTCCTCAGTTTTCATAGCAGAAATGTTTGCAATATTTCTGGTGGCGAAAATTATAAAACATCTGCTGCCACTGGGTTAATTGCTGAAGCCATAAAGAATCATTATTCTAAACAAAATTCATGTCCTGGGGTAACAAATTTATACTCACACTATACATTACTGTGTGTGAACCTGGGACATATGTTGAAATATATGTTCGATCCTTGTTCATGTAGGTATTGAAAGAAATGGTGACTCATGGGCCAACCCAATGATATTTGAGAATTTTAACTTGGAGATTTAAAAAAAGTTCTGAATAGTAAAGGTTACGTACGTTATTAATAATGTTGACTATTTCTGGCTGATTGTCTCATGTACAGTAATGTGCTTGTTTTCTGTTCTTGCATTATGTCATCTACAACACGCAGAGGTGAAAATATTCGGCTGTATAGGAAAGAGGTTGTGAAAACCGAATGTTCTGGTTGTGCATGATGGCCGTGGCTAGCCTAGTTGCTGAGGCACAAGTGTGGTTTTCTTGAAGGTAATCAAGAGGGATCGGTATTTCTAAGGGTAGAACTAAGTAATAGCTCCGCACGGGAATACGAGAGACATTAGGGACCCATATGTTCACAAAGGGATTGGCTATCATACAAGATTACAAGGAACTGTGCGGGTAGGACGTGTTTGTGAAGTGCTCTGTGTAAAAGTGCCTGACGTGTTTGTGAAGTGCTCTGTGTAAAAGTGCCTGACTTGCACGATGTTCAATGTGAATACGAAGAAGAGGAAGGAAAAGGAGAAAATAAATACTGTGAAATTACATCAAGTAAAGGGAAGATCAAACTATCATACGAACACTATCTCATGACTATCGAAGCAGCAAGTAAAGATGGAACTCCAAAGAAAATACTGGAGAAGGATGAGTCAACCTAAACAGAGAGAGAGAGAAAGAGTCAGCAACCTGCCGACATTGCTCTGAATGATGAAGGAACTTGCTGTGAAATGTGTGACACATCGTTTCATTATATGTACTAGGGCATAGAGGTCAGATACACACCCATACTTCGTGGTGATAACATATTGTACATCTCCAATAATTGCAAGAGACCTTAACAAAGAGCACACAATAAACTCATTGAAGATGAACTTGAAGAAATAAAAGAGAACACAGAGATATTAACGAAGTTGATTAAGGGTTCGGCTCAGAAAACTAGTGACGTAATGATCAGCATAGATGAAATCCAAAACAAAGTTGACAATGTCGATAAAGTTGTAAAGACCATGACAAACATGGACAAAACTTTATGCTGAATCACTAAAGACAAAAAAAAGTGCTTCTGATCAAATCTACAAACGAAGAGAGCACAGCAGCAAATGAAAAGTGACAAATTATGAGTAAAATAACGGAGCCAGTTGAACAGGTTAAAACAACAAGAGATGGACACTTCTTTGTAAGATTTTCAGACAGGAAAAACTTAATAAAGGCAAAAATGGAGATTCAGAATATCAACCAACAATATATCAGTAAATGAGAAAGGTAAACTTAAACCAAAAATAAAAGTAGCATATGTCCTGAAGGATGAAGATGACTTTGTTGATAACATTGTAAAGAAAAATCCATGGATAGATAGCCTCATTTCTGAAAATGACGACCTGAAAGCTGTAAAGGAAATGATAGCCCAAGATGACAAATATAAACACTATATCATCAAATGCACACCAAAAATACGAAAGACTACCTATGATAAAGGTGACAAATTGTTTACACTGTATAGCCGTTGCAAAGTATTCGACTGTTACATGCCCTATCAATGCTATAAATGTCAAGAATTTGGTCATAGCGCAACAAATTGTAGAAATGACCAAGCTTGCCCTAGATGTGGTGAAAATCATATCCAAATGAATGTGCTTGGTGGCATCCTGGTTATTCTTGACCTAAGTGCAGCATTTGGCACAGCTGACCACAATCTACTGCTTGAAGACCTAAGAACAGTAGGCATTGAAGATGACGTACACAATTGGTAGAAAAGCTAATTAGAAAATAGGAAGGTTACAGTGTTTATATCAAATGTGAAATAGAAAAAGAAAAGCCTAACAAAAGGAGTGCCTCCGGCAACGTTCTGGGTCCACTGCTATTTAGCATTTACACAATTGAATTATCTAGAATTCTAAATAAGCACAAGGTTAAGTATAAACTGTATGCTGATGATACCCAGATCTATTTTCCTGTCGAAACGGTAGAAGACACCATTAGTAAAATTGATGTGATAATGACAGATATAAAAAAATCGATGTCGGCGAAGAAATTGAAACTTAATGAAGACAAAACTAAGTGTATGCTATTTGGATATGACAGTGCACTACGAAAATATGAACACTTCAAAAGAATAATTATTGGTTCGTCAACAATAAATATTGTAGTAGCAGTGAGGAACTTAGGAGTGTTTATTGATAATAAATTGTCGATGAAGAACCATATATTGCATATTACAAAAACCGGTAACCATCATATTATAAACATTGCATTTATTTGAAAATACGTAAACGAAGATACTCTGAAAACAGCAAATTGCAACCAAATACTTTTGAGGCTTGACTACTGCAACGTTATATACTACGGTCTCACAAAGGAGTGCAAAATAGAGCCGCCAGGTTAATAAAAAGGTCTACGTTTCCATGACAGAATAACCCCAGCACTAATTGAGTTACATTGGCTCCCAGTAAAAGCTAGAATATATTATAAAATACTACTTACAGTCTTTAAAACAATAAAATATGATGAACCAGCATATCTGAGAAACTACTTAAGCTTCTTTAGACCCAGAATGAATATTGTAATCAGACATGCAAGTGAAGCATATATGCAATTTGAACCTAGAACAAATTGTAAGTCAGGCGAGAGAGCATTTGTACACTGCGCACCAAAACTATACAACAAAATACCGCCTGAGGTGAGGAGCACACAAGAAGGTAAATTTAAAAAGGAACTAAAGACTCTCCTATTCTGCAGGAGCTACGATACTGAAGAAAAAACACTGAAAGACAATTACAAAATATAAGAAGCACCTTATTTTGAAAACGTACAAGGGCCCGCCAGAGAGGGAATTATCCCTGTGGAGGGCTGTACATAAAACCAAACAAAGTGAAACCTAACCTAACTTAGTAGGCCGTGGCCGTGTTACTTGGGCGGGGCCGGACCCCGGTGAAGGAAACTCCACTTTTTACCAAAAGTACCCCTACCCAGTAACACTGTGCACGCACAGTAGCAAAAATAGGTAAGTTCTAAGGTTAATTACAGTCGAGTGACAAAAAATAACGGTAAATTCTTGATAAGCAACCAAAATACTATGGAAAAAGTCAGTTTCCAAGGTAATACCCGACACGGAGATAATACTAGTTCTACCGAGGGGGGTGTGATGAGAGGGTGAAATTTTTGTCTAGTATCGGAGGATGCTAGAGGCGGACAGATTATGTAGGCAGCTCATTAGGGCACACCATAGGTGAACTCAATCTTTTCCCTTTTGTCTTCCGGTGTTGCTTCTCCTCCCCATTCATCCTACCTGGGAGCCTAGGTTAATTCCTCTCTCACTCCTACTTTCAAAGTTAAGTATATCTTAGTTTAACCAGACCACACTGAGCTGATTAACAGCTCTCCTAGGGATGGCCCGAAGGATTAGACTTATTTTACGTGGCTAAGAACCAATTAGTTACCTAGCAACGGGACCTACAGCTTATTGTAGAATCCGAACCACATTATAGCGAGAAATTAATTTCTATCACCAGAAATAAATTTCTCTTATTCTTCATTGGTCGGTCGGAGATTCGAACTTCTCACTCCTACTGCTCCGCCTTCTTTTCCTCCCTGTGTGTTTCAACAGAAATATAATAGAAAGTTTCAAGGGTTATGTTCGTCTCCGGTCCGAACATCCCTGCTCGATTTTTTATTTCTTTCGAATCTTCCCAAAAAATGAAGAAAAATTTCTGTATACATAATTCTCGCAAACTAACATTTATCACAATAAAAATAAAATTTATGTAAATAATTGAGGATTTTTTCGAAGTTTCAATTTCATCATACCCATGACTTCAAGAGTTCCCGTGAGTGCCTTTGTACATAAGGCTAAGCAGCCGCCAACCATGCGCGTGCCCATACATTTCACCCACTTATCTATCATTAAGTCATTGATTTGATGTGATTGGCGAACGTCATTTGCATGGGCATTCTGGAAACTCGGTATTTGAAATTATTGACACGGCTCATCAGATCAACCAAGTCGAAACGTTAATTCCTTGTAACTAGGCCTCCTCTTTTTGAATACGATTGAAATCACCCAATCATAAACCGGTTTTCATTCGGATCTTATTTCAGAACCAATGAAAACGAGTCATTTATTTCACTAGACTAATAATTTTCCGTTGATTATTTCAAATTTCACCCACGACTGATAAGCGGCAAAATGTTTGCAATTCTTATCATTAGCACAATGGGCGCCGCGTGTAAAGGGTGTGAATTTACACAGTAGTAGTTCATCAGGAAATTTTTCGAATAATATGACGAAGCCTTTTCTTTTTATTAAGAAGTCACGGAGTTCTTCCTTCTTAAAAAAGAAAAGGCTTCCAGTTCTGTTAATTGGCCGCAGCCCGAAGTGTTCCAAGCCCTGTACTTTAAGATCGGGTAAGAATTTAGGGCGCTACATTAGTAGGCTAGTGTTTCTCTCCCAAATTCGAAAAAAACGAAAGATTTGTGTCTATACTGTTAGTGACTTTAAGGGAACTTATCGTGGTAATTCTAAGTATTTTAGCTCCGCGCCTGTTTTTACCTTGGAAACTGGTTTTTCTACATTTTTAGGGTTTCTGATACTGGCGGTGGGTTTTTTTGTTGTCGGCCAAATGGAATATCCCTTCGCCGTGTTTAGTACTGGCCCAGGGTGGGGGGGGGGTTTACCGGGATATGAACCGTTCAAAACAGACGTACCCTTGCTCTGTCTTGTGAAGATCGCGTATGGAAACCCTATGTTGGACAGACTTCAGGGGTTAATTACATTCGTCGAACAAAAATTGAAGGTAAATCCATAATTAGCATCCAAAAAAACTAGAAAAGGTCAAGTTAGAAGGTAGTCGCCACCGCGGAGCTACTACTTAGTTCTACCCTTATCGTGAAAGAATTAAGTTTCCTCCACGGAAGTTAGTTTTAGGGTAAACGCTCAGAGCGTGAGACACCGACATTCGTCCGCTGTTTGGACACTTCCAGAAAATGCATTCGAACGGGCCCCCATTACGCTTCAGCAATCATTGAGACTGTCCCCTCTACACAACAGACAAGACCTCTACGATCCTATCAAAGTAACAGTTTTCTCCTAAATTACGAAATGAATGGCATATTTCCGATTAAAAAGAGGTTTGTTCAGATTTGGCCGTGCTCGGTGCTAACTTACCGGCCATGACACTCTCGAAACTTTTACTTAAAACACTTTAAAAGTAGACGAGTGACGTCATCTGGATATTTGCCGAGTCACTTGTGTAAACAAACTGCCCATTTTCTGTGTTAAATATGCAAAATATTTGTACCCATAGACGCTGACACCGTTTCCTTGACATCAAGGGCCTTGGACGGGGAACTCTCGCGAATTTTCGGGACGCCAGAGCGCTAGATAATATTTAAATAACTAAATAGCTAAACACCAAAATAAGCTTATAAATTGAGTAAATGTATTACATGTTCATTATAAATCATTTGAAAATATTTGTTGTTGGAGCCAACCAGATTCCTGAGACAAATTTCAACGCTATTGCTGTGAACATTACAAAGTAGCAATTTTTCGCGTTTTCCTATTTTTTTATTTATTAATATATATTACATACACAGTGTAAGTTTTGTCAAATACAGTGGTCTTTTAAGTAATAATTTTGGTTTTAAAACCTTTGTTCCAGTCCTGTATTTTAAC
This sequence comes from Macrobrachium rosenbergii, assembly GCF_040412425.1. Classification (NCBI taxonomy): domain Eukaryota; kingdom Metazoa; phylum Arthropoda; class Malacostraca; order Decapoda; family Palaemonidae; genus Macrobrachium; species Macrobrachium rosenbergii. The sequence goes on along the minus strand of NC_089751.1, from coordinate 28,341,594 downwards.
GTCATGGCATTGTGACTCTCGTACCAGTTCTAGATAAATTGTCATACTCAACTTTCTTTCATTTTTGCCAAATGGTAACACTCATATGTACACATTACATGTCTCAGAAGTATACATAGTAATATGGACTTAAATAAATGAAAAGTCTTAACAACAAAATACTACATTTCTATCGTAAACAGTTCACTAATCGTCGTCCGCTCTCGGATGTTTGTGGCAGCCAGATGTACAAAAAGGCTGGAAAATTGTTCCCGTCACAGTTTAGCTTCTTCGATGAAGTTAAGTGCCGTAAACAAACGTTCTCGCGTATTTTAAGTGGTATTGTGAGTGAATTAAGAACAAAATGTGTATAATTACAATCAAATAAGCACAGTGGAGCTTCAGCTGTGATGCCAGTAAGGATAATACCACGTATTAAAGGTAAAAATGCATTTCAGTTCAACCACATGACAGACGGGAATTCCACATTACATATATACGCTATTAGTGTCAGTACATCGTTAAATGAGCGCTGCTAAAGACGTTTTCAATATCCAGTGAATTTTGTCTCAGCATTTAGGAAGACGCCATATTGGATTCCAAATTACATTCAGCACCTATTTTACGAAGGCTTCACATTCTTATTTTAGCTCTTATGGCAATTTCCTATAGTTCATTTTGTTAATGAAGCTTCAGTCTTTTGAAAGGTTTTCTTAAAGGTTTAATTTTTTTCTCCAATTAAATATCGAGTGAAAACTCTGCCACCCTTGTGTTTCAACCCCGATCACTAAATGTTAGTGGCTCTCAAAAACGTAATGTACACGATATGAAATTGTAACCTATAGTTTTGAAAAGAGCTGATCAAATTACGACTTAAAGGTACGGCAATAACCCCCTCCCCCTCCATAGTTAACACGGCAAAATTGTAACCAGTCAAAAACCCCTAGGTTAGATGGCATTATTTTTTATTGGCAACTTGTAAAATTTTACCGGCTATTGGATGTTCTGCAAGTGACGTAAGCCTACGTGGTAGCCTACTTCGATCTGTGCAAACGTATTTTTGCTATGTTTTCTTTGCATTTCCAATTAATCCATTCCAGATTTCAGCCAGAATTAGTTCGTTTTCTGTACCTTTCATACACCGTCAATTACTCTGTACGTGAGATGTGAGAGGTTTGGAAACTTGACAACGAATGATCTCCGGTTGAAATCTTGAATGGAACGATTGAAAGCACCAAGAAAAGACCTGATAAAATATGTATGTCATGTGGAATTGGACTTTGGACCGGAAGCGAACTTTTACCATTTCAAGTTCTTGGACCAGGGAAGTGAAGACTCCTTTAATTGGTTAGGTACTTTGGCCAAAATGTGAGGCGGAATTGCCTTTGAATTCGGTATTTCGTCCATTGCACAACAGCTCGGTTACTGCAAGAGTAATATAGTAAAACTATAGAACAGCTTCGCACGGACTATTACCTTGCTTGGAAATTGATTTTTCCTATACTTTTAGTGTTGCTGATGAGGGAGGTGGTGTTGTTTATTGATGGTGAATTGTTATTAACCTCATAACTATCCAGCATGGATGGGGACCCTCTGGGAACGCAGGGTTTTAGGCACGGGAAATCGCTGGGAGAAAGACCAGCCTGTCATATCATGGAAAGGGTCCATGCATGGGCAGGTCAATAGGGAGCCATATGTTTAAGAAGGGTTTGGCTAAGAAAACCTATCATAAAAGGCACTATACTAACATAACGTACCCAACCTAACCTTAACTAACCTAGTACTGTAGGCCGTGTTACTTAGTCGGGGCTCCTCCCACCCCCACCCCCAGGTGAAGGAAACCACTTTTACCAAAAGTTCCACTATAACACTGCATGTGTGATAGAATTCCAGTATGTCCAGCATACAGTAACATATCAGTTGTGAGGTTAATTACAGAATAATTACAGTTGCCTGCCAAAAAATAATGGCAAATTCTTGATAAGCAACCAAAATATAGAAAAAGTCAATTTCCAAGGTAGTACCACATGCAGAGCTGTGCTATAGTCTACCAATAATTATAATTATATATATATATATATATATATATATATATATATATATATATATATATATATATATATATATATATATATATGTGTGTGTGTACACAGTATGTACATACACATACTACCTGACCAACCCAGCACTGCCTGGGAAATCTCTGAATGACAACCGATAAGCTCACTCTCTCTCTCTCGTTCCTGTTAAGATGGTTGCTTCAGTTACATTGCAAAGCATTTTTGACATTCTATATTTCACCACTTCTCACCCCTCATTCCTATCAGGGCTGAACTGGGACTTGAAGGGCATCAGGAGTGTCTATTCAACCCAGCAATCTCAAAACTGTGGATTAGACTCTAATATCTGTCATTTTTGACATTTTATTTTTCACCCCTTCTCACACCCCCTCCTGTATGGCCTGAACTTGGACTTGAAGGGCATCGGGAGTTTCACTGTTCATCTCAGCAACCTCGAAAACTATGGATTAGACACTAATATCTGTAGTTTTTGGTTATTTTCACATGTCACCACCTTCCCACTGCTATTTGGACTGACCTTGGACTTAAAGGGCATCAGCTGTGTCACTATTCTTCTCAGCGACCTCAAAAACTGCAGATTAGACACTAATATCCATTGTTTTCAGTTATTTTTACATGTCGCCCCCTTCCTATCAGGGTTGAACTTGGACTTGTAGGGCACCGGGAGTGTTACTATTCATCTCAGTGTCCTCGAAAACTGTGGATTAGACACTTATATGTCATTTTCGATTATTTTTACATATCACCCCCTTTTCACTTTCCCCATTGGGGCTGAAGTTGGACTTGAAGGGCATCAGGAGTGTCACTATTCATCTCAGCGACCTCGAAAACTATGGATTAGACACTTAATATCTGTCGTTTTCTGTAATTTTTACATTTCACCCCCCTTCCCACACTCCCCCCCCCCTTTGGTGCCAGTGATGCCTTACCCTCACAGTGTTCTTTCCCAGATGGTAAGTCATATATACAGTATACCAAATTTGGTTGAGATTGCTCAGTGCATTTCAGTGTATGTATGTGCGTGGAACATACATACATACATCCATTTCTATGTATACAGTAGTATAGATATACATATATTTATGCATATATACACATATACTTATATATATATATATATATATATATATATATATATATATATATATATATATATATATATATATATATATATATATATATATATATATATATATATATATATATATATGTATAAAACCTGCGAATACTGAGAACCCTTCTTAAAAACACTTAGAACTGTCTGTTTTGATAGTTCAAACACACACAAAACAAAGTAAAAATGCTTATACAGGTATTATCCTACTTATGATGGGGTTAGGTTCCAAAAAAAACCATCGTTTGTTGGTAAAAATGTAAGAAATACCAAAACACACCTCGAACATAGCCTAGCCTACACTAGGGCATTCGGTACCATATATACATATACGGTAGCCTAGCCTACACTGTAAAGTATACTCTATACATACAAGGTATAGTAATTATTAATATTGGCTAATTCTGGAGGTTCATGTAAAGTGACCTATGATAATTCAGTACAACGAGAAATTGAATAACAAACAAGAATTAGCTTAGCCTACACTATGGTATGTTGTATACATATACGATAGCGTAGCCTACATTATACTGTACTCTATGTTCACATACCGTATTATACAAACGTCAACATAACGAATATGCATCTTTTCCATGGATCTTTCAAAATGTTATGCCTTAATACACTATCCAATATAATATTGTATATATCTTATATTGCTTTCGTATTATAAATTGTGATCATAGCAATCAATGTTTTGGTTGGAAATTGTTTATGCAGTGTTTATTTCGCCGTATTTAATTTAGTTCAGAGCGCTTTTCTTGCTTCTAGTTAGCGTATATGAATCTCAAGATACTTTATTCATATAGGGCAACGTTATTTTTCATTATACCAAGTGTTTTTAAGTCGAAACATAACTAAAATACGTCTCGTTGTGAAATTAATTTATCAATTTTCGTTAATAGATGACGATGGGCGTTTGTTTTGTGTGAAAAAATTCAAGATTCCATTCGTTATCTTCACTTGATTTCATCATAATAGGAGCTTTACGTATTTATCATTTATCAATGTAAAAATAGCAGTAATGTGTTCTTTCATGCCCAGTAGTTTTGATTAAAATACTTTCTGTCCAATTTTAATTATGGTCAACAGGGTTGCCAAATACCTTGATAGTCAAACCGTGGTACAAAGCCTTAGAAACCGCGGCAGTAGCCTGAAAAGTAGCCCAATTTTTTATCCGATGGCAAGCAATGCACACTGAAAGTTTCAAAGCCGTAGCTTTTTGGTTGATGTCAGTCTGCTTGGTTTGCTGAGATGAAGTACTGGCCAAAAACCTCGTAACATTGCTTTCTCTTGCTTTTACTTATGATTTATGGGTCCCAGTATTAGCATGTTTCAGTAAATCTGAATGGTGAGCTCTTATGACAGCATTGCAAAAATGACATCGTGCTTTTGTTTCATCTCCAGGAACACTTTTAACCCAATCTTTCAAAGCAATTCACTAGGGCTTCAGTGCTTCTTGACCCTATTTCACAATAAGACTGGTAGTCCACTCAAGACAATAACACAGCCATAACGCACATATGAAAGCGAGGCGGCACTCACTTACGTAATTTCTCTCTGCCAGACGGCAAGAGACCTTTTACTGTGGACAGGTCAAATCTAATGAGTCTAGTCACTTGATTTATTCAGGGCAAACTAAATACTGTATTCTGGCGGACGAACTGAGCCGTCGAAAAGTAGATCCTTCACCTTGGATCCCCTGGTCTATTGGAATCTGCGATACTATGGGGCAGGCTGACATTGGACCTCTTTGCCATATCCAGGAACCATCGCCTTCCTCTCTTTTGTTCTCGGGCCCAGGATCTAGCATCGTTTTGTCCCATGAAAGAATGGTTCCAGGACCTGCTACATTGTGGGTGGACTTTCCGAGACTCCTTCCCCTAAAAATCTGTGTCTACTCAGACAGCCTCACTTTAAGAGATACCAAAGGGTTGTCCGTTCTTTCCCAAACAGGCTTCAGACTGTCTGGAAGCTTGTCAGAGTGTAAGGGTTTTCAAGACACGCTGCAGAGGCTATTGCAAGATGCAGGCTTCGTTTTCCTAGCTGCATCTTTGAGGCTAAGTGGGTGATTTTCCGAAGCTGGTGCCTCAGACTCAATGTCTCTTCTTCTGAGACATCTGTGACCCTGTCATGGGTAGATGCAATAATGATGAAATATATTAAAAAAGAAATATCTCTTTTCCAAGACGTGACTGCTTCCTGTGTTTGCTCACCAGTCAGTTACTGTTGTCAGTGCGTCATAGACAACTAGTGATTCGAGAAAAACCCTTTCTTGTGAAAACAACACCACGTGGTATCTCACGCCATGCCTTTGTAACATGGCGCAATATTCGATCCACATTGCATCAGAAAATTTAATCTGGAATCTTTTGTGGCGTGACCAGAAAGGGGCGGTTACTAGGAACCAATCATTGTGCAGAAAATCAAAAACTCCTTGTATGGGAATGATTGTCTGTCATCATTAGCTCTGCCCATACAGCGGTATATAAGCTTCCAGAAGAAACTTCCCAAGACAGAGATATAGACAGACAGAGACAGAGAGGGCACTCAGAGGTGGTTCTGATGGCAGTATCCCCTTCAGACGATCCTTACACTTCTCCATAAAATCTTGTCCTGCCCGAAACGAAGAGAAGCAGCCAGCCCTTCCTGCTTGTGATGAGAAGTCCCTAAGCCCTCCATGTTCAAGACGAGGTGAAGCAGCGAGCCTACGTACCAGTGATGAAGAAAAGTAGTCGGCTCTTCCTACTTGTGTGGAGGAGTAGTCACTGAGCCCTTCCTGCCTGTAGCGAGGATGAGTCTCCAGCCCTTCCTGCCCTCCATTTGCACAATCTCCGGATTCTTGGAGAAACAGCATTTGCTGCCTCACCTTAAAGACATCCCTTTTTGTGACGTCTACGAGCCTGTGGTCATCGTGCCAGCAACATCTCTGCCAGTTCCCAGCTGCCCTTCTGTGACGTCTTCAAGCCCAAGGTCATCGTGCCAGCATCATCTCTTCAGCTGAAACCTCAGCAACGAAAGGATAACTCGCCAACTCACCATTTAAGTATTAAGATTGCTGTACCGTGCAACCTGTTCCCCTATCTATAACTGCTTAGATTTAGTTTGTTTAGTGTTATGTTGAATGAGAGCAAAGGGGAAACATTTAATTTTCTTTGTGAATAAGGTGGTGAATAAATGTGTTGTAGTGTTGTGAGAGTTTCTTTTTATATTCATTTCCCATATTTCAATTGCTGGTGTTGAAACATTATTGTTTAGTTTGAAAGAGCCTGGAACGATTCTTGGATCGTGACAGACCCAAATTGCGGATTTCCTTCTTTATCCGAGGAGATCTAGGAATCTCTTGTCCTCCACCATTAAGGGGTGTCGAGCTGTGTAGCTCAGTGTTTAAACACAGGGGTCCCGAATCTTGCGTCAATCCCAGATCTTAACGACCTCATCAAGTCCTTTGATACGTCTGGCAAAGACAGGAAGATCCGGTCTTTTGGAACCTGGATGTAGTGTCGAGATGGCTGACAGGTCCCTCTTTTGAACCCCTTTGTTCCTCTTGGAGAAACCTTACTCGGAAGATTCTTCCTCGTGGCCTTGGCTGCTGCTAACATATTAATGAGATCCAAGCCACCGATAAAGGGTAGGTTTTTTCACAAGGAGACGCAGTTTGCTACTTTACCCTTGGATTTTTAGTCAAGAACAAGAACCCTTCCAAGCCCTGGCCCTGTTCTTTCTCCATTAAGACCTTAATCGATACCTTGGCTCTGAGAAAAAGGAGAGTGTTCTTTGTCCTGATAGGGCTTTAAGGTACAGTATTACCTGAGGAGGACCAATAAGATCAGAGGACCATCCAGTAACCTCTGGTGCTCTGTTGAGAACTTGTCTTGCCCTCTGACTAAAAACGCATTGTCCTTCTTTGGCAAAAACTTAATTTCTGAGGCACACTCTCAGGCTCAGAAAGACATTTTGCCTACTTTTAAAGTGAAAGCTCATGATGTCAGGGCAGTCTCTACCTTATTAGCTTTCAGGCCCAATATATCCCTCACTTCCATTCTGGGTAGGCTTACTGGAAGTGTGAACCAATCTTCGCATCTCGCTATTTGAAAGAAGTTGTAAAAGTGTTTGAAAATTGCATTACCTTGGGGCCATTTTCAGTGGCTGGCATGGTATTGGGGAAGGAAGCATAGGAATCTCTCTTTTTCTCCTAATGTCTCATTGCCTTGAAGTAGGATGTTCAATTTTTGGGAGCCAAGGGGTACAGTGTACCTGGAGTACCCACCATTCTCAGTGGATGGGTTGTGGTGTTTTTCAATGTAGGTTAGTGTCTGGTTGTTTTTTATGTTGGTACTGCGCCCAGGGCAAGGGCACTTATATGTGCTTTGCTAGCCATCGGTCCTATCCTTCACTGCAAAGCTCCCATGTAAGTAGAGGTGCCCCATGGCTTTACCGCCACACCACTACAGGTTAAGGCGAGCACCAACCAGGGGCAGTATTCACCTGCAGTAGCTCTCGTACCATGTAAGGAAACGACAAGCATTGTTTCAATACTCGCAATTTTTTCTACTTCAAAGTCATTACCATGCCTTAATGTTTTGAAATAGAATATGTCCATGTCTCCCACCCCCATTCACTGTGGGATTCAGAAATAGAATATGTCCATGTATCCCACCCCCATTCAGTGTGGGATTCAGAAATAGAATATGTCCATGTATCCCACCCCCATTCAGTGTGGGATTCAGCTATGTAATTAATTGGCAAGTTACTTATTTATAAGAAAATTATATTTTTTTTATTAAGTTTCATATATACTTACCAATTAATTACAGAATCAGAGCCCACCCTCCTCCCCTCCCATGGACTTAAGGGCACAAATAGAATTAGGTTTTCTGCTAAGTCGTTTCCAGCAGCAGCAGCTCAACAACACAACCCCCCTCCATAGAATACCTGTATTAAAACTTCTAAGACATTGAAGCAAACATAACAGAGGCCTTAAAAAGAAAGTTAATGAATGCATAATCAAAGGTGAAAAGTAGTTGGATACAGTTCCATCTTAGGAACTGTTCTGGTGTCAAACACTGACTGTAAATGAATTCCTGCTTGTATATATTACACTTTATTTCCATGGAACATAATACATTATATACAATATTATAAACAACAAAAAACATGCTCTTTTCAGATTTTCATATAAACAATACGTTTCTCTAGTACTATACATTATAATAAAGATTACCATACAAAAAGACACACATGTATACACAAATAGTAGTTTTCCAAAAGGCTGTCTGTACTTGATACACACACAAACTTGACAAACACTGCAGTATGCCAATTTCAATCATGATTACTAGATATTTATTTAAAAAAAAAAACTCCTAAGGTAACAATGGGAATGTTGCATAACCAAACTAAAATGTCCACCTTAATGAAAACAATGCCTATCTACTGAAAAAAAATCTAAATCTGTTTTTGGATATTGTGCACATATATTTATAGAACTTAGAACTTAACTTCCTATTCCATGGTAACCTTTCATTGATGCAAGTACTAAATATGAAATCATTCATTTAGCACCCTTTCAACCAAAAGTTAATACTTGGTAGCTCATCACAAAAAATGGGGATTTAAATTTACACATTCCAAAATATATCTCATAATTGAAAGATCTTAAAAGAGGAGGTCCTCATCATGACTATCAGTTATCATATTTCGTGCATCTGCTTCTTCTTGGAGTCTTCCAGCCTCTTTCAAAGCTTGCTTTGCTTTTTCAGCTCTATCTCTGGCCTGCTTCTTCTTTTCTTGGATCTTCTTCAAACGGTAAAATTCCTCACGTTCCAACTCGTCAAGTTCTGACAAAATGTACTGGAGAGTGCGCTCATACCTTGGAATAATAACTGAGAAGAGATTATGTTTATTAGCAAGATGATGTGACTAGGATTTGGAAATAAGTAAACCTTTTCAAAATATCTGTAAATATTTGTACTATATATCACACACCATAGGTAGTATTTTACTTCTAACCAATGAGGTTTAAGATAAAGTAGTTACACATTACTAGATATTAAATACTGTAGGTTGCTAAGTAATAGGCATCTATTTAACTAATACAAAGATTTATATAAATTTTAAACTAATAAATAAGATGATACAAAAAGATAAAATCAATTTTTTCATGTTTAATCAAACCATTTTCATGTTTTACCTCTTAACAACTTCGGATGCTAAATCAACTACAAAATTTATATGTCCATTTTGATGTTTACATAAAAATGCAAACCACTGTGCTTGTAAATGAAAAAATATTAAACTATTATTATTGTTCACCATGAGCACACATTCATACAGAGCAAGCCAGATACATCATGCTTACTAGACAAGCTTTCTGAGAATTAACTGTCCATCTGTGAGTAGATCAAATATAGTGGCATCTCAAGTTACTGGGCAGTCAGGGGGGTCTGCTCCCCGAGGAGAATCGAAATCCAATGATACATGAAGAATGGGATATAGCCCACATGATACAGTACCCTGGTGCCAACTTACAGCTTATAGTGAACAGCAATTCCATATAAAGTAATTAATGGTCTATCCTAACTGGTTATCATTCAATTTAAAACATTCAAGTTACTTATTCAGTTTCAGAGAAGTATCTACAAAATGAATTGCTTCTAAACATATACTGTATATAAAATTAGCAAATTTTTAAGTAATTTGTATTTTTCCTAACATACAAACCTGAAGGTCTTTACATAAGATGTAGGTCGCATCCACAAGCTAAATCCTATGTAAAGACCGAAGGTTTGCATTTGTGTAGGAACAATCATTATACAGCACTGTAAAGTTTAGCCTAACAAAAACCTAGGCGAATGCTGTAGTTGTACCTAATTGCAAGGAATGCTTGCAAGATATGTAAAGTACACTGCACTCATAAAAAAAGACCATAAACATCTTTATATTTAACAAACATTACAAAATGCTTTGCACTTATTGTGCCCTCCCCCCTTCTCTCTCTCTGGTACAGATACAACACTTATGTTGAAATGTAATGCAATAGTTGTGTACTTAATACAGCAATGTTGAGTTTCATTTTTTCAGTGAGTATGTGTGTATGTACATATAGTTCATGCAAATATTGCATTAAGAAAAACTATGCATTAACCCAGAGACAGAGGGGGGGAATGCAAAATTCTTTATAAGAAAAATTATTTGGAGAGTGAGAAAGAGAACAAATGCACAGTAAGTGCATGTGTACATATACACATACAGGAAAAAAAAATATACGTATTTATGTAACAACATTACAATATCAAGTACAGTACTGTACTGCAATAAATGTCAATAAAAATACTGTATGAGAAGGAGAGAGAAAAGGGGAGGGGGCAGAGTACATGAGCAGTTTACATTAATCCAATGAATGTGTACATATACATGTTATGTACATGTATGTATACACACAATATGTGTGCAGTTTCATAACATGACACTAGATTACGTATAAAAAGTTGGGCTATGGGGACTAAGGAAATTTATGTCAAGTCGGATTCACTGATTTCAATTTTTATATGGTAAACAGTAAAGTTTTCAACTCATGGGGTGTGGAGGTGGTAGACTGAAGCAACTGCACTTTTTTAACTTTAACCACAACTATTAGAATTTCAGAGCTCCTGCTCATACAATGAAACAAGAAACATGGTACAATTGCTAAAAAATAAATATTTCAAATAAGGAACTGTTTTTAAGCTAGTGATTAAAAATACTTTCCTATTCTTAAGTACACATACACGTAGTGCAATTACACTTCTTTTATGATAACATCATGAGTTACATATTATTTGCAGATGATCATTTGCTAACTGCATTTTTCAAAAAAAAAAAAAAAAAAAAACTACTCATTCCTTTGATTAAATTTATTAAGCTTTGGAAACAATAAAAAATGATAAAATATTGTTCCATGCAAATCAAACTTCTTACCAGTATCATGCTTTTGACTTACCATGTTCAATGGCGTTGACTCGACGATTTGTTATCTTGACAACATTGTCAAGAGTTACAAAAGAGGCCTGAAGTGAAGCCAATTCAATCAAAAGTTCAATGGCTCTCTTGTAGTTAATCTTCAGTTTGGCCATCTGTTGGCCACCTCGTGATAATCCAGTCAATTCATAGGTGTCGACACCATCTTCAACAGACTCAAATACAGGAAGGTTTGTACCTGATGAAAAAGAATAAAGAAAACAATTGTAAATACAACTTGAAAAATCTGAATTATGCAAGCCCCTCCATTATATAAAAATAAAAAGTTCAAACTACACCATGTTGTACTTCCTTCTTTTTTAAAAAAAATAGTCAAATTTATGAGTCTCACTTCATAGTTATAGGTAATCTACCCTATTTATATAACTTGGGAATATAAAATTTATGCCAAAGGCGAAATGCTGAGACCTATGAGGTCATTCAGCACTGAAAGGGAAATTGAGAGTAAAAAAACTTTTATAAGTGGAACAAGAGGAAACCTTGCAGTTGCACTATAAAACAACTGTTAACAGAGGGTGAAAGTAAGATAGAAGGAAGAGAATATGAACAAAGGTACAGCTATGCTCAAATATGAGGCAACATGATTCTTTTTGTATTGTCCAAAATCTCAGACTTGACATAACATTGCCAAGTAGTGTTAAACTTTTTTTTTTTTTTTTTCTCTCTCCAATGTCATTCATGTCGACAAGCTTGCAAATTCACAGCTAGCACTATTTTCCTTATGGTTATATAAATATGATCCCTTTTATGCATTGGCATAATTTGTAACCTGTGTGATTTGAATTTATGCATTGGCATAATTTGTAACCTGTGTGATTTGAACTGTTTTTTTTTTTTCTCAAAGCACAGTGTGATAAGGTTAGTGGTGCTGTCTTGACAGCACACTTAACATGCTCCTTGGGCTGGTCAACGTAACTACCTCTGCAGCATTATAACAGTAGACCTAATAAGCTCACACTCATAACATTTTCAAAATAGGAATATGAATTACTACAGGTTTTCTTTGAATGTTGAAGTTTTAGGCTGTTCTCAAGCTGCCTGTATGTTGCAAAATGATTTATAGGTCTAAAAAAATAATCCAAGCCTTCTGAGATGTAATCTCTATTACTAAAAATTTATTTGTAGAGCTTACCTGTTCTTTGAGGAATAAAAAATGATGATGATGTTAATTATGGAAAAGATGGCTATTAACTGAAATATATATTAGTATTAATGTCAAGGCCTATGGAACACTTGTTTTTTAGCTGGCCTAAAATATTATTTTCTTAAAAGTCTTTCTGTTTGCTTTTGGTGTTTAATTTATTCATTCATAAGGTAATTTAAAGTGCAAGAATGTGTAGATAACTTGATATGCTTTCTGGCTAGAAATTTTTAATATAGAGATGTGAATGCTAAGTGTAATGTATTCATAGTAAGTAAAGAATCTAACACACCTAGGCCGAGGAAAAAAATCTTGGCTTCAACAAAATAACTGCATGGGAGAATATTTGCTATAAGATATAATTTTTGTTTTGAAGTGGTTAAGACATATAACTTAAATATTTTTATTTTTATGAAAATCCAAATATTCCTACAACAAAATATAAAATAAATGTTTTCAAGATAATTTCAATGTCGCTACTGATTGCAGACCTATGTCAATGTCGCTACTGATTGCAGACCTATGTTCAAGGTGGTTGCGCCGTCACTCTAATGGTTGCTTCACACATGCTCCGTTCACCCATTGACATCAGTGGATGCATTCGACTTATGTTTTTACTTATTTACATTTTTTCAGCGTTGAGGCATAAAAACAATCAAATAGGACCATTTCAAATGGTTGCATTGGAAGCAATATTAATGTTATGACAAATTTTTTCGTTTTTTTATTTAACATTTGAACTGAGGTTTGAGGATTACTTTTTTTTTTTTTCTCCAAATGCATCGACAATGAGTGAACGAAAGTTTTGAAAATGTTTTGTATCTGTTTTTCTAAAATTTGGCTACATGTGATATTTTCTTACAGCTTTGAAATATGACAGATTTCACTCTTATGAAACATATTATGGCCTTACTGTATGCAATAACTGTTTTTGTGCTGAAATAAGAGATAAATATGGAGCATGTTAGGTTGCCAGTGTGTGGATTTTGAACTAAATCCTATGCAATCATGTTGCATCACTTAAGAGCATAGCTGTACAATAAAAGGAATGAAAGGGATTGTAGCTAGGAGCCGAAGGGACGCTGCCATGAACTTTAAAGTAATGCCTACAGTGCACCGCATGAGGTGCACTTCCGACGGCACTAGCCAATATGGTGATTTATTTAGCATGGTTATTTCTATTATCTTTCATTTCTGTTTCTCTTCCATAGTTAATTCTTCTCCATTTCCTTTGCTATACTAGGCTGTTTTCCCTATTGAGGCCCTTGGACTCGGCATTCTGCTTTTCCAACTAGGAGTTGTATCTTGGTTTTATAACAATAAAAATAATAATCTTTTATAATAATACTTAGCATATGACACCAAGTCATCAACAGGAGCAGTCTCTCATGAACTCTGAAGCCCTGCTCCAATTAGAAAAAAAATGTAAAGCAAATACTTACTAAGTAAATGAAATTATTACTATACATGGATATTTTGGGAACTGGGCATCCTGGTATAATTGTCTGGAACAGGGAAAATCAATTTACCTAACTACAGCAATGTTGATATTGTTACTGCAAAGTAGTGCAGCCTGTGCTAATGCAAATCGGATCCGATTTAATTCCAAATCAAAATCTAAATGTCAGGACATTTTCCTCAGTAGTTACTGTCTTTGATGGGATCTAGGACCCCTTCTTGTCAAAAATGACATTTTTATGATAAAATGATGTTTCATTATACTTACCAAAACACTGTAAAAGCTTTTATCTCTTTAAAATCGACACGTCCGAGATATAAATTTTCAAACTTTGTTTGGAACGCTGATACAATTGGCGGGAGACCCAACCCCACCGGATGCCGGTGGGGGTAGCGTGGCAGGAGACATACCCATAAACCCAGGTCAGTTTCATTCTCGGTATACACAAATAGTGAAAACCTGAGATAACGTCTCCCCCTGCGGGGAGGAGGAGGAGGCCTTTACGTTACAGTGTTTTGGTAAGTATAATGAAACATCATTTTAGCATAAAAATGTCATTTTCATTATAATGACTTACCAAAACACTGTAAAAGCTGATTCCACATTTAAGGTGGAAGGGCAGGGGATGAGATACCAGTTATTGAAAGGTTACACACACACAAAAAAAAAAAGACAAGGAACAAACTCTAACCATGGGTATCTTAAGGATCCATACCAACAAAAGGGCAGGAGTCACCTTACCTGGTAGATGGGCTTTTGCAGGGAGGTACTGCTGCTGGTTGAAGCTCCATTACCTGCAGAGGCCTTGGGCGTAAGCACTGCTAGCCACTCTGCTCCATAACAACCCAAGCAGTCAGGGAAGTACACCGCTGACTGAGACAAGGGGTGACTTCCTTTTGCTCTTGCCCTGAGCAATTGGAAAGCAACCAGACTGAAAAAACGGGTCTCACCGCCTAACCTAAAAATAGTTAAATATATCCCCCTTCCCTATACCCTCGGCAGCTCAACTAGAATGGAGGGTACTCCAGGTGAACTGAGCACCCCCGGCTTCCCATTAACTCAGCGACCATAAAACCACAGGGGGAAGGAAAGATAAGGAACCTACCCCCCTAGTGTGTTCCCCCTAAAACCAAGCCTGCTACCGATACTGGGACTTAACATACCAAACAGGTCCTGATACGCAACTTCAACCTCCCTAAGGTAGTGAGACGCAAACATCGACTTCGACCACCAGAAGGTGCTCTGTGTGATCTAGTAAAGTGACTTATTATGACGGAAAAGGCCACTGAAGTTGCTATTGAGCGCACTTCGTGAATGTGAGACTTGACTAGGCGTGCGTCCTCTTCGTTGATGTGCCTGTGCGCCTCTAAGATGAGCTCCTTGACGAAGAAAGCCAGGGCATTCTTGGATAAAGGTCTGGTTGGATCTTTCACTGAACACCACAGGTTAGAGGAACGTCCTCTGATGCTGGCTGTTCTGGCCAAGTAAGTTTTGATAGCTCTAACGGGCACAAAGAAGCCTCCAATTCTTGAGGGCCAGCCACTTCGGAGAGGTTCTGAATGTTAAAGGACCGAGGCCACGGGTTGGAAGGAGACTCGTTCTTGGCTAGAAAATTCAAGGTGAACGAGCAAACAGCACTACCTTGTGAAAAACCCACTTCCTTGTCAATGGCTTGTATTTCACTAACCCTCTTTGCCGTTGCTAAAGTAACCAGAAAAAGGGATTTCTTAGTGAGGTCCCTAAGAGAAAGACCTTCTAAAGGTTCGTACCTTGGAGACATTAACCACCTCAAAACTACATCTAAATTCCAGGCAAGGGCAGGTTTTGGGGCCTTAGCTGTGTCTAAGGACTTGAGGAGGTCTGACAAGTCTCGGTTATTTGATAGGTCTAACCCCCTATGGTAGAAGACGGAGGACAGCATAGCTCTGTAGCCCTTGATGGTTGATGGCATCAATTTTCTTGAATCCCTCAAGTAAATGAAAAAATCGGCAAGTTGAGTTACAGACGTCGAAGAAGAGGAGATACTATTTTTCTACACCAGTTCCTGAAGACTGTCCACTTGGATTGGTATAACTTGCTCGAGGAGTCCCTTCTGCACCTAATAATAGCCTCTGCAGCCTTTCTTGAAAAACCTCGCGCTCTGATGAGCTTCCTGACAGTCTGAAGCCTGTCAGAGCGAGTGGACAATCCCTGGTGGAACTTCATTAGGTGGGGTTGTCTGAGAAGCGACTTCTTTTGAGGGAGAAGCCTCGGGAAGTCTATCAGGAGATCTAGCAGGTCCGGGAACCACTCCTTCCTTGGCCAGAACGGGCAACGAGGATCAGCTCGACCTGCTGATGGAATTTCACTTTGTTTATCACCTGCCTGATGAGCCCAAAGGAGGGAAGGCATAGGCAAACAGGTTCGCCCAGTCTAGGAGCATGGCGTCCACCAAGTGAGTCAGTGGGTCTGGAACTGGTGAGCAGAACACTGGGAGACGATGGTTCTTGGAGGTAGCGAAGAGATCTATTATGGGAGTGCCCCACAGATTCCACAGATCTAGGCACACTTGTGGGTGCAGGGTCCACTCCGTAGGGAGAGTCTGGTTCCGACGGCTGAGTTGGTCCGCCAGGACGTTCAGTTTTCCCTGTACAAACCGAGGAACAGGGCCACCCTGTTGCTGTCCGCCCACAGAAGAAGGTCCTCGCAGCTTTGAACAGGGCGAAGGGAATGGGTACCTCCCTGTTTCCGGATGTAGGCTAGAGCCGTCGAGTTGTCGGCGTGAACAGCTACTGCTTGGCCTGAGACGTGGGTCGAAAATTCCTGGAGAGCGAGGTGAATGGCCAACAGTTCCTTGACATTGATGTGGAGCTTCTTCTGTTCTTCCGACCAAACTCCTGACGTCCTGAGGTTGGCTAGATGTGCTCCCCACCCAACATTGGACGCGTCTGAAAACATCTGCAGGGATGGTTGTCTTGGGAGGAGATCCAGGAAAAAGCCTTTCTGGCGACCTCCACCAGAGAAGATACCCCTTGACGGCGTGGGGAATGTTGAAGACCGTGGAGTCCGTTTGGGTCCTTCTGTCCCAAGAGTCCCTGAGGAAAAACTGTAAGGGTCTCATGTGCAGACGGCCTAACCTTACAAATTGCTCCGCTGACGACAGAGTTCCCAGGAGAGCCATCCACTGACGGGCGGAGCAACTGTCCAGGAGAAGAAACTTCTCCACTGCCTGAAGGCAGGAGGAGACCCTTTTGGGAGACAGAAAAGCCCGAAAAGCTAGACTGTCCAGAGTCATCCCCAAATAAAGAATCCTCTGTGAAGGAACTAAGCTCGACTTTTCCGTGTTTATCAGAATCCCTAAGTCCCGAGCTAACCTTAGGGTTCTGTGAAGGTCCTCCATGCAGCGGTCCCTTGATGATGAACGGAGTAGCCAGTCGTCTAGGTACAAGGAGATCCGAACTCCCTCCAGGTGGAGCCAATGACCTATCGGGGCGAGAATCCTGGTGAACACTTGCGGGGCTGTCGACAGGCCAAAGAGGGCCCGGAACTGGTAAACTCTGTCCTTGAAAACAAAGCGAAGATACCTCCTGGAGTCCTGATGTACTGGAATGTGGAAGTAGGCGTCTTCCATGTCGAGGGTCACCATCCAATCCCCCCGAGCTAGTGCCTGAAGAACTGAGCGGTTCGTTTCCATGGAGAACTTGGTTTTCACTAAGTACATATTGAGAGCACTTACGTCGAGAACTGGCCTCCAACCCCCTGATGACTTGGGGACTACAAACAGGCGGTTGTAGAACCCTGGGGTTGACACGTCCTGCACTACTTCGATGACCGCTTTCCCTAAGAGAGACCGGACTTCTGTCTCTAGGGCCGAAAACTTGACTGAGCCTCTTGAGTATGCTGTCAAGGAAATGGGAGAATTGGAGAGAGGAGGAGGTTGGGCGAACGGCAGACGGTAGCCTAGCTGGAGCACTTGCACCACCCACTGATCTGCACCTCTGTCTCTCCATTCCTCCCAAAAGAGGCTGAGTCTGGCCCCCACCGGCGCATGGAGGACAGGGATCCTACTTACTGGTATGACGACCTTGTGGCTTTGAGGAGAACTTGTGACCCCTGGAGTTGTAGCGGGACCTTGAGTAAGGTTTGGACCTGGAGTTACGAAACGGATGCCTGTTAAGAGGAGATACCGTCTTGGTCAAAGGAGCGGGAGCAGGCCTCGGTCTTGTGGAAGACATAGATAGGATGTGTGACGACGCCTTCTTATCCATGGCTGACAGGACGTCTTTCACTACTGCTTCTGGGAAGAGGCCCTCCTTGTCAAAGGGTGCGAACATCAAAGCCGTTCTCTGCGAAGAAGTCACAGCCTTAGACAGGAACGAGCACCAAGTTTCCCTCTTCTTCAGAGTGGTCATGGCGAAGAGGGAGGAAATTTCGCCTGCCGCATCATGGATAGCGATATCGGTGCAGGACAGGAACCCCGTGATTTTTTCCAAGACGTCTTCTGTGAGATTGGCCTGCTCCACCTGTTTGAAAACAGCTCCCACTGACCAATTGATAAAGCTGACAAACTCTAGGAGCTTGAAGAGGTTCCTGGAAAAATGTTCTACGTCTAGGGCAGAAAAGAAGGTCTTGGCTGCCTCGAATGAAATGCGTCTTGAGGGGTCCACCAGGGAGCCGAAGTCCCCCTGTGCTGAAATTGCGGATCCCAGTGAAGGAGAAGCTCCTGTGCTGTAATAATTTTGCCTCCTTTTCGACAGCTTTGAAGGAGGGTACACAAACGACGACGACTTACCCGAGGACCTCTTAGCTTCCAACCACGCCTCTACCTCTTTTAATGCTTTCTTGGAGGCGGTGGAGAGTACCAACTTGGGAAGTGAAGTGGCAGGACCTTGTTTTCCCAGTTTAACGTAGAAGTCGGAGAAGAGGGGGCTGTCGGCTGAAAATGTGGTACGACTGCAGCAGGAAGCTGAGTAGAGAAGTGTAATGTGAAGAAGGCCCCAATTCACCTGGGCCTTTCTCTTCACCAGAAAGAATCGGTTCCGTGCCAAGACCGTCCAGGAGTTGAGGAGGGACTTCTCTATCCTCGGGAATACCAAGGACTTTGCGGACTACCTTTTCTATCTTCCCTTCCAACAGAATAGACTGCTGGGAGGGCGAGGATGTAGCCAAAGGTGCAGACACTTCGTGTGCAGGAGGAGGAGTAAGAGGGCCGGGCCCTTGCAGCGGAACTTCCTGGAGAGGGCTAGGCCTCTTGACTGCACTAGGGGACCTGGGAGGAAGCGTCTGAAATGTATCTTCTTGATCGGATCCCCACGCTGAGCAACCAGGTATAGGGCTGGTTGTCCTTTTCTTGAAGAGTTTAGTAACCCTAGGGCAGGAATTATCCGAAGAATGCCTCTTTAAGGGCCGAGAGGTCTGATCCCACTTGCGATGACGAGGAGGGGGGGGATCCGAAGAGCTGGAATATGAAGAGACTGAAGATGAACTGCTGCTACTCTCACCTGAAGAGCTTAACCTTAGGTAGTGCTGCTTCGACTGCGACCGCCTTGATGAAGTTTCTGGGGACACCATCCTGCGATGTCGGCGATGGCGAGAAGATCGACGCGTCGATGGATCACTTTCACGCCTCCCTGAAGCTTTTTCGACGCTCAAGGCGAGTCAAACTTACTACTTCCGCCACCAGGACTAAGGCTTTCCTGTGCCTTAGAGGACGAGCCTGCTCGTGGGCAATAATTTCTGACCTTTTCGCCAGCGCGGACTGTCTTCTAGCCTCAGAAGGCGAGCGGGACAGTTGCCTTTGCTCAAAAGACTCAGAAAACGAGCAGACTCGCCTGAAACGCGCGATCGCGAACAACCACATTGTTATCACCAACACCAACACTGACGTCATCACCGACACTAACGCCCGGACTACGGTGCGAACGCACTAAACTTAAGACCGACTCCATGAAACCGTTCATTTGCGCTTCCATTTGATTTCTGAAAAGAACGAATTCTGATTTATCAGCCTCGAGGCTGGGCTTGGCTTTAGGGAAAACATACTGGGAAGCTGGTGAAGAAGAGGGGGGAATATGAGAGGGGGAAAGAGCAGCGGTAGAGGAGGGGGTAGGAGAGGAGGAAGGAACAGCCGGTAGAGGAGGTGACGCCAATGCCACCACCGAAGAAGATGATAACCTAGCTTCCTTACGCTTAAAGGCTTTCCTATCCCTATCCCTAACCAGCTTAATCTGATGGGAACTGTATGTTTGCCAAAACTCCTGACTCCATTCCATACATTCACTGCATGTGTTCTCCTGGGAACACTCTTGACCCCTACATGCTGTACACAAAGAATGGCGATCGTATTTAAGTTTAACTAGTTTAGTGGAGCACAAATTCCTACACAAACTCTGATCCCGAGAAGCTTGAATCCGACATAGCTACGAAATCCCAGAGCTAGGCTAGCTAGATAAATAAACAGGCAATTGAGTACTTCACCAAGGAGAGACGCCACAACCAAGTGCAAGCAGACAAAGGAACCCAAACAGTTTGAGGCAGACGGACGCGCGAGATGCGTTCCCAATACGCCCGAGAATGAAACTGACCTGGGTTTATGGGTATGTCTCCTGCCACGCTACCCCCACCGGCATCCGGTGGGGTTGGGTCTCCCGCCAATTGTATCAGCGTTCCAAACAAAGTTTGAAAATTTATATCTCGGACGTGTCGATTTTAAAGAGATAAAAGCTTTTACAGTGTTTTGGTAAGTCATTATAATGAAAACTATCAAAATAGACATTTTTATAAGAGTTTATTTTTTAAATACTTCTCTATTTTAACAGCCATAAAGTCCTGCGCCAGCAGAGGATGAAAGGATGTAAAAAATTCTTACTTAAATCATGTAGTTACACCAACTAATGACCCCTCCCTTTCAGGGTGAACCTTTGTTCATGCATCTGTTGTTCCCAGTTTTCTGTCCACATAAGTGGGGAAGGGGGGGGAAATCATAATAATAAATAGGCAAGTATTTTAAAAATAAATTTTATAAAAATTGTTATTTTTGAAACTTACCTCTATTGTGACAGCTGATTCCCTAATTGAAAATGGAGGTGGGTAAGTGCATGAGTACCCAAAAATTAAACCCACAAGAGAACAAAATAAATTCTATCTGGAATCAGTTACGACTTAACTAATGATAAAAATCCATCTGCTTGCACTTCCACCAGTTGAGGACCAATTCATTGGGCCACAAGGACCTTTGAAATTGGGAGAGTCTCTTTGCAAGGGAAACCCTTAGTTTGGTGACAGTGAGACAGATGCCCTATGCCTGGGCCTACAGAGCAACCGTAGTAAAACTAGGCACAGGGTATCAGGAGAAACCAGGTAGTGGTTGCACCCAAGTGCTCGGCAAAGGGAGCAGCAGTACTTGCGCCAATGAGAGACCCGTTAGCCCTCTCTGCTGAAGAGGGCTGGCTGCTGGAAACTCTGAGACTTCCCATGGGAGGGCAAGACGACCTCCTTCCTCTGCTTGCTAGCTTTGGAAGGCGACTCCCTTCCTGATGAGGAGCCTCCAAGCAGACAGCTCCAAGCACCCCAAGATGGTTTTTACCTCATCATCCAAGAAGGTGATGAAAGAAATCAAAGACTGGCTCGCTGCTAAGAGAGAGCAAGGCCATGCTACCTTCGCCCATCCTCCCCCCATCTGGTCAAGAGGAGATACCTGTTGTACACCACCAGGGAAGCTCCCTCGGGAGTCGCTGCCTCCTTCCAAGGGGACTTCTCTGGCTTCAACTCTTCTCGTCATTCGGCTTTCACTTCGGTGATGATGTTCTCTTCACTGAGCTGGACCACCTGGTTAAGAACCTCTTCAAGGTTTTTGAGGTGTTCAGCTTTCTAGACTGGACGGTGGGAGCCCTTGCAAAGAAGACGGAAGACTTCAAGGACTTGAACGAGCACTTTGCAGCAGACTTGTTAGGTGTGCTGTTGTGCACGGACAAAGCCATCAGAGATGGCTTTTCAGAACTTGCGATCCTTTTCTCTCTCAGGGTTCTGAAGGATTGTGCCCTTCACCACCAGGGGTCACACAGTCTCAGAGGTCGGCACTGTTATATTCGCCCCTGGATCCGCTTCACCTTTTCTCTCAGTTGTGCGTTGAAGAGATCGCTTCGGACCTGCAGAAGAATCCACTCAAGACCTCCCAGCTCAGTCTTCTAAGCGCCCCAAGATTTCTTCGTCGTCGTCATTTGCACCTAAGATGGTCTCTCCACTGCAACAGCATCCCTTTCGAGGAAACAAGCTTAAGTTGCAATCTAGACCTTGCTCCAACATCCAGTTCCCATCTAGAACCATCAAGAGGAGCTATTCCAAAAAATTGCCCAAGAAGTGAACAAGAAGTAATTCATGCCCCAGTAGGAGCCAGACTTCTCCATTTTTGAGAGAAGTGGGATCACAGAGGGGCAGATCAGTGGATTGTCAAGATTCTGAAGGAGGGCTACTGCATCCCTTTCATGAAGAACCCTCCTTTGGTCACCTCCCTCATCGTCTTGACGGCATACTCAGCAGGCTCAGAGAAGCATTTGGCCCTTTTGAAGGAAGTATCTTCTCTCCTTCTGAAGAGAGCCATAGAAGAAGTCAAGGACATCCGCACAGAGGGCTTCTACAATCATCTGTTTGTAGTCCCTAAAACGTCAGGGGGCTGGAGACCAGTCCTAGACGTAAACGCCCTCAATCACTTCGTAAGGAAGATGAAGTTCAAGATGGGAACGAACCTGTCAGTCATGGCATCCATTCACCCGGGCAACTGGATAATGACGCTGGACATGCAAGATACATACTTCCATATCCCCATATATCCAGACTCCAGGAAGTATCTCAGGTTCATGTTCCAGGGCAAAGTCTTCCAGTTTCGGTCCCTCTGCTTTGGCCTCTCCACGGCACCTCAAGTGTTCGCTCGAGTCCCCTCCCCTCTTGTAAAATGGCTTCACCTGATCGGCATCAGCATCAGCCTTTACCTGGATGACTGGCTTCTTTGATCCCCTTTGAAGGAAAAGTGCACGACAGACCATTCTTCGCCTTACTCAGGAACTAGGAATTCTTTTAAACCTTCAAAAGTCCCAGTTAGCCCCGAGACACAGGAGATTCTCTATTTGGGGAAGACTCTCAACTCTCAGACTTTTTGGGTTTTTCCGTCCCCAAAGAGAATCACCAACTGCCTCCAGATGACCCGCAGTTTTCTCGACCTCTCGTGTTCAGCCCATCAATGGATGAGCCTACTAGGGGCTGTTTTGTCCATCGAGACCTTCTTCAATTTAAGCAGATTGCACATTAGAGTCCTCCTATTCTACCTAAAAGCCAACTGGGACAGGAAAACCCAGCCGGACTGTTGTGTTTCCCATCACTTGGGAAATTTAAGCAGACCTCCAGTGGTGGCTATCTAAGGGAAGACTTTCGCAGGGAAAGTCTTTTCATCCTGAGAGCCCCCACCTAGACTTCTACTCAGACACCTCGGATCTAGGCTGGGGAGCCCTCATGGGGAATCAGGAAGTTTCCAGGATGTGGTCCCCAAAAGAACATAAACTTCATATCAACGTCAGGTAGTTAAAGGCGATTCACCTAGGTCTTCAATACTTCTCAACCATGACTTACAACAAGACAGTGGTAGTCCAAGCGGACAACACCACCGCACTGTCGTATATCCAAAAACGGGGCACTCGTTCCTTTTCCCTCTGCCAGGCAGCAAAGGATCTTCTTTGGGCACACCAAAATCAAGTGACGCTACCCACTCGGTTTATTCAAGGAAAACTAAACATTCTGGAGGACAAGCTGAGCCATTGGAAGCAGGTCCTTCCTACCGAATGGACCCTGGAGCACCTGGTCTGTCTTGACCTTTGGAGACTGTGGGGCACACTGACTCTAGATTGCCACCTCAAGAAATAATCGCCTTCCTCTCTTCTGCTCTCCAGCCCTGGATCCCCCGGCATGGGCGACAGATGCCATACTCCAAAACTGGTCGGGCCTGGATCTGAATGCATTCCTGCCCTTCAACATGGTGAGGAAAGTGCTGAACAAGTTCTTATCATACCACTACGTCTCAATGACCCTTGTAGCTCCGTTCTGGCCCATGAAGGAATGGTTCCCAGACCTAAGTCTGTTGGTAGACTTTCCGAGGCTGCTTCCCCAAAGGAAGTGGCTGCTCAAACAACCTCACTTCAAGAGATACCACCAAAGGTTGTCCACTCTTGCTCTGACAGGCCTCAGACTGTCAGGAAACTAGTCAGAGCGAAAGGTTTAAGAGCAGCTGCGGAAGCTATTGCCAAGTGCAGACAACAATCTTCATGCGACATCTACCAACCAAAGTAGACAGTTTTTCATTGATGGTGCCTCAGACATAACATCTCATCTTCTGAGTCATCTTTGACCCAATTAGCGGACTTCCTCCTCTATTGGAGGACCTCTAGAGGTCTGTCCTCTTCCACCATTAAAGGATACCGAGTGATGCTTACCTTGGTTTTTAAGCACAAAGGTATGGGCCTGTCATCACATCAGGATCGTAATGATCTTGTCAAGTCATTCGACACTTCTAAGCAGAAGTCCGATCTGGTTTCTTGGAACCTAGATGTCATGCTAAAGTGGCTTATACGCCCTCCTTTCGAACCCCTCAGTTCTGCTTCCCTTAAGAACCTCTCTTGGAAGACGCTCTTCCTCGTAGCTTTAGTGACTACCAAGCGTGTTAGTGAACTGCAAGCTGTTGACAAGAGGGTAGGCTTCTCCCATGGAGATGCAGTGTGCTTATTCACCCTAGGTTTCCTAGCCAAGAACAAGGATCCTTCCAAGCCCTGGCCTCGTTCCTTCCATATTAAGAGTTTAATGGAAATACTGGGCTTGGAGGAAGGGGAAAGGGTTCTTTGCCCAGTCAGAGCCCTAAGATATTATCTGCAAAGGACCGAGAAGATCAGAGGACCCTCTAGCAACCTCTGGTGTTCTATCAAGAATCCTTCTCGCCCTCTTTCAAAGAACGCTCTGCCGTTCTTCCTAAGGGACCTGATCGCCGAGGCACTTTCTCGGATTCAAGAAGATGCTTTACCTGCGATCAAAGTGAGAGCCCATGAAGTCCGATCAGTCTCTACCTCTCTTGCCTTCAAGCCCAATTTATCCCTTTCATCCATTCTCCAGTCAACCTTTTGGAGATGCAAATCGACCTTCATGTCTCATAACTTAAAAGAAGTTGAAACTGTTTGAAAATTGCAGTACCCTCAAGCCATTATCAGTGGCTGGCATGGTATTAGGGGGAAGAAGCATAGGAGAGATCCTTTCTCTCCTGTGTCTCTTCGCCTTGACGTAGGGTGTTGAGTTTTTGGGAAGCCTGGGGGTACTTTGTACCTGGAGTGCCCACCAGTCTTTATGGATGGATAGTGATTTTTTTTTGTCAGTGTAGGTAACAGCGTTGTCTGGTTATTTGATTTCTTGGTACTGCGCCCAGGGCAAGGGCACTTTTTATGCACGTTTTTCAGCGATCAAGCCTATCTTCCACTGCAAGACTCGCACTGACATAGAGGCGACCCTCAACTCAACCGCTACGCTGCTACAGGTTAAGATGAGCACCAGCCAGCGGCAGTGTTCACCTGCAGTAGCTCTTTTACCAGGTAAGGAATCGACAAGCTTTATTTTCAATGCTAGCCATCCTTTCTATTTCAAAGTCATTATCACACCTTAATGTTTTGGAGAAGAATATCTCCATTTATCCCACCCCCCTATCAATGTGGGATTCAGCTAAGTAATTACTTGGGAATTTACTTATAAGAAAATGATATTTTTATAATAAAAAAAAGTTTCATACATACTTACCAAGCGTTTACAAAATCAAAGCCCTCCCTACTCCCCTCTCTTGAATATAAGGGCACAAGCAGAATGACACTACCAACAGAAGTTGTTACCCACACACCCGTGCAGTGGGCAGGACTTGTCACCTACTCTATGCAATTGAAGCGCTGCCGCGATTTTTGAATTTAGGATTGCCATGCAAGGTAAAAGCTATAAGTAATTACTTGGTAAGTATATATGAAACAATTTTATTATAAAAATATTTCAGACAAAAAAAAAAAAATAGGACAGAAAGCAGATGGCAGTTAGGCATAGAAGCGCAGAGAAGTCTTCACACTACGGTGGCCGAAAGTAAAGTGGAATGCAGACTGATGAGTGGGTGGGGCTTGCCCCCTACTGTTGGGCGTTAACAACCTTGTCTGAAAGTTAAATGGCTGTTCCAGTTCACGTTTACAAGCTAAATCCTATGTAAAGAACAAAGGTTTGTATTTGCGAAGTAAAAAATGCCAGTTCCTCTATATGTTAATTCTACAATACTGTATATAATAGATATGACACTGATATGTCTTAAATACGTTCAACATATAAATAATTCAGTGGTTGATGAAAAAAAGTAAAATACCGTAGAAATAAAGTTATACATATATGCTGGTGAATTCAAGCTAGACCCAATTTAAACAAGTTAAAAAATGCACCTTAGTTTCTTCGGTGCAATTGAGTTTTCTGTACATTGTATAATCAAGGCCACTGGAAATGGTATAATCAAGGCCACTGGAAATAGATCTATCTTTCAGTAGTCTTGGTATAATGCTGTAGACCTGCAGCCCATGAAACTTTAACCATGGCCTGGTGGTGGCCTATCCCATATTGTTGCCAGATGCATGATTATGGCTAACTCTAAGTAAAACAAAAACTACTGAGGCTACAGGGCTGCAATTTGGTATGTTTGATGATTGGAGGGTGGATGATCAACATACCAATTTGCAGCCCTCTAGCCTCAGTAGTTTTTAAGATCTGAGGGCGGACAGAAAAGCGTGGATGGACAGACAAAGCCGGCACAATAGTTTTCTTTTTAGAAAACTAAAAGCCATGGGGTTCAATAAACAGACCTTTTCTTTTGAAAAGGTACTCTAATATAGTTTTTCTAATATGTTAAATACATTCAGTACTATAGCTGGTATCATAAAATACTGGATATAAAAATGAAAATTTTAGGGGTGAAAAGAAAATTCATGTCGCCATAAAAGTAAATCAACACGTACAAATTAAGAGAATTAAGGCAAAAGAACAATTTAAATTACACAAATCTTCACACTAACATGTAACAGTACCATACACTAAAAATAAATTATGACATCCCACTTACCAGCAACATTGTCCATCTTGCTCCTCAACTTTATGCGAGCTTTAGTAACGTTCTGAATAACACTCTGATTAAAGTCTCCAGATGCAAATTTGGCTTCAGCCAATGAAAAAGCAGCATCTTTCATAACATCACCCATTAATGTTTTTGTCTGTAAAAGAAAATAAGAGGTATGAAATTTTGACCTTTAAACATTACGTAGGAATTTAAGTGGTTATCTACAATTTTTTAATGAATCAATAACTTGGCTACAAACTAATTACCTTTAATTTGGCTTAATCTGCTCTAGTAGCCACCTCCTAGAAGCTCCCAAAAGAGGAAGAGCAGCCTATTTATACCTATCTAAGCATGAATCTAGATCAAATGTGCTTATGCTTTTGGTGGTGAAAAACTGCAACTTTCTATGATAAATTGCATTGCTCCTAGATATATAAAATCTGAAGTCTTTCATAGGACACCATATAACTCTCACCACAAGCTGGTTTGGTCGAAGCTTGTTATAACAAGGTAATTAGACAGTGGCAGGTAGGCTTGGGTGGGTACCACCTACTCATCTGAATGTCCCAGTAAGCATGGACAAATGTGGGAATGGTTGGAAATGGGATTATAATAAAAGACTTCAGGTTTGTACATTTAAAAAGAAATGCAATTAACTTAAGTGGCAACTTATCCTATGAGAATGCAAACCTCTCTTTATTTATGGAGGCAAAAATTATAATTTGCTCCTAAGAGAATACAAACCTGTCTTTTATGAAGACTAATTCATCAGGTAGGAGGTTTTGTTGCATGAAACTTCACTAGCACTTTTTCCAAAGAAAACTAGAACATGAAGTTATGAACCTCTACCACGTTCTATGCTTTCTGTACCTAAACCAAGAAATTGACAAGACATTCCATCACCACCCAGCCATATGAATGAACAAGGGAAGGCTGACTCTTGTAACCTCCCATAAAGCCTGGTATAAATAATGCTTCACCACACAGCATACTCTAGGAAGGGTTCAGGAGTACCCTATTACTCCATCTAAAGTACAGGAAATCAAAGTTTGTAGGTATAGCCAGCTATCAATATCCAAGAATGGGATGAATGAAAAAGCTCAATGTGGTTCCCATCCCACCTTTTTAAAGAGAGCCAGTATGAACAGACATTGTCAATACATAGTCCTTGGCCATGTGCTTGGTTGTGTAGTTCACTTGCATCAGCCAGATCAGCATAAACGCGGGATGGTCTGTCAACAGCTGGGAAGGACACAAAGAAGGGAAAGAGACTAGTTATCCTAAGACCAACCATGAATCTTAGGCAAGGAATTTGGGAAGCTACAAAATGACTTTGTTAACCACTTTAAGGACCAAAGAAAACTAAGGATTCCCAGGACCTACAGTTATCCTTTAGGTATAAAGAGGAAAAAATCCATCTGTCAGACTGTTAACATCAAAACGTAAAACCAAGAGTTACATGCAATTGTCTGATGCCTACCCTCAACACCTGAAACCAAAACTTACAACTCATGACTCCATATGCTTAACAGGTGGGATAGTCTTCTTCCTCAGTAAAAGAAAAAGACAGGAGTGCCTGCCTTAAGAACACAAAAGTCTTGAGGGAAGGTGCCAAAACCACCTTCTAGTTGGCCAGTGATGGGGAGAGAAATTGGCACTCAAACACAACAAATGACAGAAACACTAGGGAGCTGCACAGAGGAGGCTCCAATAGCTCTAGGCTACTCCAGTTTACAATGGAAGATAGAGCAATCTCTTCACGGGTGGAAGAGAACTAAACCACACTCAAGTCTGACAACTAAAGAGACTCACAACTAAAGAGATGAGGTAGTAGCATAGTTGTAATGCCTGTAAATGACTATATGAAGTTGAGATAACACATCTGAGTGGATGGTGACAAAAGAACATCTTGTATGATAATCTAATAGATCCTTAAGGGCAAGATGCCTCTCTTCCTGGGGATATCCAGCTCCTCAAAAGAAGACGACTCAAAAGGAAAGATGAAGCTGCCAAGAAGGAACCTCTGTCGTGCAAGGTGGGGAGGAATAAGGAGGTGCTTGGTGGATAGGAGGAAGTGGTAGCTAACTCTTCAAGGGTAGCTCCTTTACTGAAAATTTCTTGACAGCAGTAAATCCTCCCCTGCAAGGGAGTATTAAATGGTGAGGATCTACCTAAATGGAGGGGATAAATGTTCACTATACTTGCTTATGTCCCTCACGCTTGTGAATGTGACACTTTCTTATGCTAATGAAACACTCAAAGCAAAGACACATTCAACTTAGCAGTCATAAAAATTGCAGGAAGATGCCCTCACTTGACTGAGGCCTGAGGAAAAAAGTTCTTGGAGATGGCAGGTGCATGAGGGGTATTCCTCACTAAACTTGTTACCATGTTCAATGACTGTTTCCAGCTTGCACAATGAGATACTCACATATAAAAGGCTCTAGTTTGTATTTCTATATAAACAAATTTGCGTACTGTATATGCATATGAATATATGTATGTACTATATGTAGATAAAGACATACATACATGCATAGAGAGAGAGAGACCATAATGGTGTAAGTATGATAATTTTCATGAAAAAACTAATTATTTGGATACTTGCCTACTGTTAAAGCTAGCTTATATATCTTTACGCCATTAGGTGCGATCAGCATACAAAATAAAAAAAAAAAAAACTTGCGCTAACCCACTAGGACTGTCTCTGCAATCACCTGTTTCCACCAGGTGGCGCTGGAATGTGTCAGAATTCTTCATGACCACCCACAAAGATGTGGGGAGGCTGGGTGGGTTTTCACTTTAACAGTAGGTAAGTATCCAAATAATTAATTTTATCATGAAAATTATCATTATTCAAAATTAATTGTACCTACTGTTAAAGTTAGCTGACCACCACATTGAATGAGGGTGGTGGGTTACTAAAGCCTGAGAAACAATGTTCTGCGAAGCAAACTAAAAGCTTTTTAATGAGGGGATGAGGGGGGGGGAAAAAGTTTCTCAACATTCCTGCCTGTTGTGTGATCCTTACTGGCATGTACTGTACTGTCACCAGACGTAGGAATCACAACAGGTGTAAGGCCCTTATAGTGAAAATGACAGGTATTAAGTGTCTAATCCATAGTTTTCGAGCTTGCTGAGATGAATAGTGACACTCCTGATGCCCTTAAGTCCAAGTTCAGCCCCAATAGGAAGTGGGGGTGAGGAGGGGTGGGAAGGTGGTGACATGTAAAAATAATTGAAAACGACAGGTATAAGTGTCCAATTCATACTTTTCAAACTCGCTGAGATGAACAGTGACAATCCCAATGCCCTTTAAGTCTAAGTTCAGCCCCAATAGGAAGGTTGGGGGGAGGTGGGAAGGTGTTGATGTAAAAATAACCAAAAACGACAGATATTAGTGTCTAATCCATAGTTTTAAAGATTGCTGAGACGAATAGTGACACTCACAATGCCCTTTGATTGCTGTGATGAATAGTGACACTCTCAATGCCCTTTAAGTCTAGGTTCACCCCCGACAGGGAGTGACGGTGAGGAGGCATGAAATAAAAAATGTCAAAAATGCTGGGCAATGTTGCTGAAGCAACTATCTTAACAGGAAAGAGAGCGAGCGAGAGAGAGAGAGAGAGAGAGTAGAAGGAGTGTTGGGGGGGAGGAGAGGAAGAAGAGAGAGTGTTTAGTTTATCGGTCATTCAGTTTTCCCGTTGCAGTGCCAGGTCGGTCAGCTAGTATATATATATATACAGTAAACCCCCATATTCAGGGGATGCATACCATTCCCCGTGAGTAGCTAAAACCGAGGGTACTTAAAACCCTTCTGAAAAAACTTGGAAAAAATGTATCTCAAATATAGCCTAGCTTACACTAGGGTATTCAGCACCATGTATACATATATGGTAGCCTAGCCTACACTATAAAGTATACTCTATACGTATACCGTATAGTAACTAGTAATATCAGCTAATTCTGGAGGTTCATGCAGATTATCGTATGAATAATTCAGTACAAAGAAGAATTGAATAACAAACAAGAATTAGCTTAGCCTACACTATGGTACAGTATATCGTATACATATACGGTAGCCTAGCCTCCATTATCCTGTTACTGTACTCTACATTCACATTAAGATCGTATTATGCAAAGATCAACATAACGAACATGCATCTTTTCCGTGGATCTTTTAAAATGTTATGCTTTACTTAACTGTATCCAATAATATTGTATTTATATTCTCATATTGCTTGTGTATTATAAATTGCGATCATAGTGATCAATGTTTTGGTTTGGAAATCGATTATGCGGTAAGTTTATTTCACCATATTTGAGTCAGTTCTGAGCGCTTTTCTTGCTTCTAGTTAGCATAAATGAATCTCTAGATACTTTATTTATTTGGACAAGATTATTTTTCATTATATGAAGTGTTTTTAAGTCAAAATATAACTTAAGTCTCTTTGTGAAATGAATTTAGCAATTTTTTTCCGTTAATAAATGACGTTGGCCATTGTGGGCATGTTTGTTTTGTGTAGAATAAATCAAGATTCCGTTTGCTATTTTCAGTTGATTTCATAATAACATGAGCTTTACGTATCTATCTTTTATCAGCGTGAAAACAGCAGTAATATGTGTTCTTTCATGCCCAGTAGTTATGATTAAAATACTCTCTCCAATTTTATTTATGGTCGAGTTTCACCCATGTTGCTGATGCACGATAATTTATAATCGTTAGCAGCTTGAACATTGTTTTCTCAGCTTCAGCTACAAGTTGCAGCTTAAAGTTAGCAGTATATTTCCTTGCCAATCTTTTATCCATAGCAAATAAAGGTATAAAGTAAAAATATATCAGTCCTGTTCTACTTAACGTCATTTGTAACAATTACGGTAAGTGTTTACTACCGTACAATGATTGAAATACAAGCAAAACGGATGTCGTTGTCCGATTCGGTTATTAGGAAAACCAGTTTCTAGTTTGGTTTATGGCTCTACGCATTTACCCAAGAGTATAACGTTACTAACAATACTTTTATCATTCTCTTTTACTTTTTTAACTAAAAGATGGGATAAAGAGGTGGAGGAAAAGAAGTTTATCTATTGTAATTTGGTCTCTCTCGCTGCCGGATTGTACGCTGCTGCTTGCACCCGCTCAAAATTTAAAAATATTTTATAAATATTGTCGTTAAGTATACCTTAGTTTAACCAGACCACTGAGCTGATTAACAGCTCTCCTATATTGTTGTATCAGTATTAATTGCTTACAACAACGCAAAATTGAATTATCGTAAGGGGAATTATCATAACTCGAGCACTACCTGGGTACATGAATATTTTAATAGTTTTATTGTTTTATCACAAAACATGCATTTAGTCATGAAAATATGAAAATACAGTAATTAGTGAATATTTCTCAGTGAAAAAAAACCGCGAATGGGCAAATTTTCCGCGAATAATGTGTATATATATTCCGTAAAGAAATCAGCAAATCGTGAGAAAGCAAATATGGGGGCTTACTGTTATAATATATATATATATATATATATATATATATATATATATATATATATATATATATATATATATATATATATATATATATATATACAGGTTGACCATCACTAATCCGGCATCATTGGGACCTGGAGGGTGCCGGATTAGCCATTTGTTAGGCTAGAATACATGAAACCCAGTAGCTAAGCACCTCATCTTAGAATTAAACTATCCCATAAATCAGTACAAGTGGGTTAATAAAGAAAAGACAATTATTATCAAATACAGGTAGTGCTCGAGTTACGATAATTCGACTTACGATATTTCGAGTTTACGATGGGGTTAGCAATAATTAATACCGATACGAAAATATTTAGGAAAAAATATTTTTAGATTTCACGCAGGCGCAGGCAGCGAGAGAGACCAACTTCTTTTCCTCCATCTCTTTATTCCATCTGCTAGTTAAAAAAGTAAAAGAGAATGATAAAAGTATTGTTAGTAACGTTATACTCTTGCATAAATGCATACAGCCATAAACAACCGAACAGGAAACTGTTGTTTTGCTAATAATCGTATCGGATTACAACTGTTGTGCTTGCATTTCAACCATCGTACGGTAATACACAATTACTGTAGTTATGTTACAAATGACGTTAAGTACTGTACAATAGGACTGATATATTTTTTACACTATACCCTTATTTGGAGAAAAGATCGGCAGGGAAATATACTGCTACAGTAACTTTAAGCTGCAAGTTGTAGCTGAAGCTGAGAAAACAATGTTAAAGCTGCCAATGACTATAAATTATCATGCATCGGCAACATGGATGAAACTCGACCGTAAATAAAACTGGAGAGAATGTATTTTAATCAAAACTACTGGGCATGAAAGAATACAAATTACTACTGTTTTCACACCGATAAAAGATAAATACGTAAAGCTCGTATTATGATGAAATCAAGAGAAAATAGCGAACGGAATCTTGATTTTTTTCACACAAAACAAACATTTCCCCAAAACGGCCAGCTGCGATTCCCGAGAACATCATATATTAACAAAAAAAATTGCTAAATTAGTTTCACAACGAGACATTTAAGTTATATCTCGACTTAAAAACACTTCGTATAACGAAAAATATCCTCGCCCCAAATAAATAAAGTATCCATATTTATTTACGCTAACTAGAAGCAAGAAAAGAGCTTTGAACTTAGTTAAATGCAGCGAAATAAACACCACGATACCGATTCCCAAAACAAAACATTGATCACAATTTGTAATACAATTGGAAACACTGTAGTAAAGCATAACTTTTTAAAAGATCCATGAAAAAGATGCACATCTGTTATGTTGATGTTTGTATAATACTGTTAATATGTGAATAGAGTTCAGTATAATGTAGGCTAGGCTACCAGTTTGTTGATGCCGCAAACTGCGCCACTTAAATCAAGCGGCGCAGCGAAAGTTAGCACAGCGACCCGGGAAATTTGAAAATTAATGCGGAAACATTGGAAATTACTCTAGCGAAATTTGTGCCGGATTACTGATTGTTCCGGACTACTGATTGCCGGATTAGTGATGGTCAACCTGTATATATATATATATATATATATATATATATATATATATATATATATATATATATATATATATATATATATATATATATATATATATATATATATATATATATATATATATATATATATATATATATGTATATATATATATATATATATATATATATATATATATATATATGTATATATATGTATATATATATATATATATATGTATATATATATATATATATATATATATATATATGTATATATATATATATATATATATATATATATATATATATATATATATATATATATATATATATATATATATATATATATATATATATATATATATATATATATATATATATATATATATATATATATATATATATATATATATATATATATATATATATATATATATATATATATATATATATATATATATATATATATATATATATATATATATATATATATATATATATATATATATATATATATATATATATATATATATATATATATATATATATATATATATATATATATATATATATATATATATATATATATATATATATATATATATATATATATATATATATATATATATATATATATATATATATATATATATATATATATATATATATATATGTATATATATATATATATATATATATATGTATATATATATATATATATATATATATATATATATATATATATATATATATATATATATATATATATGTATATATATATATATATATATATATATATATATATGTATATATATATATATATATATATATATATATATATATATATGTATATATATATATATATATATATATATATATATATATATATATATATATATATATATATATATATATATATATATATATATATATATATATATATATATATATATATATATATATATATATATATATATATATATATATATATATATATATATATATATATATATATATATATATATATATATATATATATATATATATATATATATATATATATATATATATATATATATATATATATATATATATATATATATATATATATATATATATATATATATATATATATATATATATATATACATGTATGTATATGTATATATATATATATATATATATATGTATATATATATATATATATATGTATATATATATATATATATATATATATATATATATGTATATATATATATATATATATATATATATATATATATGTATATATATATATATATATGTATATATATATATATATATATATGTATATATATATATATATATGTATATATATATATATATATGTATGTATATATATATATATATGTATATATATATATATATATGTATATATATATATATATGTATATATATATATATATATATATATATATATATATGTATATATATATATATATGTATATATATATATATATATATATATATATATATATATATATATATATATATATATATATATATGTATATATATATATATATATATATATATATATATATATATATATATATATATATATATATATATATATATATATATATATATATATATATATATATATATATATATGTATATATATATATATATATATATATATATATATATATATATATATATATATATATATATATATATATATATATGTGTGTGTGTATATATATATACATACATATATATATGTGTGTACATATACATACATACATACATATATATATATATATATTACTCTTGCAGTAATCAAGCTGTAGTGCTAAGAATGAAATACTGAGTTCAAACGTACTTCCGC
Organism: Macrobrachium rosenbergii; assembly: GCF_040412425.1. Classification (NCBI taxonomy): domain Eukaryota; kingdom Metazoa; phylum Arthropoda; class Malacostraca; order Decapoda; family Palaemonidae; genus Macrobrachium; species Macrobrachium rosenbergii. The sequence goes on along the minus strand of NC_089751.1, from coordinate 28,305,761 downwards.
CTCACAAGTAGGCCAAAGTACCTTACCGAAGAGTCTACGGCCTTGGTCCAAGAGCTTGAAACTCGAAAGCAGAACACAGGAAGGTGAAAAAACTTATATTGTATCTAAGTCCTAACCCAGCTCTAAGCAGCTTTAAAAACTAGAAATAGAACCAGCATTAAAGGATACACTTCCGAGATCGCCTCTGTTATTTACAGTAAACCAGCAGCATGCTGGCACACTGCCTAGGTTGGTTTGTTCCTAAGAGCTCACTCTACAAACACAGTTGCAAGTACAATACACTGTTCCTGTTAGGTGCAGAGCTATTCAACATTAAACAGTTTCTTACTCTACTTCCATGATAACACACCTTATAATCAGTGTTAACTTCTTACTCATTTAAACAGGGGCCAAGGTAGAAGCAAACTAAAGAGTGCCAGTCAATGGATTTATCTTCAGCAAAAGAAGAAAAATGGAACAAAGGAGAAACAACCAAACACTGGCTGGGTGGGGAAGGGAGAGGGTTCTTGCATAATGTCAACATGTAACCATGATGACTGCCAGAGCCATCTGAACAACGCTTAAGAGGCGATTGCTGAGAAGCAAGAGCTGTTCTATCATTAGGCTAACTCGCTCTAGATAAGTAAGCAGCAGAAGAGGAAGAGCCACTAATACGAAAAGGAACAACTGTCACAAGGTGATGAATATGAAGTGATAGAGGGGAAAATTGAGTAAGGCAGGGGAGGGTTATCGTCCTCTCAGAGGATGATACTGGGTGCGCAAATGATAACAGGAGAACTGATGAGCAGCTCAGAACTACTAGGGCAAACACAAAATATCTGTATCCTTAAATAACAATACCAGTTCGCACACACCATTATCACTCTCCTTAAACGGACGATGCGTGAGCTGGCGAACGTGAGCGCCAAACTACCTAACAACTCATCCAGAGAACGCGCCGAACCCGAACTGGAGAGACTGCTTATAGAGGTGGCGAAGGGCACAGACCTTGGTCCCAAGACATGCCATGGTTCCCTGTCCATGGAGAAGACCAATGGACCCAGGCCAGTCTAGAGGGCGGGCTACAGACAGACGCCAAGGCTCCGACACCTCTCTTGCAGGGGAAACCAAAAAAGATCGATCCAGGCCATCTTCACCCTAATATATACAGTAAAATTTCTAACCATAAAGAAAGAATATTTCTCAATTACCTATTATTTTTCTCCTAAACCACATAGGGAGCGAAAGAAGGTGGAGGAGTGAGAGAGGAATTAACCTAGGCTACCATGTAGGCTAATGGAGGGAGAGAAGCACACAGGAAGACAAAAGGAAAAGACTGAGTAGGGTTATGGTGTGCCCTAATGAATTGTATATTGTACGTAATTTATCAGCCTCCAACATCTTCTGATACTTCACAAAATTTTCACCCTCTCATCAGATCACTCCTTATTATCTTCACATCAAAACCACACTTGTGCCTCAACAGCTAGGCTAACATATAGGTTACGTGGCCATGCACACTCGAAACATTTGGTTTCCACAAACTCTTTCCAATATACAGTAGTCTAATGCATTTATCTCTGCTTGTTGTAGATGACATAATGCAAAAACAGAAAAGCACAATACCGTACAAGAGAAAATCAGCCAGAAATCGTCAAAATTTTTACTAAAGCCAGTTCACACTGTCTTGCATAAGGACATGGCATGAAGAATTCTAACAAGAACGTAAACATCCCTGTGCCACCTGGTGGGAAACAGGTGATTATAGAGACATTCCAAGCAGGTTAGCCAAGGTTTATTTTTTTTATTTTGTATGCCGACTGCCCCTAATGGCACAAAGATATATGCTAACTTTAATAGTAGGTAAGATTCATTCCAAATAATTATATTACAGTACTTTGGTGTAATAAAGTCTGTCTTTGCACCCATCATCATCAAACAATTGTTTGAATGCAGCATTTGTGTAGGAAAAATTACATACAAATTATTACCATGTCAAAATAAGAGAGCCATATGTAATAATAAGGATGAAATATGAGGAGTTATGAAGAAGGGTAAGAATAACAAAAAGACCATGCAACAAAAGGGGCAGTGACTGTTCCCAGATGCATACCAGGCTAAGAGATAGAGTTTTTGATGTTTTTCTGGAGTGTCTAAAGGAGCTGTGCCGGCCATAAGATAGACAAATTGTAAACAGAAGGGGTTGTGTCAAGTCAAACTACATATCTGCACTGATAAAAGATTAATTAGGATGATTAATATAAGATGGAATAAACCACAGCAAAGAAATATGACACATACAGAATTATAAAACACTGTTCATCACTTAAAGATAAACATGGAGTGAGGCAAAATAACTTAAAGGATAATAACCCTGAGAAAAAAGGAACACATTCATAATGATCATTAAAAGACTGATGTGCACACTTTCAGTAAGCATGTTATCTAGGGGTGAGGTTATGCTTCTTTGTCACTTACTCCAACTGAAATGGTCTACAATGTGGTAGTGCTAACAAAATAAACGACATTAAATATACTGCTTGCATTGTAATACAGATTAATGCATGCAGTTGTGATACTTCAGATTGACTATTAGTGTTTACTAGCAGATTAAAGCATACATGTAAGAGGTTAATATCTACAGGTGTAGGAAATCACTTTAAGTATTTCAGTAATGAATATATGAGACTTCACCAAACTCACCTCAATAATTTTGGACAGGATCTGACGGAACCGCATTTGCAAAGCCTCGGCTTTTTTCTTGAGTAGAGAATGTCCTTTCTGTGCTCCTGCTAGACGTGCCTTCATCAACGTCAAGGCCCTGTAAAACATAAAGATAATACAGTACTGCATGGTTTTACTTGATAACCCATTTTTTCTCCAAAATTTTTTCTCTGTATACAGACATAAGGAGAGATTACAAAATCCTAAGAATACCAATCCAAAATTACTAAACAATACAGGGTAAACAATAATTCCCATTTCCACAAAAATAATAACCCACTTTACCAACATAATACAGTGAACCCAAGGTATTCGCGGGGGATGCGTCCCACACCCCCCCGCGAATAGGTCAAATCCGCGAATGCTTAAAACCCCTCTAAAAACACTTAGAACTGCCCATTTTGATAGCTTAAACCAAGAAAAACCCTGTAAAAATGCTTATACCTGAGTATTTTAATAGTTTCATCAAAAAGTGCATTTATTCATGAAAATTATATGAAAATACAGTAATTAGTGAATATTTCTCAGTGAAAAATACCGCGAATGGGTGAATTTTCCGCAAATGATGGCTAGATATGTTCCACAGAGAAACCCGCGAATGCGTGAGTCCGCGAACCATGAGAACGCGAATACGGAGGGTTTACTGTACCTTGTCTCGTGTATTTACTGAGTTAACTGTATCTAAACAGCTTATGATCACAGTACGGTCAACCCCCGGTATTTGCAGGGGATGTGTACCATTACCCCCTGTGAATAGCTCAAATCCGCAGATACCCCTCTAAAAATGCTTATAACTGCCTACAGTATTTTGATAGTTCTAAACACCATAAAACCCTCTAAAAATGCTTATACCTGAAAATTTTAATCATTTTATCACAAAAATATTTTTATTATTAAAATAAGGTTTTATATATACTTACCAAGTAAATACATAGCTACTAGCTTTGTACATGGCAGTCTAACAAAATTCAAATTTTTGCAGTGGCGCTACCATCATTTGTGTAGGTGACAAGGCCCCGCCCACATTCAGGACTGATAGGTACAACTCAGCAGAGAGCTTCAATTCGTTTGAGGCCTGATGTCCATTTTTATATAAGTGATTTACCAAGTAATAACATAGCTGATTCTACTCCAAAACATTAATAAAAGTAATGACTTTGAAATAGAAAGGTTGCTAGCATTGGTACAATGCTTGTTGTTCCTTACCTGCTAAGAGAGCTACTGCAGGTGGGTACTGCCTCTAGTCGGTGCTCATTTTAACCTGTAGAGGGCGTGGCAGAATGGCCAAGAATCGCCCCACTTTAGTGGGTACTTTGCAGCCATGGAGGTTCACTGATGGTTGACAAAGATTAAAGAGAATGCCCTTGCCCTGGGCGAGACTAAAATTAAAAACAATGCTGTCACCCACACTGGAATAAAAACCACCAACCCAACCACTTTTGACTCAACCCCTGAAATCAAGGCGAGAGGAAAACAGAGGGACAGAAGGCCCCCTATGCTTCCTTTCTCAACACCATGCCAGCCACGGATAACGGACCACCCAAAGTACAACAATTTTCAGACACAGTTCTATGTCTTTAAGGTAATGCAAAACGAAAACTGACCTACACTTCCAAAATGTTGATTGCAGAATGTTCTCGAGAGACATTCTATGTCGATAAACCAGAGAAGTTGCGACGGCCCAAACCTCACGAGCTCTGACCTTAAGGGTAGGTAAGACGTCTTCTTAAACTGGAGAATGAGCTTCCGTAATCAAGCTTCTCAGGAAAAAGGAAAGAGCATTCTTTGACATGGGATGTGAAGGGTTCCTCACAGAGCACCGAAGATTGTCCAAAGGTCCTCTGATCTTTTCTGTCCTTTGAAGGTAGTACTTCAAGGCTCTCGCAGGACAAAGAAGTCTCTCTTGTTCCTCTGGACCAAGGATGTCAGTCAAATTCTTAATAATGAATGAGCGAGGTCATGGCTTGGAAATGTCCTCATTCTTGGTGAGGACACCAAGAGAGAGAGAGAGAGAGAGAGCATACTGCATTTCCATGCGAAAAGCCTACTCTCTTGTTGAAGACTTGCAACTCGCTAACGCATCTGGCGGTAGCCAATGCCACGAGAAAGAGTCTTCTTGGTGAGGTTCTTAAAAGAGGCCGAGCTGAAAGGTTTGAAAGTTGGACCAGAGAGCCACTTCAGAACAACGTCCAAATTCCAGGAGACTAATCCAGGCTTTTCTAGTTTGGAAGTTTCAAAGGATCTGATGAGGTCACTGAGATCCTGATTAGAGGACAGATCCAGGTCTCTATGTTTAAACACTGAAGAACTATTGACCTGCACCCCTTGATAGTGGAAGAAGACAACTTCCTGTCCGTCCTCAGGAAAAGAAAAAGTCAGCAGTCTGGTTTATAGAGGTCTCAGAAGAAGAGATGTTATTGCAGCTGCAACATCCTCTGAAAACTGCCCACTTGGATTGGTAAAGCTTCTAGAAGAAGATTGTCTGCACCTAGCAATAGCTTCTGCTGCCCGCCTTGAAAATCCTTTTGCTCTGACGAGGCTCCTGACAGTCTGAAGCCTGTCAGGGTCAGGGTGGACAATCCTTGATGGAACCTGAAGATGTGGGGCTGTCTGAGCAGCAACTCTTTTTGTGGAAGGAGTCTTGGAAAGTCCACTAACAGTCACAGCAGCCCCGGAAACCATTCCTTCCTGGGTCAGAACGGAGCGATCAGGGTCATAGAGACGTTCTGGTGAGAGGAGAACTTATTGATCACCTCCCTGATCAACCTGAAAGATGGAAATGCTTAGATGTCCAGGCCCGTCCAGTCCAATAGCATGGATCCGTCGCCCTTGCGAAGGGTCCGACCTGGGGAGCAAAAAGAGAGGCAGACAATGATTTCTCAACGTCGCAAAGAGGTCCACAGGTGATTTGCCCCGGAGCTTTCGGAGATCATCACATACGAGGGAGTCCAGGGTCCACTCTGTCTGGAGAGCTTGATTACAATGGCTCAACTCATCTGCGAGGATGTTCATTTTCCCCTGAATGAAGCGAGTGATAACCTTCACCTGTTCCCCTACGCCCAGAGAAGGAGGTCTTTCGCCGTCTCATATAGAGTGAAGGAATGGGTGCCCCTTGTTTGCGGACATATGACAGAGCTGTGGTGCTGTCCACGTAAACTGCTACTGTACTACTTTGCTGGAAACAAGTAGAGTAGAGAGAGAAGGCCTGGAGGCCCAGGTGAGTGGCCGTCAATTCCTTTACGTTGATGTGGTGAGCTCTCTGATCTACTGACCACATCCCTGAGATCTTCCGACTCCCTAAAAGGGCTCCCCAACTTGGATCTGAAGCATCGGAATAGAATTCTAGGTCGGGGTGCATATGTAGAAGAGACTTCCCTTCTCAAAGTCTTTCTCTGGACAACCATCATCGAAGGTCCGCTTTGATCTACAACATTCGGGTAGTCTACCCTAATGTACCTAAGGACACCTCTAGCCTATGCTACTGCTTACCTACATAAGAAACAGTACAGGGTGTACTCGATACTGACAGACTGATCCGCCACTCTACATACATACAGCTACATCATGCGTGTCCCGTTGTTCCAATCATGGGGACTAGAGATCAGTTCGGACACGTGCTTCGTCACTGGCTGTGACCTACCCAAACAAACCAAAACCTAACTGAACCTAGAGTATTGTGTCCTGACGTAACCTAACACAACCCAACCTATCCTGACTTAGGGCACCGTGCCCTGACCTGGTCGGGGGCTTCACCCCCCTGGACCCCTGCCGTTTAACCCAGTAACTTGAACATGTGGATAAGTTTGTCCTGTGGTTCCGATCAGCGCGACTAATGATCTGTTCGGACACCTGCTTTGGCACTGGCTATGACCTACCCACACAGACCAAAACCCAACCTAATCTAGAATATTGTGTCCTGACCTAACCAATCCCAACCCAACCTAACCTTACTTAGGGTGGCGTGCCCTGACCTGGCCAGGGGCCCCCTGGACCCGCGGCTGTTGTAACCAAGTAATAACTCGAATGCATGGAACCCCTTAACTAAAGTAGGTCCAAATCATCATCATTCATTAAGCAATGTTAACCACAAAGAAAGAGAACTGCACCGCTTACCTTACTCAATATCACTGCTGTCCGACCATGAGGGTACCAGCCTCGGATTCTTTGCAGTGATCGAGAGTTCACGTGAATCGGAAGTACTGGGTCTGGGTCCAGATCTTATTGTTTTCGGCTGGGAAAGTAAATCAGAGACGGGGGTGTTGGGAAGCTTTTGAGTGGATAGACATGTTTGATTAAATCCAGAAACGCCCAAAATGGATACAGAACAGATTTTAAATATCGCTCAGGAGTTAAATTCGTCAGTGGACACAATGTTAGGGAACACAATTTTATCGTGACACTACATCTCGGCGGCCAAAGACGAAAATAAAGGGTGACTGTGGGTCAGGGTGTAATTCTATGAATCATACTGATCAGACATCACAATTTTTAAAAGTAAATTGTATTTTTCCTAACTATACAAACCCGAGGTCCTTTACATTAGGAATTACTTTCAGCTGGAAACGGCTGTTGAACTTTCAAACAAGGTGGTTAAGCAGTTAACTACCATCCGGGAGGCGGGAGTACCACCTGCCCGGATGTAAACATTCCAATTTGCCTTTCAGGCCAGGTATCAGATTGAGGGGTGGCATGAGGTGGGCATGAAATGCAAAGGACCTCGGGTTTGTATAGTTAGGAAAAACACAATTTACTTTTAAAAATTGTGATTTGTTCCGACACAATATACAAACCCTCGGTCCTTTACATTAGGAAGACTCACTGGTTGGGAGGGAGGAATATGAGTGAGTCTCCTGAACTGACTGGAGTTCACCACACCTTGTCTCCCCTTCCTGGTCGAAAAAGCGAGGAAGGGAAAACTGCCTCTGACAAAGTGATCGGGTTGTAAGAAGCGCAGGATAAGTTGTCAGACTTCTGGGTCCCTTTGCATGAAAGAGGAATCGTCAGTTCATGCAAAGCAGGCTAGGAAGAACTTGGAGTCGGATGACATTAAGGTAATCACAGGCATTGGGTCTGTCTTATAGTCATGGTCTCCTTCCCCCCTTGCAAGGGTAAGGAGTGGGGTTGCTTCTATCAACCTGAACAGAAAATAGAATGGGAGCTCCCATTGGGTGCTCACCTGCATTAACCGCCAGATCCAGCATGTAACGGCATGTCCGCTCCCTGCCCGTGGGAAGAGCGCCAGGATGGGGAGAAAGAAGAGAGCCCAGTCACTCCACATGCATTCTTTCAATCACAACCGTACATCTTACGCAAGATGCAACCTGTCCTGTTAGAGGAGCTGGGTAAGCTACATAACTTGTTGAGCAGTCACCACAGGATCCAAGGAAAAGTGTCCAAGGACCTGTGAGCAACATCCCGGAGGTAGGAGGTGAAGGTGGTCTGTTGGGACCACACACCTGCCTTCAGCACCTGCAGAACCGACATGTTCCTCTGGAATGCGAGGGACGGACCAATGCTGCCGACTTCGTGAGCTCTCGGACGAAGCGTACCGGTGTCGTCTTCTCCTGCAGCAGAATACGCTCTCCTTATTGTCTCACGAAGCCAGAAAGAGATCATGTTCTTGGACATTTCTTTCTTGGTCGAGCCAGTACTAACGAAGATTCGTTAACACTCAGGCCAGAGACGTAGAGTCCTCTTCAGATAGCGTCACAGCACTCTAACAGGACACAGTAGCATCTCGTCTGGTTCATTACCTACAAAGTCCTCTAGGGAGGGGATTGTGAAGGACTCGAACCGTGTGTCAGGGCTGAAGGATTCTGAGTCTTCGCTACGAAATCCGGGACGAAATCGAGCGTAACTGATCCCCATCCCCTCAAGTGTTTAACACTGAAGGAAAGTCCATGTAGTTCGCCAACTCTCTTCTCTGATGCCAGGGCCAGCAGGAAGACGATATTGAGGGTCAGATCCCTGTCTGACGACTCTCATAAAGGCTCGTACGTACGGTGCACGAGACAGGCTCCTTAGAATGAGAGTCACATCCCACGCAGGGGGGCCTGAGATCCCTGGGTGGGCAAGACCTTTTGAAGCTTCTCATCAGTACGGATTTCTCGAAGGAGGAAGAGATGTCTACTCCTTTCAGCTGCAAGACTAGGCCTAGTGCGGCGCGGTAGCCTTCCACTGCTGAAACGGAGAGAAGCTTCTCTTGGCTAAGGAAGACAAGGAAGTCCGCGACCTGCTGAACAGTAGCTCCGACCGGAGAGATGCCCTGTCGACGACACCAATCACAGAAGACAGACCACTCCCTGGTATACCGCTGCGGAGGATCATCTGAGGTATCCGGCCATCTCTGTTGCTGCGCGACGTGAAAAGCCTCTTGCTTGCAGGAGGTGGTGGATAACCTCCAGCTGTGAAGACACAGGGACTGCACTGCCTGGTGATAATGCTCCACGTGGCATTGACACAGCAGGTTGGGCCAGGGGAGCATCTCTCTCGGAGCCTCGGAGAGGAGAGCTAGCAGGTCGGGATACCACCAGAATCATTCTGAGATTCGGAGTGATCTTCACTTGGTTGATCACTTGGCGAATCAGACAGAACGGGGGAAAGGCATCCTCCGCAGCAGCCCATGGGTCCGGCACGACCAAGTAGAAGACCTGGAGTTGTCTGTTGTGCCGGGTGGCGAACAGGTCGATGACTGGACGCCCCCACAGGTCAAATAGCCTTTCTGTCACTTCTGAGTGAAGGGACCATTCGGTCTCGATCACCTGATTCTGGCGGCTGAGCTTGTCTGCCACAACATTCCTCTTGCCTGGAATGTACCTGGCTGACAGCTCTACCGAGTGAGTCACGGCCCACTCGTGCACCTGCATCATCAACTGGTGGAGCAGGAGGGATATAAGACCTCCCTGATTATTGACGTATTCCACTACCATGGTATTGTCGCTCATCAGCACCACGGAGTGTCCCATCACTCGATCCCGGAACTCTTGGAGAGCCGGGAAGGCTGCCTTGAGTTCCAGGGGGTTGATGTGAAGGTGCTTGTCGTCTCGGTGCCACACTCCCAAAGTCAGCAACTCCTCCAGGTGTGTGCCCCATCCCTCGGTCGATGCGTCTGGGAACAGCATCATGTCCAGAGGGGGAGTATGCAGGGATACTCCTATCAAGAGGTTCCTGTCGTTCATCCACCAGCAAAGGTCCTCTCTCACCTCCTTGGAAAGAGGGATGAGAAAGGACTGGGACCAATACTCCTTTAGCCTCCATTGTAAAGACCGTAGGTGAAGACGCCCATGAGGTACCAGCTTCTACCAGCTTCTCCAGCGACGACAGGTGACCGATGACAACTTGCCATTGCTGGGCTGGCTTCTCCTGTCGTGACAGGAACAGCTGTGCTGCCTGCCTGAATATGAGAGTTTGAGGGAGAGATTTTCGCTGCTACCGTGTCTATCAGCATGCCCAGGTACTTTATCCTCTGCTTGGGGGTGAGATCTGACTTCTCGAGGTTCACCAAGATCACAAGATCGCGGCAAAACTCGAGGAGTCGATCCCTGTCCTGCAACAACTGCGAGCGGGAGCTTGCCAGGACGAGCCAGTTGTCGAAATACCTCAACAGACGTATCCCGTGTGAGTGGGCCCAAGCTGACACGAGAGAGAAGACTCGTGAACACTTGGGGAGCGGTCGAGAGCCCGAAGCAGAGTTCCCTGAATTGGAAGACCGTCTCCCCGAGGATAAAGCGGAGGTACTTGCGAGAGGACGGATGAATGGGTACTTGGAAATACACATCCTTCAAGTCCACCATAAGCATGAAGTCGTTCTCCCTGATGAAAGCAAGCACAGATCGCGCCGTTTCCATCATGAACTCAGTCTGGCGAACGAATCGGTTCAGGGGAGAAAGGTCTATGACTGGTCTCCATCCCCCTGTGGCTTTCTCTACGAGAAAGATGCAGCTGTAAAAGCCTGGAGACTGGTCCGATACGACTTCCACAGCACCCTTGCTCAGCATGGCTTGTACTTCCTGCTGTAGTGCGGAGTCCTTCGGAGTTCCTTGGACGTATGTGCGGAGATGGACCAGAGAGTAGGTGAGGGGAGGCTGAGACTCGAAGGGTAGCAGATATCCCTCCCGAAGGACATCCACTATCCAGGCCTCAGCTCAGTGCTGCTGTCATGTTGCCCAATGGCTCAACAGGCAACCCCCCACCTTCAGCAGCATTTGGGGGGAACGCCGCCCCTAGCGTTTCCCCTTCTTCTTCCCCTTGCCCCCTTTTCCGGGTTGGAAAGTGGGCTGAAAGGGGCGGAAGGACCCACCCTTTCTAGAGGAAGAAGAAGGCCAGGTGTTTCCACGGGACCCCTTCAAAGACTGGGACTTCTTAGGGGCCGAGGAAGTGCCAGCCTGACCCGAGGGCCTGGCTGCAGTGGAACGCGAAGACCCGGAGGTCTTTGCCACTGCCTGGTGGACAAGCCGGTCACTGTCATCGGCCCGGCGCTTGTCCACTGCAGCTTCCACCAACTCTCTAGGGAAGAGAGAGGCGGAACCCAGCAACGGTCCATTCCGCAGGATCGTTGTCGACTCGGGGCCCCACGGACCTGGAGAAGCGAGAGAGAACGGCATCCCTTCACTTCAGGACCAGGTTAGCCCACAGGTTTGCCATCTGGTGGGTGAGGTAGGAGACAGCCCTACCTCCAGACTGGCACAGTCTCCCAAAGGCAGAGTCCTCCCCGGGTACAACAGCACCCGAGGAAGAAGCCACCTTGGATACTGTGAAAGACCACATATCCAGCCAGGAGACTGCCTGGAAGGCTGCCATAGCGGTGGCTTCCAGGGTTGTGGCTTCTTGCTGAGGGAGGGAAATACTCTCTGCAGTAAGTTGCTGCAACATAAGACCCTGATCAAGACAAATCAGGTCCGGATCAACTTGTTTAGGCAGCAATGCCCTCTCCGACGGAGCAAAGAAGCGCTTCTGGCGAGGCAGAGGAGGGGGAAGAAGCTTATCCGAGCGGTTCGATCCGAGAAAATTGTCCTGCCCAGACACAAGACCTTCACTTGATCGAGGACCTCCTCGGCAAACGTGGACACAGCAGCCCCACCAAAGCCTTGGGTTCGTTCTTGGGTCCCCAGTAGGATTCGAGGCGTGAAGGACGGTCCACAGACGAGGCCGTGGTCCCTTCTCCGAGATCATTGTGCTGACGAATCAGCGCAATAACCTCAGCAAACATCCTCTGTATCTCAGGGGTGTCCGCATCCTGGGGAAGAGGACCCTTGAGTCCTTCCAGGGTGCGGTCCTCCCGATCTACTCTCCCTGCAGGAAGGAGAACCTCAGCAGACCCCCGTGATCCTTCCTGCACCACGCGGGCGTAAGACCTGGCCGAACCGAGGACCGAGCCAGGCATGTATGCCCCCGAGGTAGAACTCTGGGGAGACAACTTGCCAGAGTTCTTCCTGCCCGACTCGTGCCCCTTGGAAGGAGCCCAGGAGGTAGAGGGGACAGGCGAGGAGGATCGGGTGCTCCCACTGGCTTTGCTGGCAGAACCAACAGGGGCAGCGGGCCAGGAGCAGTCACCAACCTGCGGTGGTGACGGCAGCCTGGGTCGAGGAGAGTGCTTTCGCCTGGGCGTAGCAGTCTCCCGAGGAGAGCGGAGCGGCTGGGAGGAGTTGAGCGCGTGGCTGGCTGACGCAAACTTGCGCTGTCCTCTAGATGCGCCCCAGTCTTCTTTGAGGCCAAAACCTCTTGGGAAGACAGAGCAGGGGACCTCTTCTCTGCTTCTCCAGGTGTCCGGACTCGAGGGACTGGTGCACCTTCCTGGGAACCTGGCTTGGTACTCGTAGCAGTACCAGCAGGAAGAGTCGGGGCACCTGCATGCCCGGACTCTTTCTCTCACCCCACGCCCGAGTCTGTACGGAGAGAGGTTTCTCCCGTACCAGACTGGGGTACTCGGGTCTCCTTGGAAACCTGGGTGCTCGGAGCGATTATCGAACGAATGTCCGACATGGACCTGCTGGCCTTAGAAGCAGGGTTCTTCGGCGCAGCAGGGGGAGTGCGGACCTTGGTCTGCACGCCCTTCGCTCCCGATGTGACTGACCCGGGGGTCAGTGCAGCAGTTCCCCAATCCATGGATCTGGAAGAGCCAGCGAGAGATCCCACTGCCTTCCTTGTGGAAGGAGGCAGTCCCTTAGAGGTTTTGGTGCGAGACTTCTTTGGAGGGAGGGCAGGCTTCTTTTTCTTTGGCTGGTGAGCCTCAGAAGGAGAAGAGGAAGAAGCAGCAGACGAAGACAACGACGACACCTTTCGCGATCTCTTCTTTGGCTTCTTTGCTATCTTTCTCAGGATAGAGGTCAGGTTGCCAAACCATGCAGGAGCAGCCGAAGACATAGGAGCAACCAGGGGGGCCACAGCAGCAGGCGCAACCTGGGGAGTGGAGACGGTGCTCCGGCCAGCAGTTGCCGGGGCAGATACATCAGCGCGGCAGTCAGGAATGTCCAGGTGAGGAGCCAGGGTTGAAGGCACAGGTGGCACGTGAGCAGCCAGGCATGGGCTGAGCCAGGGTCGAAGGCACGGGTAGCGCGTCAGCAGCCAGGCCGGGCCGAGAGACTGGGAAGCGAGGAGCCGGGACCACTGTCAAATACGAGCCAGAGTCAGCTACTGGATCAGGCACTGTCACGTATGGCGCCGACGACATCACCATATAAGAAGGACCAGGGCGAGAAAGTGGGGCCAGGAACCCAGGGGGCAGCCAAAACCTGGGTGTCTAGATGCAAAGCCACCGTCACAGGCAGCTTCCTGAACACCGACATGGTGACAGTCGTGGTGGTGGAAGTGGTAACTGAGTGGGTTGTCACTGGAGTGCCAGACAAGTGGGACACCAGGCCTTCCAGTGATGGAACGCCAGGTACACCCAGGTGTAGCCAGGCAGAGGACAAGTCTGATACCTGGTCCATAGAAGGCGCTTCCACACCCAAACCTGAGGATACAGTCGGGTCAAAATGGGAAGCCTCCACTCGCTCCAGGGATAAAAATTTCGCCCCCAGAGAGGATGTCCTGAGCAACCGCTCCCCCACGCCCTTCCACACCTGATGAAACGAATGAAGAAGGGGAGGGGGAGTCTTCACCCAAGGGAGAGGGAGCAAGCAGGGGAAGTTCGCAGGGAGGGAGAAACGATCCTGACGGGTTAGCCACCACTGGAGTCGTCAGGGGTGTGTTACCCTCAGACGATTCCTTGGCGGGCTTCCGACGGTAGTGTTTCCTCCCTTCGAACCTCTTCCATTGCTCAGGAGACCAGGCACAACACTCACTACAAGGAGTGCCGCACGAACACACACATCCCCTGCAAGTTGGGCAGAAGGCGTGTGGGTCCATGTCGACACTAGATCGAAAAGTATTACATCTCTTGTCTCCTACCCCAGGACATACACACTGGGGATAGGAGGGCTTAGAAGGCTTATCAACATTCATTGTTACACATAAGCAAGGAAAAATCCCACTGAGAAAGCTGAAGGGCAGTCAGGCAGAGAGCGAGAACGTCCGCATTCTACGATGGCCGAAAGCAAATTGGAATGTTTACATCCGGGTAGGAGGTACTCCCGCCTTCCGGACGGTAGTTAACTGCCTAACCACCTTGTTCGAAAGTTCAACAGCCGTTTCCAGCCTACGCTGAAAATAATTCCTAATGAAAAGGACCGAGGGTTTGTACATTGTGTCGGAACAAATTCTGATTGGTTAGATGTATTTAATCCATGGCCTGAGGGAATGACCTGGGTCAACGGGGCATACAATTGGATAGCATTAAATTTCTCGCGATCACGTCAGGGCAACGTCCGACAGCAGCCTTAGGAACTACAGGGTGAGAGGAGCGCTGCACTACAGCAGTGTGGCATGGCACTGTTCACATCAACTGGGTACTTCAAAAAAGTTATGTTCCGCTGAAAAAATTGTCTGTCAGCAAGTTCACGCAAACTGGCCAGGTAAATTATTTTCTTGGTAGATTTTGGCACACTGAACAACTTCAATTCTATGCAATTTTGCATTTGGAGTCATTGTTAACGAGCTATAGGCGCATCCCAAGGATAGACAAACTACCCCTCTAATGTATATTGGTCACTTATAAGCTATTACCATATCCTACAAAATATAACAGCCCATTAGCTGATTATCCTAGCCTATCCTATGTGGATTAGCCTAGTTATGATCAATAAGTCTTGACTACCTGAGCCCACAAATTGAACCTGACTGCGTACAAGTGCACACTCGGAAGAATGCAGTGTTCTCTGGATGGCCAGAATTAAGACAGGCTCTTTAAATTAACCAAACTAATGAATTATCAGATGGGCTCTCTAGGGAAATGAGATTTTTGGTACCTCTAGCGATTATGCTGGACACGACCGTCGGTAATTTTGCCGTCAAGTCAGAATAAAATCTGCAGTCGATGCAAGCCCAAATTCGAAGTTACCCTACTCTCCGTTTAAAATAAAATAAACCGAGATGTCCTCTCATGTCAGTCGAGTCTCCTGATGAAGTAGATGGTTTAGCTTAGCCTGCTTCACCAGAAGACTCAGGAGGGATATGAAGATGTGACAGTTTACTCTTATTTCAGACCCAGAACTTTAATGGGAACATATCGAATCACCCAAGCAACTTCTGAATATGTAATACTTACCCCCGAGAGGGGAAAATGTTGATTTTGTCCTTTCCCGACATTTTGGCCTTTGCCGTTCTCCTGTCAACTCAACCCTCGGGATTCTGTTTACCAACTTTCTGAATCGTCGACTTGGAAATAGAGATCAATAGTATTTTTATTGAAGCGCAAATTTCAAATTTACTGCCAATATTTCAGTATTTAAGTACTTTTTTATTAATATTTAGTAATTATATATATTTTCCACATCTCTATAACCCTTTTATAGCTAGAACTACCTTAACAAGAGCCTCTATTTTACTGTAGTTATCGTTCATCTTCACATGGTGGTCGAGCTTATGATAAGTCAGCTGATGGAAGGTTGTTCGAATCTTATGGTAACATAGTTATAATATGTAATAAAAAAAGAAAACTCGTTTTTGCTTTATACGGCTAAATTTGACATTTTGGTACTTAATTTATGTAGCTTTTATTATGTTCGTACCCAAAATTGCATTTAATATGCAAGATAATCAACATTCTCAAATTCAGTAAAGAATCTGTATAGAAAACGAACATTTTCATGTTCCATGTAGAATCGAAGTATTTTCCAGACTGGATGTTCTGAATTTGTAAGCTGGGAAATTTTTTTTGCTATAAACATGATTAAAAACAAAAAATAATCCATTTAAAATCAAAATCAGTTAATCTAGACTAACTTAACGAAAATGATGGATGAGGGATCTTTGAGTACACAGCACCAGGATTTAACCAAATGTGAAGATTAGGAAATAACTTATTAAAAAAAACATTAAACTCATTCGAGAAATAGGATTGACTCGAAAGAAAAGGTATTTAGAGGCACTCTAAAATCTGACAACAAAAAGTGTTCCCTCCTGATAATTCAAATGAATGACGATAGGAAAGGTTTGGAAGATGAAGTTAATTTAAATGATAAATACTGTTGATGATTTTACTCCATCTTGGCAAGAGCATCAGGCAACTGAGTTATGGTACAGTGTTTTATTTTTTCTGTTAGTGATTGTAGTTATTTTCTGATACCACGTTTCTTAGCCTCTGTGCTGAAACATGATTTATGGTAAGGTTCCTTACCAACAATTCCTTGAATGTCAACAATAATTTTATTTTAACATTTTCTATCATTGGTAAATTTTTGTCTTATGTCTTCACATAATTAGTTCAATGATATGGCTGTAAATATAAATACAAATATGATAAATGGTAACTCGATACATGTTCCATATGAAATCTTACTATAAGGGTATACCCAGAGACTGCATGTATTGGCTTTGGTATACCAAATTAATTGCTGAAGGCCCAGTGGTCACAATAACAAAAAAGCCAAAATAGTTATGAATGTATCCCCATGGGATGTGATGGGCTTACGCCAGTTCTTGTTGAGATTCATCGGCTACCTATTAGAGCATGAAATATATGAAGATTAGAGCATGAAATGTATGAAGATTATGTATTTTGGCATGCATCGCGTAACCAATAAAATGGAAATATATAAAGACTCCTATAAAAATATTCCACCGAGAGTGAGATGCAACAGAGATATAGAAAGACGGACAGTTGAATACTATTCATTATGTTACCCCAAGTAACAAGATGTGAAAACCTAAGAAACATTTAAGACAACAAATTAAGATATATCTTTCTATTTAAATAATTGTTATGGCACAAAGAACTAGTAATGCAAAATAAATAAATTGATCAGCTTGAGGGACCAAAATAAACCGAAAGGAAGACATCAGAAACAAAAAAAAAAAAAAAAAGGAATAATGATGATGATAAAGAGAGAAAAAAACTTGCAGTGGTGCTTGTCTTAAACTGAATTTCTTACAAGTGTTCACTTGTGCCTAATTATCCTACATTATTTTTAGTTGTCTGCTTGTTTCCCACCCAGTGAGCATGTCATTTTCGCAATGAAACCATGGCATTACTCATACTGGAGTTTACAAAGTTACGCGTTTACTAAAATGCCAGAATAGTTTGATAAGTTTTGCCTGATAAAGAGCTGTTCTTTCGACGTTAACAGTGGCTCAGAAAAAAAAAACTTATACGACATTGTTATGCAGTACTTTTTTTTTATTATTAAACCTAAGTTAAGGGCCACGCTTCCCTTCTGGGTCGGCACAAGTCTCGAATTTTTCCCAAACGGCGGCTATTAATTAAAATTAAAAATTTGGGGTAATTTTGGTGTTTACGCCAATAATATAGGCCAATGCCATAAACTTATACACTGAAAGAAAAAAATTAAGTTTAAAGGGAAAGAATGAGCAATACAGAATTATGTGAGTCTAGACTTGAAATTCACACAGGAATAAAGAGTAGCTGATACGTGGTACTCGTCATTAGAAAATAAAAAGTTTTTGTTCTCTTGCTAAAATAGGTGATGAACTGAATATGCCTTTCACCCAGGTAGGTACCTGAAATGTAAAATGATAGAACTAAAATTGTTTAAATGTCCGAATACAGTCATTAACACTCCGTGTTTTGACAAATTCTGCGTTGAATTTCTCTTTCATTCTATAAAAGCTGCAGACTCTTGTCTTAGAAACCCTTGTTTGTCTTCAACCGTTTCTGATTTGGAAACCCTTGTTTGTCTTCAACCATTTCTGATTTGGAAACCCTTGTTTGTCTTCAACCGTTTCTGATTTGGAAACCCTTGTTTGTCTTCAACCGTTTCTGATCTTGAACCAATAATTGAAAATATTTGATCCCTTCTATAAGGCAACCTGATAATGCTGCATGAGGCTTTTCAGCTTGGTGAGCGAGAATGCCTTTGCTGGGTATACAATTCTTCTTGATGCAGTTACGCCTGAAAGCATCAACTTTTCCAGCTATGGAGTTATTAATACACATGAAATTTGTGAATGCCTTCGAATTCTCGTAGTTTGTAAGGTCTTCTGATATATTCCGGCTGTCACCAAGTTTGTCAAGCATGGGGATAAACTTTTGGGTTTCCAGAAGCCTCTCGAAGGGAACAAGTTTTATTTTGCAAGGAATGCACATCTTTTATCACCTACAATGAAACTGACATTTTTATTGGACAAAGTCCACTGCAGTTAATATAACATTGATTCTACTCTGGTGTTTAGGAAGCTTTTGTTAGGTCATCTCCTGGAAGAAAAAGCGAAAATCAGTAAAATCTACTGATTTCATCCATTCTTAGCCCTCACTAGAAATTCTGCAAAACATCCTTATAAACCAAAATATGACTTAGACGTAACAGGGACAAATTCACTAAAAAAAATTAT
This sequence comes from Macrobrachium rosenbergii, assembly GCF_040412425.1. Taxonomy (NCBI): domain Eukaryota; kingdom Metazoa; phylum Arthropoda; class Malacostraca; order Decapoda; family Palaemonidae; genus Macrobrachium; species Macrobrachium rosenbergii. Next base: position 28,287,173 of record NC_089751.1, on the reverse strand, counting down.
CACTGATCAATAGATTGGCCTTGATAGAAATCAGTACTATTGTAAGGAAGGTATTGAGTGACATACTGGCTGGGTGTTGTCTGGTGGTTCCTTACTGAATGAATGTACATGTTGTTGTTTTAGATTTAGCTGGCCTTGTGCCAGCACGAGCTCTTGCTTCTCGAGCAGCCCGTAAATGAATGTGCAGAATCTTCGAAGTTGTTATATGCTGGTGTGAGCCGCAATGTAGTTTCTGCACACAGACAAGGCAAAACAGAGATTATGTTTCGGACTTCTGTGTTTGTCGACAGATAAACAGATGGCGATTGTGAGAGACATAATAAACGTGCAATGATAAAACATATATCAATGGAAAGGCCAGGAAATTCCTTATATGGACATTTGCATGAGATTCGAGACAGATTAATGAATACAATGCAGTAGCATAATGTATGTCAAATGGCGAGACGTTTGGCGTCTTCACAAACAGAAACATACATGCAGTTTGATACAGAAGATTCGGTGGAACATTATGAGTACATGATCGGAATGCTTGCATGGCAATTCAAGTAGTGGTGATTGTACATGAATCGAGACAACAGTGGTTAGAGAAAAATAGGCAGGAATATTGTATGGTAGAAGTTGCGTTCCTTTGAGCGACCGTCGCTGACGCACGGGAGGGAGAGAGAGAGAGAGCGGGATGCTTGTTGTCCTGTTTTGTCCGATGGCTGACTCACACACACGTGTGCCCGTAGTACCGACAGGGCGGTCCCTTACAATACTCCCCCACCCCCCCATCAAGCAAGGTCCTGATAGCGGAAATCGTATTGCTGACAGTTCGAATGGGCGCGAAGGGCTTGGGTTGTGGGCGGGCAGCTGGCTGAAGGGCGGCGCCGGCCAGCGGGAGGACGGCAGCGGGTTGAAGGATGACGTCGGCTGATCCTTCGGTAGCCAGCACGAGGGGGACAGCAGCAGGCTGAAGGATGACGTCAGCTGATCCTTCGGTAGCCAGCTCGAGGGGGACGGCAGCAGGCTGAAGGATGACGTCGGCTGGTCCTTCGTTGGTCAGCTCATCCGGTACGAGTTTGGGGGCGGCGTCAGGCTTCCTGGAGGAGGCGTCCAGAGCTCCGGTGGTTGGGCGGGTCATCTCGGAGGGTCGGACATCTATTGAAGACTCGGGAACGACGGGAGGCTGAGTCGAGGAGGCGGCGAAGGGTTCGTTGGCGCGTGGGTCGTCATCGTGGGTCAGACACCATCGGCTCCGGGTCACTCCGGGCTCACCAGTGTAAGGAAGGTATTGAGCGACATGCTGGCTGGGTGTTGTCTAGTTTATTGGTGGTTCCTTACTGAATGAATGTACAGTTGTTGTTGTTTCAAATTTAGCTGGCCTTGTGCAAGCTAAGTCTGAAACAACTGTACATTCGCAGTAAGGAACCACCAATAAACCAGTCAACACCCAGCCAGTATGTCGCTCAGTCCCGTCTTTACAGTGGAACAAAGGGTGAATTAATACCGAATCGACACCGGTACTGTGTACGGTGTGATTTCTAGACTGTTAAGAGATATTAAAAGCTTTTTTCATGATGAAAATCAAACTTGTTTAAGAATAAGTACATAAGAAACATGGTCTATCGTAAATGTGGCTTGTACAATAAACAACAACGTCTTACGTATCGCTGAATTGCCGTTGCTGAACAATTTCCATGAATCTGGCTTTGTTGTAAAAAAAAAAAAATGCAGAGTAAGTTAGCGAGAAAGAACCAGAATTGCTGATGAAACAGAAACTGTTGTCTTAGGTTTTCATGTGGAAGAGATAAAGGAAAACTTAAGCTGATATGGAAACAGTTTTTATTACCACGGTAAAGTGTACACAGTAGATCTCAACTAGCAGTCCGCAGAACTAGTGATATGCAACATTAAAGATTGCAACAAACGTAGTCGTGTTTATTTACCAAAGCTCTTCATGTTATCTTTCTAGTTCGTTTTATCATCGACTTACACGACCTAGTTTCTGATAAATATACAGTATGTGGGTGATTTTCCGAGTCCTCATATTTCATATATTTATTTTACAAATGCACACACACATATGTATATATATATATATATATATATATATATATATATATATATATTATTTATTATATTATTTATTATATATATTTTCAGTTTTTTATGAGTGAGAGGATTGTTTGAATACATGCCAAGAGGAGGAGACAGTTGTGTTTATGGCATCGTAAATCAGCCCAGCCAGGGTTAACGCCAAGGCCATAATGGAAATTCGACCGATTCCAAAATAGGATCTAATCAACACTGACAACTTTCAACGAGACTTAGCGAGACTGAGAATGAGCTCCAATTAGGGCTGAGAGGAGGGATGCAATTTGAAAACCTTAGAATCACCTGCTTATAAGTTTGGGGGACAAATGATGTCTGAATGTCAACGGTAACTTGGTGAAAATGTTAATGGATGGGATAAATCCGTAAGGGATATACTTTGGAAATCTGCGTATCGTCCGAAGTTGAGGATGAAATCTGTCAATTACCCCTCCCCAAAAAAAAAAAAAAAAAAACTTAGAGTACAAAGAGTTATAAGGCCAGTAAAATCGCACTACGGTAGTTTGGCTAAGAGATTTTTAATTAAGCTCGTGTATGGAATCTCACATGTCAGGATCAGCAGCTTGTCCTCACGAAAGATATTTAAAAAGGCATTAAAACGGGAAACACCAGAAACAGGCAGCATCTATATGGGAGTTCAGCACGTAAGGCTACAAGTTCATGCGATTCACCAGGAAGCGAACATTATCCTAAAAGACCTGGTTACTTAATCTTAAACAAGTTTTAATTTCAATATCAGCAAAGTTTTAATCACTACTAACAGACCAAAAATCCTACAATGAACAGTGAATTAGGCACCTGGGTGGTTAAAAAACATGGAGGGTCTTTGTAAATTATTTATATTTCTATGCATTTGTAGTAGAAAAAATCTTTTTAATTCAATAAGGTGTTCACAATCAAATATTTATGTAAAACTGTTCTTTGAAAATATAATGAATCTGTCGGATCATTGTTAGAGGATAAGAAGAAGACAAGAAGGGAATAAGCGGACAAAATTATTATTATATCTTATAATAGACTGACACGTGAGACAAGTGACTGAATAAAATCTTGAGGATCATCTGCAGACAGAGGAGACTAAGCTTTCAGAAAAGACCGAAAGCATAGAACATGCAAACAAATTTTCGTATTTTCTTATCTGAAAATGAGTGTGTGTGTGTGAGAGAGAGAGAGAGAAAAAATTTGACAGTTATAATGAAATCTTTACATGGTAATATTATACATATTATTTTCAAGACATTTTCGTAGTCTCTAGTCTCTAATATCCGTAATTATGCTTTTGCTTTCCATTTGAAAGCTTGTTTATTCTTCCTAGTTACGCAGAACTATAGACTGTCATTGGCTAGCGAGCCGAGTCGTACGTGTCAACAAAGATCTATAATGGGCTTGGTCGATGTTTGATCTGATTTACTTTCGCCGTACAGAAAAGTCTGTTACTGATATATTCTGATATTCAATATGTTCTTTAAATAAATAAAAGCTTAGAACTTTATTTTGCGGAGTGTAACGTTGGTTTCGAGAAATAGAGCCATTTTCCTCGATATGATATTTGTTGCCAATAGATGGCGCCAGTTACAATTTGACAACACAGCAGCAGACGAATTTTGTCTCCGATAGGAGCGGTCACCCATCCGGTACTGTCCCTACCGATATGGTTATTGTAAGTCATTTCACTTACTCTTCAAACAGTTATTCACGTTAAAGTTATTTAGTTTGATATGCTGTTATCAGCTGGAATTATAGAAAACTCTAATTGATAAAGGAGGCAACATATTCCTTTGTCACATAACGCTAAGGTAAAAAAAAACAAGGATGTTGACCTTATCTTATACAGTTTTAGGGTCGACAGATTTAGCCTACCATTTCACTTGATATTTTTGGCTTGTTTGACATATTTTGTCTTGTTGACTAAAGTGTGGTCCTAGTTTTGTTCGGCAATTTAGCGTTCGAGGCGTCGAGCATATCTGTCACCGAAAATAGGCCTAGGAATCAAGCATAGGTCTAGAGTACCCCAGGCATGTCAAATTGTGAGGATGAAACAAAGCATGAGCAGACAATCATTCACGGCTGATTGGAAGGAGGTTACATAGGTTATGTAACCTATTTGCTCTGGCTGTCAGTATCCACTCATAAACAAGTGGATGTTGTCAGGCCTAGGCTAGTGGGTTCTCACAGTTTACCAGGCCTAAGCTATGATGTATGGAGCAAGAATCTAGAGTTTGACATTATACGGTATTATTTTACTTCAATACCACGACTTGATGTTGGAGTTTTCATGCTTGCTCTTAAGTCTCCTTAGCCTAACATGCTTGATTGAAAAAAACGTACTAAAATCGCTTGCAAATTTACTGTTGAGATATTGACCATTTTATGTTAATATTTTAACATTTATTTCTACTGGGCTGATGCTAAACATGGTAGTCATGGGAGTGGTTGTGATATTAAAGTAAAAATTTACCGGTTGTATTATAATAAGATGTGGGATAGCTCTTTTGTTAAAATATGCATTGGAAAGTTTGATTATTTAAAGACAAATTCCACTTTAGGTCCATTTTTGGGAGCCTTTGAAATTTTTTTATTTATTAATACCTTCACCACCACTAACACTAGAAGTAGTATTGAAAACAGTAACTGATGCTATTAAATTACAAACCATTTAAAATCCAGTAATATGTATTGTTAAAACAAGACTAATGACTGAATAGGTCCAAATAAGAAACTGACATGACACTGCAAAATTGTTATTACTTATGTGCAAGATGACTAAATTACCACTTTTTTATTTGTATTTATTAAATTAACTTTTTATGGTTACATCACAAATATATTATAAGAAAAAAAGGATTATCATACAATGACAAATCTGGTCTTTCTACTTAGGCAATGCCCAAACACCTGCATGGGATGAGATTCAATGAACAAGTGAAACATTCGTTCAAAATGGGCAAGACCTCAATCACTATATGAATTCCTCTGTTTTGCTTGCTGTATGTCATTCCATAACAATGATTTCTGCTAACATCAGATTTTTCTGTGCAACAATTATCTTCGTTGCATTTGGAGTGATCTTCAGGCCTGTATTGTTCACTTTTTTTGTTTATTTTTTTTGTAGGAGGGATTCACATCCACTTCTATCATCAAAATACAGTGTGCTGGATTTTGGAATGATTCCTAAGTGATTATGTGAGTTGGTGCTCAGATGCAGTTTATAAGAATGTGAATTGTAATTTGTGATTTTTAAATTTTTATTCTGTTCCTACGCTCCACTAAAGGACTTTCCACCTCTACCATTAAAGGCTACAGAGCTATGCTTAGCTTGGTTTTCCGCCATAAGGGAATGGACTTATCGTCTAACCAGGATTTGTCCGACCTTATTAAGTCCTTTGATACCGCAAAGCTTAAAGAAAAACCTTTGCTGTCCTGGAACTTAGACGTGGTACTTAAGTGGCTGGCCAGTTCACGTTTTGAGCCCATGCAATCTATCTCTTTAAGGAATCTAACCAGGAAAACTCTTTTTCTGGTTGCCTTGGCCACTGCCAAAAGATCTAGTGAAATCCATGCTTTGGACAGAAATATCGGATTTTCTCAGGGGAATGCAGTTTGCTCCTTTTCCCTAGACTTTTAGCTAAGAACGAATCGCCATCAAATCCATGGCCTTGTTCTTTTACGATCAAGAGCTTGTCCGAGATGATAGGGCCGTCTGAAGAAGAAAGAACTCTCTGTCCAGTAAGGGCCCTTAAGGTTTATCTTCACAGAACAAAGGACATTTGTAGTACTTCAAGGAACCTTTGGTGTTTTGTGAAATATCCCTCTAGACCCTTGTCTAAGAATGCCCTGGCATTTTTTCTCAGGAACTTGATTTTGGAAGCACATTCCATGGCGAATGAACACCCCCTCTCCTCTTACAAGGTAAAACCCCATGAAATAAGAGCGGTCGCTACATCTTTGGCAGTTTAAGTGAAATTTATCCCTCGCATCAATTGTGCAAGTTGGTGTTTGCATTACATTGCTTAAGGGATATTGAGATGAATTACAATCAGTGCAATACCTTGGGTCCGTTTTACGTGGCTGGCGTGGTGTTGGGGGAGGAAATGTAGAAAGCAATGTCCTTTCTTTAATCTCTTTGCCTTGCTTAGGGTGTTGAGTTTTTTGGGGAGCCTTGGAGTACTATGTACTTGGAGTACCCTCCAGTCTTTTGGTTTTAATGGTTGGGTATTGGTGTTGTTAATTTGGTTTTCGGTGGTTATGGTGATTATTTACTCTGGTTATTTTGTGTGGTACTGCGCCATGGGCAGGGGCACCTTGTTGTACTTTGCTAGCCCTCGGAAATTAATCCATCGCTGCAAAGCACCCACTGTAGTAGGAGGACCTCAAGGCTTTACTGCCTCTCCTCTACTGGATAAGATGAGTGCCAATCAGAGGCTGTATCTATCTGTAGCAGCTCTCTTATCAGGTAAGGTTCAACAACATTGATTCAGTGTTAGCAAATTTCTATTCTCAAACTCATCACTATTAATAATGTTTTGGGATAGATATATCCAACATTCCCACCTCCATTCAATGTGGGAATCGGCTATGTAATTACTGGGTAAGTTACTTATATAAAAATGATATTTTTATAATAAAATAAAGTTTTATATATATACTTACCCAGTAATTACATGATCGGAGCCCACCCACCTCCCATCACTTGGGCATAAGGGCATAAACAAATTGAAGCCCTTTGCTATGTTGTACTGCTTCTTAAACCCAAAAGTGGGCAGGGCACGTTGCCATAACCAAAACAAACTAGTGTGACCTGCAATTTTAAAATTTTAAGCTACCGGTTAAAAAAAACTAATAGCCATGTAATTACTGGGTAAGTATATGTAAAACTTTATTTTATTATAAAAATGTCATGTTCAGTGATAACACAGTATATGTATACACTAATTTCTGAATGATTTCATCCATATCATTCATTGTTACTTGTTACATTTTATATCCCTCACAAACTTCAGCTCTTTACTGCAGCCCTGTTTGTTAATTTTCAGAGGTAAAACCTTTACTCTTCAACCAGCTTATGGGATAAAATAATGTGTTAGTATAATTTGATTCCCAGCTACTGAACAGTCACTTGAACTAATCCTGGTTTTTCAAGTTTATCAGAGAGGAACTCTAATATCTTCCTTAGTCCATTCTTCAACCATACGTGAAGGCAAGGTTTCTATCTAGATATGGGCAGTAGAATCTTAAACATTATTTTACCATTTCAAGGTACAGTATACAAACCTTTGCTTATTACTGAATGCCTTTTTCTTGACCCATGATTGATAAGAAGAATTTGAAGAAATTTACTTGTGCTGGTAAAGATTAATCTGTAAGTAACTATAATAATGGTTAACCATGAATAACTACGTCTGTTACACGAATGTTTTTCTTTGTGAACCACTGAAGTTTTCGAATTAATATTATTGATATTTTGTATTTCATTGTGCTTTAGTAACCTTGATTATACTGAACAGTATATGTTTCGTTTCCCTTCTTGCACATTACTGGTGTATATTGGGTGATGATTACAGAAATTTTGTTTTAGATTTAATATATATTAGTTTTGAAGGTTATGGTTTCATTGATGTCCATTGTCTCAGATTTTGTATACCAGATTTTTTAACAGAAACCAATTAAATATTCAAACCAACCTGAATTGTCATTGTCTAGTAAGGGCATATTTTGTAGGTGCGTGTTCAGTTACACCCTAGAAATTTTTTAGCCATATACAGTATGGTATATTATTAAAAGAAGTATATTACACAAACATTTTACCCGTACCTTGAACTGAATAGTTATATACATTTTAGGAACAAATTATATTTTTATTTCTCTTTTAGTGTTATATAGCAGTTAAAAGTACATATAATAAATTGTATAGGTTATGAAGCACTTATTTAGCATAGTATTACATTTTGTAAAAATATTAGAACTTTGTAGAATGACAATCAGGAAGTTTATCTGGGTGGCCTCTGTCAACTCTTACAAGGTCACGAAGAGTAGTGTTTACAGGTATTTATTAGTCTTGGAAGCCTTAGATGTGTTGTGGAGCTTTTGTTTTCATTCATATACCAGTGGTATTTGTGAACTTATCAGGAAAAGAGAGGACTGAAATATTTCCAGTGAATAGGTTGTTTCATTGATATTAAAAGATATTGGGATAGTGAAGTGATGTTGTTTTGTGTGAGATTGCTTTTTGAGCGAGATTGCTGAAGACAATGGTACTAAAGCCTTATACAAAATGAAAGCATTTGAATCAGGTTTGTCAAATATAATGAGTTACCACAGTGAGGCTACAATACAATAATGCGTGCATTTATATTCATGTTTCAGTATTTTGTATGGTTAGCTCTATTTGGTGTTACCCTTCTGATTTTAATGAAATTGTAATAGGAGCTTCAGATGCCATTTCCATTTTCTGCAGTACAGTATGTATACATAGTGTATTGTATATTAATGTGTTCCAGGTACGAGTATATACATGTATCAGGACCCCACTGAACAATCTTGAACTAGGGTGATCAAGTGATCAGTAGTATCACAAGCTTGTAGAAATGCTCAGTATGTGCTGTATATTACTCTATAGAGCCTACTAAAGTATGTGTTTACTGTTTGTATATAGGCCTATTGTACTATATATACAAACACACCTGGATTATATTTCTGGTGACTTCTGGTGAGTCAGATGCATGAGAGGGTGCCTCACCACTCCCGTGACCTATTAGCCAGATACATTTAAGGCAGGAGGAATATTTTGGCAGACCAACTCAGATGCCAAAAGCACTAAAGGAAGACAGAGTGGTCCTTATATGTATTCTTTTGTGACAGAAAGGCTGTTTAAGCTTCAAGGAACAACAAGGCTGAACTGGAAACTCCCGGTGTTCTGCTCTCCCTGGGTGGCCCTGGAAGATGCCATCAAACTCGTATGGGATAATAGTCAATCACTGCAGGGCTCAGAATGATCCTGGTAGCTCTTCATTGGCCACATGCTGAGTGTTGTTCTGATTTGCCGTGAGAGATTCCTTTGTGGCCTACTCTCTTTCGTGAGCAGCAAGTTCAAAGGTATCATCATTCAGTACAAACCCCGGCATCCATATATTTGAGGGTTATCTGGCAGCTCCTACAAGGGAGAGGCTTTTTTTGCAGGACTGGACAGGAAATAATAATCCAGGTACCTCAGAAGACCCTCGTCTAGTATGTATCAGGGAAAGTGGCTGGTGTCATATGGGTCTCTTCATTGGAGTTATTTTTGCTCATGAGGAGCTTCCAGTGTTCTTGCCCTCGAGAGCTTTGGCCTCAAGAGTGGGAAGTGACTCTTATTCCTCTGCAGTCTAACCTACGGGCAATATGAGCCCTTTGGAGGGAGGGCTTGGACCAAGATGAAGTGTGTTGGTGATTTGCATGGCCTTACTTAGCCTATGCTGTCTAGCATTTAAAGGCTCTGAATCATTTTCATTCTCTTTTGTTTGTAAGATTGTGGTCAAAACTTGGAATCCATCAGTTTCTGACAAGACATATGAGTGTTTTGGTTCCCTTTTTATGGGATTTTGTTGTTGGTTATCTAGTTGAGATACTTTTGTGCCCAGTGCAAGCTGTGTAGTATTATTAAAGAATGACCTGAACCCTTTATGCCAGAGTTTTGGTTAATATTTCTTATTACCAACAAGCACAAGAAGGCAGCTTTCAGGAACACCCTCTCTTTCTGGCTTTGTGCTCTAATCAAAGGAGCTTACAACTCGTCTGGTGAAGTGGACAGTCATACAGTTCAGGAGCGAGCTCATGAAATCATGAGTGTGGGACTGGCCCTTGCAGTTCAGCGCAACTTTCCTGTAGCACAGATAATGTTGGCAGGTGTTTGGAGATGTCAGATCACTGTTACCTCCTTTTACCTAAAGGACATTGCCTACAAGTGCCTCGATACCTTTTGCTTTGCACTTGTGGTGGCTGGTCAACAGGTTATTTAATCAACCAAGCTTCATCGGACAGGAAAACATCCTCTTGTAAACTTCTCAGAAGGCACAAAGCTAGGCTTAATGGTAGGCAGACTAGCTCCACACTTCCCTCTCCCTTCTTTTCCTCCCTCTGTGAGACAGCAGCTTAGAATGATGTATGTGCTAGAGTGGGCAAAGATGACTGTTAAATAAGCAATCAGGTTAATTGTAAGTCTTACCCTTCTGTGAGGTTCAGTACCATATAGTTTTCTTTTAGAGATTTATTTCTGTTGTAGCTAAATTGTTCATTGATGTTCTTAATATTGTACTTGAATTGTTGAAAGTTGAAATGGGGTACAACTGATTGTTGTTGAGTAGGGTCACTGTAATCTCAGTTCACAGTTAATGTGCTGTTTGTCTTATTTATTCTACTTTTTTACTATTGTTTTATTTGTGTTATTTATATTCCTTTGTTATTTCTGTTGTAAATCATTCTTTACTTCTCAGTTTCCCATAATGTATTGGCCTCCTCCTGTTGGAATCCTTGGACGTCTCATTCTGTTTTTCCAGCTAGGGTAGCAGCTTGGCTTGTAATACTGTAATGATAAAAATAATATTATGTGAAATGTTCATTATTTGATGTTTAATTTTTTGTTGAGTTGTAAATTTTTATAGTACATTGATAAGTCCTGGGTACATGAGGAGTTACCATATTCAGACTGACTGCTCTCTTATGTTACACATCTCCAAAGTTTTTGTAGAAAAATGTTCTGTATATGAACAAGCATTTTCAGTAATTCAAGCACATTATGTGTTTATGTGCACAAAAAAGTTGTTAGAGTGAAGTGTTGATGAAGTACCGCAGTTAGGAAATTGATGTTCATAGGTGATCTGATAAAACTGAGTTTCTCATTGCTAGATAAATGCAGTTATATCAGAAGTTGATATAGCATGTTAAATAATGGAAATCTGTATTTATGAATAAAAAACATAAAAGAGCTATATATAATGGCTATACACTAGGATTTCAATTTGGTATAATATATATGACTTAAAATTTTATATGTGACATGCAAAACAGACTACTGTACAGTGTGCTTTCTTGAATAAGATGTATGGCAATTTTCAGTAAGATAAGAAATATATATATATATATCTGTACTGTAAAAGGATTCTGATTATCATCAAAGAAAGTTAGAGCTATTGAATACTTCATCAAGAAGAGTCTTTACTATAAAGATTTTTTCCATGGAGAAATGGAATTTGGTTTACTACTGTATTGAAAAAAAGGTCAGGTATTGCAGTTTAGTGAAGTTTAGTGAATGTGACAGGTTTTCTAATTCGATCAGGTTTTTGCAAGCCTGCATTGAGATATTAGAGTACTGTACAGTAAATCTTTGGTACTGTACATATTGTATTTTTTCATGTTGGATTTGAACACTATGTGATTTGTGTATTAAAATAATGCCTGTGTATTTATTTTGATCTTTTCATCAGACACATTTTTTCAAAACAGGTTGTGTCACTTTTTCTAAAGAAGGCGTGTGATCTCAATTGTTTTGAAAGTTTTCATTTAATAACATATGATATATGTCATGTTAGAAACCAAGAGTCTCACCATTGACTTTAGAATTAAAATTGTTTTATCCAACAGATTTGTGGCATGTCAGATGACAGGCAGAGGTGACCCCACTCTTGTGTTACACGGAAATTAAATTCTTTGCCGGTGAGTAATATATTACTGTACTTATACATTCAGTTTTTATTAGTCCATTACCCTAAACAAAATTTACAATTGTGTGATTGACTATTTTCTGCTGGATTTAGACAACTCATTGATTCTTAAGAAAGTGAAGAGTGTGTGATATGATATGATTTCAAGAATTGTCTAAAGTACATTGTTTGAGAATACTATACTGGTTGTTATAACATAAATGCAAATACTGCAATTTGACACGAGCTTAACTGTCAATGTTGAATAGAGAAAAACTGACGAACCTTGATTATTGAAAGATTTAGAGCATGGTATTTGCCTACTACAAGATCCTCTGGATCTAGTACTATATAATAACATGGTAGGTAAATGTACTTCTTTTATCTATAGTTAATGCTAATCAGGTTCAAAACCCTGCTTTATGTTTGCTGCTAGAGTATTATCATCTTGGTGTTGTATTTCACTTTCAGTCTATTTGGGAGTAAGCTTGGTTGGCTTTTGAAAATTACTTTCATACTGTAATACCTGTAGTGAAGCTTATTGAGTTATAGTTTACTTCAAGTTGTTTGCTAAATCAAATTATCATGGTTTTGATTAAGTTGCATATGTGATTGCTTTTAGTTTTCTTTTTGGTATAAGCTCAGTTAGTTCTCAGAAAAGGAAATTCAATTCAAAATTGTATATGGAACATAATTTCAAGAACAAGACAATGCTGTAGTGTGAAAATTAAGAAAATTAAGGTGTTAACTGGCAGCCAAGTGATCCTTTGCAGTATTTTCTAAGCACCCTGGAGATGCGTAACTGATGAAGCAATTTGAGCCTTGTCACCGATCAGCTCAACCTGACTTGACTCAGAGATGTCATTTCGTTGTTGCTTATAATTTACCATGTGCTAGTCCCACACAGTTTTGTGTATTTTCCCCCCTGTTCTTTTGCAGCAGCAGTTTTGTGTAGAACTTGCAGTGATCATTGTCAAGTTCTAAACCAGGATGCTGCCTGAAGCCAGGACCAAATCTGGGACTGGGATTCATTTGTGAGCTTGAGGCCATTCCTCCTCAGTCCTTATTTTCTAAGGTACTTTCAGTGTTAAACGTTTTGGTTTGTCAGGGTAAATTCCTTGTAGAAAGATCAACTGGTATTCTCTCATACCTTTCCCGCATCTTGTCTGTCTTTTTCCATAGCACAAATCTTTTTGTCAAATATCTTTATATTTTTGAGGCCTTCAGTTTGGTGATGTATAAGGCCTTATTAGCCCAACAGCCTGCTTTGGCTTCATTGCTATGAAATTCGATTTAAGTTCTCATCTTACCTCTGTTTCATGTGTAACTAGTTTTGCTGTGTACTCCTTTCTGTATAAGTAATACTGTAATGTCCTTTATCTGGTCTCTTTCAAACTTGCTCTTGTCACATTCATAGGGGGTTGATTGTACCTTTTCAAATTATTTTCTTTTACTTCCTAACCTTCTTAGAAAGCTCATTCTCAGTCTCGTCTAATCTTATTGTATGAAATATCTTCATGGAATTGAATGCCCTTTTGGTATCACATTTACTGTTCATTTCGATTTATGAGAGACCTACCCTTCATTTTATGGGATATTGTTTTTATCTGGGAAGGTTCTCCATATACTTTACTCATCTTTATGAAGTAACTGGAGTAGATTTCAGTCATGCAGCTCTCATTTCCACCTTGGGTTCACTTCAGCTTAATATAAGGTGTACTTCTCTCAATTTAATGTTAAAGTACTGTACTTTAGGCTTTGATCTAGTAACTCTTGACTGCATACCATGATCAGTTCCTTGGCCACATTGTTGAAAACTTCAGCCACCTATCATGGCTAATTCGTTTTGCCATGGTGTGATCCTCAACTAGTTGAACTCTTCAGTCATTCACTATTGTAATAGACTGAAGTTCATATGATAGTTCTGCATCACTTACTACTTAAGTAGATGGTTACCATTTCTTAATCAGTGGTTTTTACATCTTATAAACAGTTTTATTCTTTTGTAGTTACAAAGCATACCTTACAAGGAATTTTTTCATTGCAAAGATAATCTAAATATGAGTAAAAGTATGTAGAAAAGGCTCTCTGCCTCAGATCCAGACCAGCTGATACTAGCAAAAAACCATTTGTAATCTAATGCTTTGTACTGTATCAGGTAATATTTGGGAGATTCCTTGTTTCTCGTCATAGTACATCAGTCATTGTCTTGAGAAATCCTCTGTCCATTCTGCAAATGTAGCTTATACCTTTGCAGGATACAGTACAAGGCTTTATACAGTACTGACTTCCTGAAAGAATGTATCTGGTAGGGCAAGGCAAGTGATCAAGTTGCCTATCCCCTTTGCCTACTCAGTTTATGATTATGCACATCCTTTGCACCTTGTATACTGTACATGTTCTGAATGTGAAGAAGAAACTTGATATTGAGCTTCATAGACATTGTGTGTCTGGTCCTTTGTATCTCAGTTCGCTTATTTGGAGGGCAGACAACTGTACTTACTTTGCATAATAGTGTGGCGTCAGACTTTAGCTTTTGTTTTTTTATTTCCAGTAAAATTAATTGTGTGTCATATTTATCAGCTTACAACTGTCATAGATTTGGCAAACACCATCATTTTTAAATCTGTGGTCCTATCTTGCTGCAACCTTATTCTTCACTTACCTGCGGTACAGTAGTTGGGTCTGGTTGCTTTTGTTTACAGTCTGAGTGATATATTTGGCCAAAGAAACCATTTTTCTTAGGTTTGAAATTCCAGCAGTTACTTAATAAAGCTGCTGTCTTTTTTGATTGCTTTGAAATTCATTAAAGATTTAAACGTTATGTATGACGTTGCTCTGTGGTAGTGCACTTGACTTGCACTTGTAAGGTATATAGTTTGATTTCTGTTGACTACTTACTAAGTTAACCCAGTTGTAAATGGGTTTAGCAAAGGCATGGCACATGGGAACCAGCTACCCTTCTGTGCAATCTCACCACCTAGTATACAGTATGTATTTTACAAGGCATTCCAACACTGTTTGATGATTTTGAGCAAATGGCTTTTCATGTTATTATAGTATAGCACTATTTTTGTGGATGTAATGGCTCCAAAGAAGCATAACTCAGTTCATCTATTTTTCAGTTGAAAGAATGGTACCCTGTGTCATGCATTATCCATTGTTGTATAATGAGTTAATGTTCCAAGTAAGCTAATACAATATTACTTAAGTTTTTCAAATGATCAGAATATGTTATAACGTTTTCAAAATAGAATTGTATTCCTAGCTACAGTATCTGTGATTTGGCCCTGAAAATTTCACAAATAATATGTGCGTGTTGCAGATACTTAAGACTTATAGAATGCTAAAAGGCTGATAGAGTCCCACTTCTTGTGAAAAGGATAACAGTCTCACTTAGTAGGTTATTTTCATTATCTTTTTCTGTAATAGGCTGTTTTCTTTGTTGGAGCCCTTGGGATTGTAGCATTCTGCTTTTCCAACTAGGGTTGCAGCTTGACTTATAAAAATGATAATAAGAATGAAGTCCTAAGAGAATCCACAGGTGTTCAAAAATACACAAAACCTTAATCATACAGTAAGTTTCACCTCACTTTAAGAGACACTTTGGCTTTCTGATCAGTAAAAAAGTTTGTTAAGAAACAAAGACCCTATATTATAGCCTCCACTGTATTTTCTAGATATCTTGCAGCTAACGGCAGTTCCAGAAAATTTCTAACCTAAACTAACTTGTACTTTACATATAACTTTCAGTTTAAGAGAGCTATTTTAAAGTATATGACATTTAAAATATACTGGTAGCTGGCAGAGCTGGTGGAGCACTTTTGGTAATAGGTGCCACTTGTGGAAAGTCTTAAGTGGTCAGTGGATGTGCATTTAGAGGTCAATTCGTATGGTGATTCCTCTTGTACATTTTTAAGTGTAAAGAGTTGCTACACCAGCTCCATACTATATGGGACAAAACTAAGGAGGACGAGTTGGGTTGTGAAGTTTTGAGTTATTTCTGAGGCTCTTTGCATGTAAGTGGTCATATTCCAGAAATTTTTTTGACCCTTCAGGGACTTCCTTCTTCATAGTTTGAGTACTGCAGTGCCTTCTTTCATGCAAGTTTTTTCATTTTTATTTTGCTTATGGTGACAACTTTTGTGCAAATGGTCCTTGAAATTTAGAGTTGTCTTTCACCATATTCAAAGCCAGTCATGGCAGACAACCCAAATGTCTACCATTGAGCTTAAAAGTGTTATGGTGAAAATAATAGTGGAAAGAAAATATTTTACATGTTATTGGACTCCAAGTTCAAACAGATTATGGTTTATTATCCCAAACATTTGGAAGACTTGGGGCAGTAAAAGTAATCAGAATGATTTTTAAAAAGTTTGCAGTAAATGGGATGCATGGATATCCATCAGTGAACATGGAGTAGTGTTTAAGGTAAACAAACAGATAAATAATGTAGATATAGGTAGTTCTAAAGTTACAGGACTCTTAAAGCGCTTGATGTTTACAACCAGTTGATTGGTGTACAAAGGGTAATGAAAACAGAAGTCTCCCATTGCAAAGGTCCCCAAAGCCACCGGTGGGGGTAGTAGCAAAAGTCTAATCAGAAAATTTTAACAATTGTAGGTTCTGCAAATACCTGCTAAAGAAGGCAGAAGGTATTCAATCCAGAAAAATAATTCAATTTGGGAAAAACTGTCCTTATCCCTGCTAAATCTGAGACTCAGGCATGCATGCCTAGTAACATGAAAATAACTAATGATATGGTGGCAGAGATAAAATCCTGTTGGAATTTTAGTTATGGTAGATGGGTCATATTTAGTAAAGATCTTGATGATTTCATTGAAGAAGGAATTCTAGATATATCCGAAAAATGTGTGGAAGGTACATCAAGTCTAGAGTATAGCAATGATTGTTTTTACTTTTGAAGACCCATATGCAACTTTGAACATACTGTACACATTGCCAAAAGACTTTTTGGCCATCAGTTCAAAGCTATTTTTTGTAGCCACTGTGAGCCCTCAAAGGCCTTCTGTCCTTCATTTCTGTAAAATTAATCATGTGAGGGCAGGATTCAAGTAACCTGTCAAGGAGGCCTCTGTGCCTGCTACTACCTTACAGGTTTGCAGACGGAATATCTCCTCAACTATGTAACTTCACAGACAACTCTCGGATTGTATGAGGAGCCTTTGCAAGTCCTTCCTTATTCTGGTCTTAGTCTGGCTAGGAAGAAAACTAACTGCAAAGGATATCCCAACAAAGGGCGAACCATATGAAACACTTATTGGGTGTGAGGTGGGATTTGTTCCTGTTAGATATCTGTGCAATACCTAACCCAAAGGGCATGACATTGAATCTGTACCTGTCCTTTCCGGTCCAAAACCCAAGGGCTGGATGGATGGGAACGGTAATAGGAGTGTGCTATAATGTCTCTTTCAGATCAGTATGGGTGGTCTAAGTCACACAGGGAATGAAGGAATACTGTATACTTGGACAGCAGTTTTCATCTGGAAATTGCAGCTTGCAACTCTTTTTGGGCCTTGGAGTGCTACTCCATGCAAAAAGAGCTTTGTAAATGCAACCAAAACAGTCCTAAACAATTTTGGGAGTTCTTTCGTAGCTACTCCCAGAATAATGGACAAGGCTAGGACAGAAGTACAGTAAACCCCCTGTATTCGCGTTCTGACAATTCTCGGACTCACATATTCATGGATTTCTCTGTGGAACGTATCTACCAATTATTCCTGGAAAATTCGCCCATTCGTGGTATTTTTCACTGAGAAACATTCACTAATTACTGTATTTTCATCTCATTTTTATGACTAAATGCACTTTTTGTGATAAAACTATTAAAATACTCAGGTAATGCTCGAGTTATGATAATTCACTTTGCGATAATTGGATTTTGCAATTGGGTAAGCAATTAATACCGATACGATACGACAATATTATTTATAAAAATATTTTTAAATTTGGCGCGGGTGCAGGCAGCAGCATAATCAGGCAGTGAGAGAGACCAAATTACAATAGACAACTTTTCCTCCATCTCTGTATCCCATCTTCTAGTTAAAAAAGTAAAAGAGAATGATAAAAGTGTTGTTAGTAACGTTATACTCTTGCGTAAATGCGTACAGCCATAAACAACCGACCGAGAAACTGTTGTTTTGCTTATAACCGAATCGGATAACAACAGCCATTTACCTGGTATTTCAACCATCGTACGGTAATAAACAATTACCATAGGTTATAGCATAAATGACGTTAAGTAGAATAGGACTGATATATTTTTACATTATACCCTTATTCGGTATGGATAAAAGATCATCAAGGAAATATACTACTAAATTTAGGCTGCAAGTTGTAGCTGAAGCTGAGAAAACAATGTTCAAGCTGCTAATGACTACTGTAAATTATCATGCATCAGCAACATGGATGAAACTCAATCATAATTAAAATTAGAGAGAAAGTATTTTACTATAATCAAAACTACTGGTCATGAAAGAACACATTACTGTTATTTTTACACCGATAAACTATAAATACGTAAAGCTCGTATTATGATGAAATCAGGTGAAGAAAGCAAGCGGAATCTTGAATTTTTTGTACACAAAACAAACGCCCCCAAACGGCCATCGTCATTCGTCATCTATTGACGAGAATAATAGTTAAATTAATTTCACAAAGAGACAGATTTTAGTTATATTTCAACTTGAAAACACTTCGTACAGTAAACCCCCCGTATTCGCGTTCTCATGATTCTAGGAATCATGTATTCAGGGATTTCTCTGTGGAATGTATCTACCCATTATTTGCAGAAAATTCACCCACTCGTGGTATTTTTCACCAAGAAAGATTCACTAAATATTGTATTTTCATCTCATTTTCATGACTAAATGCACTTTTTGTGATAAAACTATTAAAATACTCAGGTAATGCTCGAGTTATGATAATTCGTCTTACGATAATTGGATTTTGCAATGGGGTAAGCAATTAATACCGATACAACAATATTATTTATGAAATATTTTTAAAATTTTGCACGGGCGCAGGCAGCATTGTAATGAGGCAGTGAGAGAGACCAAATTACAATAGACAACTTTTACTCCATCTCTTTATCCCATCTAGTTAAAAAAGCAAAAGAGAATGGTAAAAGTATTGTTAGTAACGTTATACTCTTGCGTAAATGAGTACAGCCATAAACAACCGACCAAGAAACTGTTGTTTTGCTTATAACTAAATCGGATAACAACAGCCATTTACCTGTATTTCAACCATCATACAGTAATAAACAATTACTGTAGGTTATGGCACAGATGACATTAAGTAGAATAAGACTGATATATTTTTACATTATACCCTTATTTGGTAAGGATAAAAGATTGTCAGGGAAATATACTGCTAAATTTAAGCTGCAAGTTGTAGCTGAAGCTAAGAAAACAATGTTCAAGCTGCTAATGACTATACTGTAAATTATCGAGCATCAGCAACATGGATGAAACTCGATCGTAATTAAAATGGGAGAGAAAGTATTTTAATCAAAACTACTAGTCTTGAAAGAACACACTACTGTTATTTTTACGCCGATAAACGATAAATACGTAAAGCTTGTATTATGATGAAATCAAGTGAAAGTAGTGAACGGAATCTTGAATTTTTTTACACAAAACAAATGCCTCCA
This sequence comes from Macrobrachium rosenbergii, assembly GCF_040412425.1. NCBI lineage: Eukaryota > Metazoa > Arthropoda > Malacostraca > Decapoda > Palaemonidae > Macrobrachium > Macrobrachium rosenbergii. The sequence goes on along the minus strand of NC_089751.1, from coordinate 28,267,727 downwards.
AACAGCCATCTTCAATCGTCATCTACTGTATTAACAAAAATAATAGATAAATTAATTTCACAACAAGACGTATTTTAGTTATATTTCTACTTAAAAACTTTGTATAATGAAAAATAGCCTTGCCCCTTATAAATAAAGTATCTAGACTCTAGAGATTCATGAATTAAAAACACTTCGTATAATGAAAAATAGCCTCGCCCCTTATAAATAAAGTATCTAGACTCTAGAGATTCATTTACGCTAAGTAGAAGCAAGAAAAGCGCTCTGAAGTTAAATGCGGTGAAATAAACACCACATAAACATTTCCAAAACAGAACACTGATCGCTATGAAGGCAATTTTTAATACAAAAGCAAAATAAGAATGTATACAATATTATTGGATACAGTGAATTAAGGCATAACATTTTAAAAGATCCAGGGAAAAGATGCATATTCATTATGTTGATGTTTGTATAGTACAATATGCGAATATAGAGTAATATAATGTAGGTTATGCTACCGTGTATGTATACAATATACTATAGTGTAGGCTAAGCTAATTCTTGTTTGTTATTCAGTTCACTTTGCATGAACCTCCAAAATTAGCTGATATAAATAATTACTATACTGGTATGTATAGAGTATACTTTATAGTGTAGGCTAGGCTACCATATATGTATGCATGGTACTGAATACCCTAGTGTAGGCTAGGCTATGTTCGAGATACGTTCTGGTATTTCTTACGTTTTTTCCAACAAACGATGGTTTTTTTTTTTTGGAACCTAACTCCATCGTAAGTAGGATAATACCTGTATGAGCATTTTTAGTTTGTTTTGTGTGTGTTTGAACTATCAAAATAGGCAGTTCTAAGTGTTTTTAGAAGGGTTCTAAGTATTTGCTGGTTTTAGCTATTCGCCGGGGGGGGGTGTGGTACTTATTCCTGCGAATACGGGGGGGATTTACTTTAGTGGAGTCTTGCATGGAATGCATTAGTGGCTGTCCCATCTGAGATTTGGCCCATAGGGACACTGAACTCCTGGGTACCCACATTGAGTGTGCACTTTGCCCATTCAAAAGGGTGGGTAGTTGGTACCATTTCATTGTGGAGTTGCCAGATACAGGGACTGTGGAAACAAACACCTTTATTTCTAGTATTTTCTTAAATTCTGCCTTCACATGATTAATTGTTACAGAAGTGAAGGGCAGAAGGTCTTTGAGGAAACACAGCAGTTACGCTGTCAAAAAAGAGAGAGACAGGAATTACTCTTTCCACCATGAAGAAATATGAGAGTACATAGAGCATCATGTTCTCATCCACTGATTTCATATACAACAAGATGCATACCTGAAATAAAATTAAAACACTTTCCCCAAGAAAGGAAGATATGGAGTTTGTGGAGGGTATATTACACAAAGAGGTACAACCTAAAATGAACCCTGTGGCAAGTTCATCTTCTCATAGCTTAAATAAATTAAAAAAAAGATCAAATGAGAATGCCTTGTCCAAAGGGTCTTCCAAAAGTAAATAATTTTTTCTTCTATACTCTAGTGGAACTGTAGAGGTGTGAGCTTGAAGTGAGCAATTAGGTTGTAATTCATGACCATAACCCAGGTCTCCAAGAAATGAAATTGGGTAATACAGAGTATAATCCAGGACCAAATTATGAAATGTTTAATTCTCTGATGCAACTGTAGGTCATGCAAAGGGAGGAACAGGGATCATCACTCAGAAGTCATTACAGCACTCGATTTCCTTGTAATGCTGTAAAAATCTTCAAGCTGTTGCAGTTACTTTCATTTTGGACAAACAGATAAAAATATGCTCCATATATCTTCCACCCAAGAGAAGCAATAAAAGTAAATTTTGAGAGCATAATGATATTCAGAAAATTCAGAGAAAAATTTATGCTGATGGATCATAAAAACAAGATGAAGTAGGTTGTGCAGTAGTGTGTGGAGGGGTCATATATTGTTAAATACACTAAAAGACTCCTCTGTTTTTACTACCGAAGCACTAGTCAGCACTTTGGAATTTCTGGCAAAGAAAAATTTTAAGTCCTTTTACGTGTATTGTTTGAGAATTGTCTTGGAAGCATTGAAGCAGCTGTACCTTTCTGACCCTTTAATTGAAAAGGTTCAGAAATTGTCCTTTCACTTTTCTGTTAGGCATAAATCCATACAGTTTTGTTGGATTCCTCCTCATAAAGGAATACAATGAAATGAATTAGCTGACCGAGAGGCTAAAGATACAGCAAGATGCAGATTTCTTACCAAAAAGGTTCCACACTGTGATATGTGATAGGCCATTAAAACTGGCAACAGAGTTGGTCATCAGCCTACTATCTACCAATAAGAAATATAAGAAAATTCAAGGTGACATTTACTTCAGATGTGGCTGTAGCCCTGACAGATTGTTTGAGGTTAATCTGACCTGCTTTTAGATTGGGCCAACTTAATTGACCCATAATTTGATTTAGGAAGGAGCCAGTGCCCCAGAATGTGCTCAGTGTGATACCCCTCTGTTTGTTGAGCACGTTTTGGTGCTCTGCTCCAGATATGACCATCTAAGGAGGAAATACTATTTATGGGCTATCTACCAGAGGCTGAGATTTTTGACAAAATATATTTCTAATATATGTACAGGTATTTGTTTATTTATTGAATATATGTTATGATAGGAGAAACCTTTAATGCCCTTAGTTCTTAAGGAAACTGTAAATTAAAAGGCACTGAACCATGATAGAGCCCAGGACTTGGCCTTAAAGCCTAAACTTCATAATCAATCAGTAAATCAATTAGTAGTTAAAGTAGTTGTCAGAAACAAAGGAGATAAAGGTCAAAAGTGTTTGGTTCTTGGTTATGTTGAATTAGAATTCATATAGGGTGTTTGACATTCTGTTAGTGTGATTCGAAAATCTCTGAGCTTCTCTACTACCAAGTTTGATTGGGGAAGAGTTAGCATGCAGATTTTGAGGTCTGTTACACCAAAATTTTTGGGTTCAAGATCTTTGGTAGTTTCTCAGCCTTTATTCATGCTTACATAAGTACACACACACACACTGCTTACATATTACTGTATAAACATGTAAGGAAACTTTAGTGAGATATACAAAGAAGTATCAAATAAATAAAAACTTTGTGTGACAAGTTAAGAAACAAACTAAATGCAGTATGCAAAGTCAGGAGCTGGTATAGACTAAGAATAGGCTGGAGAAAAAGCCGCAAATGTTTGTGCATTTAATGATGAAAACAACGGATCATAAAGACTAGCATTTCTTGGTTGGAACCAGTACGGTATTAATTGCTCATTTGTCCACCTTAAGGACAGCCAAAGTAATATTCAACCTAGGTATTTTTATAACTTGCTTTTCAAATGCTTTGGAACAGGTATGTTATAGAAGTTGTAAACAAAAAAATTAAAGTTTGAATAATGTTAGAAAAGCCAAGAAATTACTCATAAAGTGATTTGTGAAAATGGAAAAAATGTCGGTGCGTGAAAGATCCCTGTACTGTAGATCTAACTCCAGGATGGAGAAAGACTAGATGTAGATCATTCAAGACAAATAGTTTTTAATGATAGTGATCTTACAAATAATATTTTACTCATTGTGGTGTTCCATGAGGAATATTGCGACCTTTGTTTGTATATTGAGTGTGAGAGCTGTTAGATAAACAGTATTGTGCTGTAGTGAAAAGCTTCATTATCTGTGTGACTTGTCAGCAGATGAGTTTAAATTATGGAAGATAAATCTTGATTTATGAGAGAGAGAGAGAGAGAGAGAGAGAGATTAGCAACTCTAATTCAACAAAATGACAAATCCTTGTATTATAGGTATTCTATTGTCAATGGTTCATTTACATAACTGACAATAACCTGTTATGTTAATTTTTCACGCACATATACACAAGGAGGTACTTTACTTTTTCTTTGGGATCTTGTACAGTATTTATTTAAGCAATGAAGATGCCATCATAACTGGTAAGAGAAGATAAGACCACAAATTTCGTTTTTGATATCCTCGTGCAATGATATTGTTTGTTGAACCATTTCATTGTGAACTTGAATTATGCATATGCAGGGTTTATATACGTTATTTAGTGATAAGTTTTGCGTATTGCTTTTAAAGTGGGGCTCAGGAGTACAAGGTTAATTTGGATAATCTTTTTTTTTAATTTTTAAAATTTTTACAATCAATTTGACATGTGATTAGATAGTAGTTCTTGTTACATACATGCTTCTTTCAGGTAGATGTACAAGTGCCCTCGCTTATCAGTGTATCAAACATTACCAATGATAGCGAGGGAGCCGGAGTCAAACGGTCTGCTCTTGTGATTTTTTCAGTCAGCCTGACCTTCATATACACTTCACTTTTATTTTTGTGGTTGCCTTCACAGAAAAATAAGACAACAGTCACTTCTCCATTCATCCTTTTAACTGCTTGATAAATACTGCTATATCTTTATAGGTGCTTCATACACATACAGAAGCATAAACATTTCATATAGGAACTCAAGGTTGCCAATACTTAAGATATCTCTTCCCATTCTTCTCAAGACTTGAGAAGAAATTATATTTTATCTCCCATTCATCCATGGAAGCATTTTTAGCATAAGTTTGTACTTCTTTCAACCCTTCCTATTTCATTATACTCTGTGGACGGTTTGCTTTAACATTCGTCGCATGCTGAATGTTCTTTATAATGTCCAATTGGCTCCCCATTTCTTTTTCATCTTTTCCTTGTGGTTGCTTTTTCCGCTTAACCTGTTTTAACCTCATTTCTCTAACATAGAGAGGAGTTAGCTCAGTGATCATCTTGTGTAGTCTGTTTTTTACCACCCTGGACACTTCTGTTCCTTAGTCTTTTCAGAGTTCTTGTTGCTTCTCTGGCTTCATTTTTCTACTATTCTCATCTATCCCCATTCCACCATCTAACAAGAATTTAGTTCCAAACACCTTTACATGATTCTTCTGCCAGCCATATTTTAAGTTTCTTTCTGGCTTTATCTTCTAATGTAAATATGGCTAACTTTTATTTATTTATTTATTTATTTTTTTTAGTTTTCTCGCCTTACAGATACACTTAAAATCTTTCATCAGTTTCTGCAGCTTCTCTGTATCACCAGTCTGTGCTTTCCTTCCACAAACATTAGTTGTTGAACCCTCCATTCATAATTGATCACTTAAGCCCACAAAATTCCTAATTTTATGAGCTAAACTGATCTTCCATATATATTTTGGACATTAGTGTGTAATTACCAATCCCTTACTTTAGATTCAGTTACAACACCAAACCAGGCTTTCTTTCATTTGAATATTCTCTTACAGCAAATCTGTGATCATGAAAAGTTTTAATCTATCGTAACAAATTTCACTAAGGTATTACAAATTGAATTTTTATCAGTACCGTCATGAATTTTTCCTTGACTTTTCATAATGAATCCTGCTTTTCTAGTAGTCCCCAGTCTTCTGAATGTGTCATTTAGAAGAAAGATATAATTGTACAACGGGAGACTCGTTGTGCAGTGCACTATTGATGTAGGGAGGGTGATCAAGAGAGTTGAAGAATGAAAATGCCCCTTTTGTGTGAAAGAGATACGGGTGAAATTTCGGAACAGTGGTAAAGAGTAAGTGGCTGAATGCGTGCGTGGGTGGAGTTTAGCAAAAAAAAAAAAAAAAAAAAAAGGAAGTAAAGAAGTCCATCCGTAAATGTGAAAACGAAGAGATGACCATAGAATGTAAGAATTATAGGACAAAAAACACTGTTTGGTAAGCTCGAAAATGAATATAGAAAGGGCGATGAAATAAAAAAAAAGTATGTAATGCTTATTTTGCGTAAATGCACGCTGGAAAATACAAGCGTAGGTTACCAGTTCTGCAAGAAATATAAACATAATTCGTGCAGTAATAGTTTAGATATGTTGATTATGAGAGAGAGAGAGAGAGAGAGAGAGAGAGAGAGAGAGAGAGAGAGAGAGAGAGAGAGAGAGAGAGAGTCAGTCAAATAAGTAGTAAGGAAGTTGGATTTGACTAAGCCGTTAAATACAGAATTCGTACAAAATCAGTTGAGAACAGAAGTGATCCGTTTCGAAGGTCGAACTTAGGATGAGGAGACTGTGACATTTGGCCGTATTGGATTGACCTTAGTTCCACATACTTAACCATGGTGTAGCAATGGGTCTTGTAACAGGAGCAAGTGATTCTCTCTCTCTCTCTCTCTCTCTCTCTCTCTCTCTCTCTCTCTCTCTCTCTCAGACACACACACACACACACACACTAGTTTCGGAATCCATGTCATATTTAACATATTTTCTGGTATTTCCTCATAAAATCCTGTTCCTGTTACTTGTGAGTTTTATGTATTACTTTGCAATATGTTTTTTCCTTAACCATTTATTCGTAAGTACACAAGGGGGTACTATATATGTATAATTCTTTACATTCACACCTGTTCATCGGTGCCCATTTTATCATTATCATTTAATATCAGCTCGAGGTAAATCAGTCGAGCGATATTGCAGTGGTGGTGTAAACTGTTCCTGTTGTATTTTAATCAAGTCTTATGTTTATCACAGTGTTATCATCTTTTGCCATTCGATTTGTTAACACCTGCGATGGATGAGGTGTTCCGTCATTGGTACTAGGTGGATTGGCTCTTTGCATGATGTACTCAAGGGTAGACAAACCTTAACTGCATGGTTTAGTTTACACATGTTAACTAATCAGTACATTATTGAAAGTGAATCCTATGAAATGCGATGTTGTGGAAAAATATTTATTCCAATTGTTGATTTTTTCGCTCTTTTGAGCCAAGCGTGCTCAAATGCTTGTATTTTCCAGCGTGCATTTACGCAAAAAAGCATTACGTACTTTTTTTTTTTATTTCACCTCTCTCTCTCTCTCTCTCTCTCTCTCTCTCTCTCTCTCTCTCTCTCTCTCTCTCTCTCTCTCTCTCTCTCTCTCTCTCTCTCTCTCTCTCTCTGTATATGTAGGCAGTAAAAGACAAGCTCAGGACACCAGTGTAAGAAATAAGAATATAATTCTTTACCTCATTCTCAAAGAAGAAAGAAAAAAGAAGTGACAAAAAGACAGAACGACTGAAAAACAAAGCCACTTCGTCAGAGATTTATCGATACGATCTGACATAAATTCCTACTTGCAGCTCCAGAAGAAGCAATTCCTGCATCATTGGCAACAGACTGATTATGATGTATCGGCATAGCAAGCAGGAACCTTGGTATTAACAATACAAATATTTTCATTAAAAGAAAAAGGAGTAAAAAATCCCAATTACAAGTAAGACTACGGGAAATTCTGAAGGCGAGAATGTTAGCCGTGAAAGACCAGCTTTGTTGTCGGGGTAAAGTGGTCAAAAGAAAGATGATGATGCTTCCGAGTATGATGGGAAGTCTGTAATGAAAGAAGGTGGAAATATTAATTTCACGTTGGGCATGGGACTGCAAGGTATTTAGAATTTACTACTTAATAAGGCTTCAGAAAAATTAAAGAGCTGTCAACCTGGCCTCACCACAACTTTTCATGTTGTAGCTTTCGTGCGGGTAGGACGTGTCTGTGAAGTGCTCTGAAAAGTGCCTGACTTGCGCGATGTTCAAAGTGAATATGAGGAAGAGGAAGGAAAAAGAGAAAATAAATACTCTAGAAATTAAATAAAGTAAAGGGAAGATCAAGCTACCATACGAACATTATCTCATAATTATCGAAGCAGCACGTAAAGATGGAACACTGAATAAAATATCAGAGAAGGATGAGTCAACCCAAATCGAGAGAACCTGCGGACATTGCGGTGGGGAAGTTGATGATGAAGGAACTTGCTGTGAATTGCGTGACGCATGGTTTCATTATTAATGTTCAGGTATTGAGGTCAGATACACACCCATACTTCGTAGTGATAATAAATTGCACATCTGTAATAATTGCAAGAGGCCTGAACAAAGAACACACAAAAAACTCATTGAAGATGAACTTGAAGAAATAAAAGAAAACACAGAGATATTAACAAAGTTGATTCAGGATTCGGCTCAGAAAACTAGTGGCGTAATGATCAACATAGATGAAATCCAAAACAAAATTGATATAATGTTGTTAAAGTTGTAAAGACCATGATAAACATGGACAAAACTTATGCTGAATCACTAAAGACAAAAAAAGTGCTTCTGATCAAATCTACAAACGAAGAGAGCACAGCAGCTAATGAAAAGAGACAAATTATGAGTAAAATAACGGCGCCAGTTGAACAGGTTAAAACAACAAGATGTGGACAATTATTTGTAAGATTTCCAGACAGGAAAAACTTAGAAAAGGCAAAAACGGAGATTCAGAATATCAACAATATATCAGTAAATGAGGAGGATAAACTTAAACCAAAAATAAAAGTAGTCTATGTCCCGAAGGATGAAGATGACATTGTCGATAACATTGTCAAGAAAAATCCATGGATAGGTAGCCTCACCTCGGAAAACGACGACCTGAAAATTGTAAAGGAAATGATGGCCAAAGATGACAAATATAAGCACTATATCATCAAATGTACACCACAAATACGAAAGGCTATCTATGATATAGGTGACAAATTGTGTACACTGTATAGCCATTGCAAAGTATACGACTGTTACATGCCCTGTCAATCCTGTAAATGTCAGGAATTTGGTCACAGCGCAATAAATTTTAGAAATGACCAAGCTTGCCCTAGATATGGTGAAAATCACCAATCAAATGAATGTGCTGGCAACATCTTCAAGTGTAAAAACTGTGTAAAGAAAGATCATAGTGATACTAAACATAAAACATATGATGGCAATAAGTGCATAGTATATAAAGAATGTGTCAAACGTGAAAAATAATACGGATCATGGCTGTAAGTAATAATCTTCTATGCAATTTAATACAAGAAGAAAGCAAATTTAAAAAAGAACTAAAGGCCCTCCTATCCTGCAGGAGCTACGATACTGACGAGAAAACACTGAAAGATAATTATAAAATATAAGAAGCACCTTATATTGAAACGTACAAGGGCCCGCCAGAGAGGGAATTATCCCTGTGGAGGGCTGTACATAAAACGTATATTTATGTATATATACAGTACATTTATATACATATACATATATAATATATGCATACACACACACACACACACACACATATATATATATATATATATATATATATATATATATATATATATATATATATATATATATATATATATATATATATATATATATATACTGTATATATGTATTACAAAATTTTTATCACACCTTGATTTATATACTGTACAATCATTAAGCTACAAATGTAGTTTAATATCCAATTCACGCTACCTGATGGCTAAGTGGTTACCGTCGACTGGAGTCGTTGGAAGGTACTGTGTCGAGTCTTCGAGACACTTCAGTACAAATACATTTATCACATAAAAATCCCCCTTCGTTGACAATTCCCCTTCGGGGATATTCCCGAAGTAGCGTGAATTGGATACTGAACGAAATTTGAAGCTTAATGATTATATATATATATTTATATATATTATATATATATATTATATATATATATATATATATATATATATATATATATATATATATATATAGAATTTCCGTCACTTATACCTGCGTGAATTTTTTTGTATTCACAAAATATTAAGCCATGAGTTTCACTAATAGAATTCATTATGCCTTGGGAATAACTCATACCAAAGGTGAAAAATAATTGGCAAGTGCATCACTCCGGCCGGGATTCGAACCTGGGTGTTTAGTTTAGGTACATTGGTAAACATTCGGCTTGACAATCGGCTGTCAAGATAGCTGAGTCCAAGTCGATTGTCAGTTATTGTCTGAATGGTCAAACTCGAATATCTATCATATCTGAACATTAGTCCAGTTTCAGTCCTGGCCGGGGCAGATGCCTATATAAATTTAATTCCCTTTGGGTGTAAGTTATTTACAAGGCATAGTGTATATATATATATATATATATATATATATATATATATATATATATATATATATATATATATATATATATATATATATATATATGTAAATATTATATTTGTAAATGTGTGTAATTATATCTGTCTCTCTTGCTCTTTCATACACATACAGTATATTTATATATATATGTATACATATATATGTGTGTGTGTGTATGTTTGTATGAATGGAAGAGAGAGAGAGAGAGAGAGAGAAACTGTGTTTTCCCGCGCGAATTTATTTTATAACCAATAAATTGTCCGTCTTCTTTTATCACTGAATATACGTCAGAGTAGTTGAGATTTTATTACCGATCGTTTTTTTTATCATTTGCTTATAGAATAGAGTCGTTTGATCAGTTTGGCGGTTCCTTGCGTTTGTTTTTCAATCATTTCGAGAGTGAGTTGCAGTGGTTTCAGTCTTGAAAAGTTTTTGTTGTTAGGAGTGTTGGTATGGCAAAGATATTAATAATTATCTTTAATTTTGTAAAGATAATAATTGTATGTAAGTTCCGTAAACTTGTCCTAAAATGCAAGTCCAAATTATAATGAAGAAAACAAAGATGTTGTAGGAAATGCCACGAAATAATTATGATGTTTTTTGACCCCACGTAGGTTGCCTGCGTGAAGTGGAAAGTGTCATGATTACCCAGTTGTCCACGTGAATCTTTCAGTTCCATTTTTATTATTATTATATATGAATAAAAGCCATAACATTGTTCAGAAATTCCTGGTATAGATACGTGCATATATTCCACGGATTCTCAGGATCTGCACTTATTACAAAATACCTCTTAAGGTGTAAACCCCTTTGGAAGCGGGTGGGGGCGGGGCGTTAGTGTCGTCATTGTACTAAAGAGTGTTTGCAGCATCCCTTTGGTCTTTGGCTGCATCCATTTTTTTAACCTCTTACATTTCTTCCGTTCGCACTTCCTTTCTTCAACCTTACTGTCCAATATCTTGTAACTATAACTTCTTTGTGCAATTGTTTTCTCCAGTTCCACCCTTAGGTCCACGTACTTCGTCTCCTTTATTTACTGATCTCCTTATCATGCTGTCTAACCTCTTCTCATGTCTTAAGCGCTGAATGGCTGAATGTGTTCCAGTGCTTAGTTTAGCAGCCTAAATTTCATAAATCAGTCTTAAAGCGTAAAGATAATTTTGTAAAAGTGCAAAAGCTTTTCTAGACCAGCGAATCGTACAACTTTATTATTATTATTATTATTATTATTATTATTATTATTATTATTATTATTATTATTATTATTATTATTATTATTATTATATTCTACAGAACACTGAAAGTAAAATTGCATCCCGTGCAAAGAGCCGCAACTGACCCATGATAAGTCTGTCGTAATGGTTGGTTGGTGTTGATTAAGTTTGCATATGTTAGCACGGGTCCTTGCCCGTAGTGCGCCAGGGCGTGTAAGGGATTAGCAGACCTGATGTGGACCTCCGTACTGTTCCTAACCAACAGAGACGTTTGTCATGAAGAAAAAGTCGCTTTCCAAGTGGAACAGCGTTCGTCTTGTAAAGTTCATGTTGTTACTGTGTCATGGGCAAGACCCGTTGACTTGTCTTCGCTCGTTGTACAGTTAACTCGTTATCCTCGGTCGTTCAGTTTGACCTATAAAAAGGGGGTGAAGCTGGTTTCGTAAAGGGCATCTTTTGGAAGGGACGGTGAGGGTGAGACACTGGCTGGACGGTTTTCGTTCGACCTGTGAGTTAAGACTCGCAGGTGAGAATCGTTGGGAGCTGCTTATGATTTGAGCTTGAAGAGTTGTGAAATTTAAAATTCCTCGTTTTCATTCGATTGGCTATGCAGTTGTGTGTGTGTGTGTGCGTATGTGTGTGTGTGTGTTTGTGTGAGTTTGAGAGAGTGTGTGATCCATGTCCAAAGAATATCAGTTTTATTCTATTTCAGTATTTTATTTTTCGCCTTCATGAAGTTAGTTTGTGGTATGGGGCTCAAAGTTTTGCAAATGCTTTAGACAAAATTGAGTTTGTAACGAGGAAAAAGGACACCAGTAACAGTCTCCATAGATATTTAGTGATGTATTGTGCATGTTTTCCTTTATAATCAAAATTTGATCATTTAGTCATTTCACTTATATTTATGTAGGTATATTTGCGCATATTATTTAAGTAATCAAAATATTGAGTTTTTCCTTAGTTTTTTATAATGAAAAAGTTAACGGGACCGCAGTTGAATATTTTGATCGACATCAGCCTTGGAAGAAAGTAAAAAAATATATACTGAAATAGGAAACGTACAGACCAACCAAGAATGGAATGGTCAAAGAGAAGTTTTGGTAGAATTCCAAAGTATGAAAGTTGAAGGAAAGAAACAAGCATTATTATTATTATTATTATTATTATTATTATTATTATTATTATTATTATTATTATTATTATTATTATTATTATTCCTCAAAATGATGAATATTCAGGGTATGGGAAAAGCCTGCAAGGCTATAAACAGGGAAAGCAGCATTCCAAAGGAATAGAATTCCCTTGTGTAAAAAACGAGAGAGGAAAAAAAACAAATGCCTGAGATGAAAGGTTAGTTAACAAATACTAGCATGCAAAAATAGCAGTTGAAATCAGTATATCTAAGGCAGTGATGTATGAAGGTTTAAAGTAGTTTGATAGTTCTTAAGTCAGTGATACAGCCAGAGAGAACATTCCACAGTTTGGATGCTGCAGTGAGGGAACTTCGTATCGGTAGAATGTGAATGGTGATGTACTGCGGGCCGAGTAGTATGGACCAGGATCCTGGTATGGTCTAGACCTCGGGGTGCAAGTATCGAAGGCTCCAATGGGACTGACTATACCTTAGTTTTACCAGACCACTGAGCTGATTAACAGCTCTCCTAGGGCTGGCCCGAAGGAGTAGACTTATTTTACGTGGCTAAGAACCAATTGGTTACTTAGCAACGGGACCTACAACTTATTGTGGAATCCGAACCACATTATAGCGAGAAATGAATTTCTATCACCAGAAATAAATTCCTCTAAGTCTCCTGTTGAATGAGGCTGAACTAAATATCCCGGATATTAATATTTCCACTGAGTAAATACAGTATAGGATTTTGTTGCGTGGGTAGGTGTTAGTGGCTGCCCGAAAAAATCATTATTTCCTTTTAACTCGATGGTACACTCTGTGGAATAATACCTGTAGAAAAGACACTGGGGTCATCAATGAGTGAAGGGGAGGTGGACCAAGAGAAAAGGAGGGTTATTGTTTAGAGGATCTACCTTTAATTCTGTCCCACCTAGATAGAAAACAGTATATAAGGCACCAGAAGTTTGAAAGCAGTTAGTTATCTGAGTAGCATTCCAGACAAAGCAATATTCCAAACAGGCTTGCAGAAGGCCAAATTAAAGTGTTAAGTAACTTAGGGAGACTAAACTGTCATCTGGAAATGAAACACATTTTTAGGAACAGATCTAGCCTGTTGAATAACGCATTCTTTCTAGAAGTGGACTGAAGTAGTGTTAGCATTCAGGGTGTTTTGGGAAAGGAATGTTTGGTTTGAATTTTTACCCTTCAAAAGATGGAAAAGTAAAATAAAGTATGTTGAAACTGCATCTCAGAGGCGCTGAGCTATTAAATAGTGTGTTCTTGATTCAGACACGGTCTTAAAATAGATGGCGGGAGAACAGTTTAAGATAAGAATGAGCAAGACAAGTCTGGGAAACTCAGGATGAGATAAGGGACTTTTAATCATTGACGAAGACATACTTTGGAGAATAGAACAACTGGAGGCCGTCACTGATAAAAAGAAGGTAAACCTTAGGCGAGATAATTGAACTCTGAAGACTCACATTGTGAGAAAATGGACAGATGTTGTGCTGCCACAAAAACAAGAACTCAGCGGTTAGATGAAAAGTAAAATGAGTTTGCAGACAGGTAGTCTTCAGTCGAAAGTTTGGCAAATGGAAACTAAGATAGTTTTAAAAGGTTATAGTATCCTCCAAATAGAGGTCGTCCTTTTTGGGATGTAATTATTGCGACAGCCGTAGCTTTCTCGATGCACATTTGGGAATGAGAAAAGGAATGCTACAATTTTTCTGTAATTGATTCTTGGTCTTGAAAATGAAATAAGTTTGTTAGTATGTAAATTCTTAAGGAAGGCCTTCAATCATAGGCACATAAATGCACAATAATATAGCTAAGCAAGTTCTGTAAACAAAAATGAAAACCTATCTTCATGAGCGTCCATAGACAAAATACAGTGTGGTGCTGAACTTTAATTATTTATGACCTGGTAAATAAGTATCCATATACATGGTCGAAAAAGTTGTATGATAGCATTTAAAATCAAAGGTGTCATCTGTGTTTTTCCTCCTTGTCTTTATCGATCGCCTCTGTTTTTTTTTTTTTTTTTTTTTTTGCTCCCCTCAGTCCAGTTTCTCTTTTCATTGTCTCTGCTACTAATCTAGCGTCCTCGTCTTTGTCAGTTATTTCGGTGTTCTTTCCTCGTTTCAGTCAATCGTCTCTGCGTCCTAACCTTCATATATGTCAGTCATCTTGGGGTCATTTCCTTGTATTTGTCAATTATCTCAAGTGTTCTTTCTTTGTCTCAGTTAGCCATCGTATGACCTTGCCTTGTGTCGGTCAATCATCTCGGTGATTTTCCCTCGTCTCGGTCAGTATTCTCAGTGTGTTCTTTCATAGCCTCGGTTAGTCGTCTCTTGTCTCAGTATTGTTGCTTCGTCTAAAGCAGTCGTCATTGTGTTCTTTCTCCGTGTCAGTCAGTCATCTCTTTGTTCTTTCCTTGTCTTTTCCGTCTTGCTTAATCTTCTCGGTGTTCTTTCCTCATCTCGGCCAGTCATCGCTGATCTCACCATACTTTTCTTGACTAAATCAGTCGGTCATCTCACTGTTCTTCCGGTGCTAAAATCGATCTTTTCATTACTCTCTCTTCATTTGTAAATCATCAAGAGATTTCTGGTTTTGTAATTGTTTTCATTATGTTAGTGATGAATTTCTACATGTATTGGACACGAAATGAAAAACAAGAGTGGGCTGTGAACGCTACTGATGAATATGTTTGGTCAGGGATAGTAGACATCATCAACTAGTTCTTATGGTGGAGCAAAGGTTCTGCAATCCAAGAGTAGACCTAGTAAAATCAGACATTCATTCTATATCTCAGACCATTACCCCTCCCTTTCTCTCTCTCTCTCTCTCTCTCTCTCTCTCTCTCTCTCTCTCTCTCTCTCTCTCTCTCTCTCTCTCTCTCTCTCACTGCGTTAGTGCACCTCAAGCTGTGCACTGTAAGCATTAAAAGAGTTTGTAGGTTCCTTCGGTGCCTTTCTGCACCCACTCTTTAGCCTTTTACTTTACATCCATTCACTCCTTCTTTCCTCCGTCTTGCTGTCTAATCTTACCAACCATTACTCCGTGCAAGTGTGGGGTTTTCTCCCAGAGTCACCTTTAGAACCTTGTGTTTCATCTCAGTTATTGTCTGAATCTCCTTATCTTGTCGGCCAACCACTTCAGCTCACAGTACACAGTATACACACACACACACACATATACACATATATATATATATATATATATATATATATATATATATATATATATATATATATATATATATATATCACATCACCACACGTGAAAAAATCAGAGACTGGTTGTAAGCTCTGACCGGTTTCAACTTTATTTCCAAACCATTAACGAAGTCCTTCGTTAATTGCTTGGAAATTAAATTGAAACCGGTCAGGAAGTACACCCACTCTCTTATTTTTTCACCTGCTGTGGTGTGTCATAAAAAAATTGTGTTAATTTGATTATGACCATATATGTGTGTATGAATATATTGTTAGAGGTAAGGGATAATAAACTTCCTTAGAACCAGAAGGCTCTACTCTTCAGGCACCACACTGAAGGAAAATGCTTTTGGTAATTATGTATATACATATATATGATATACTGTATATATATATATATATATATATATATATATATATATATATATATATATATATATATGTGTATATATGTGTGTGTGTGTGTGTGTGTGTGTGTGTGTGTGTGTGTGTGTGTATGCTTGTGTGTGTGTATGTAATATGTGTGTGTTTGTATGAGTAGAGGGAAAATCATATGACAGAATCGATTAAGAGGCAACGTGGAGTGTGTTGAGGTTACATGCTAAAGAAGATAAGTTAGAAGCAACTGAATGCGCGTACCAGAGTGTTTAGATAGAAGAGTGGTAGACTTTATGTAAAACTGTGACTTGGGCAAGAGTAGGGTGTAATATGTCTTTATGTTTGGAGTGATTCCAGGGTTCAAAGAAAAGAATTGAGAGGTAGGTGGAAATTTGTGGAATAAATTGGTTCGTGAAGGGAGTGTGGAATAAATGATCTTTTCAGATTATAAAGTGCAGATTAGGATAGTGAAGGACAACAGAAACTAGTGAAAGAGTTGGACAGTTTTTGGAAGAGGACAAAGTTGACAGCAAATTTGAGCATTAGTGAAGGTAGATATAACAATGAGTGTGACTGTCATTGATACAAAATTGGAAGCGTTTGATTGAGGAGGAAATGTAATGGAGGATATTTGGGTGTGAGAAGAGGTGAGCCACAGAACAGGTGAAGGGAGGAAGGCAGCGTCGTGTGTGGAAAATTGGGGAGAATTGGAATGTCTAGCTAACTGTCTTTTATGGAAGTGGAGTGCGAATATTGATTGTGATTGAGAGAAGAAAGGTTAAAGCTGTTGAGATGAGTTGTTTGCAGAGTAGAAACGGGTAAACAGGAATGAAGGGGCGACCACCGTGGAGATAATTAGAGGTGGTAAAAAGGTTAGCATAAATGAAAGGGTGGATCACAGTGTTTTGAGGTGGTCTGGTCACGAGGAGAGAATAGAGAATGATAGTTTGGTGAAGAGAGAGTAGATTCGGAAGTGTCTGGAGGAAGGACGAGAGGTCTATTATTCCGAACAATGTTGGACTGGAAGAGTCTTCAGGATGTGCAATTGGAACCTCAAAGGTTCAAGCGAAAATGGAATGCATTACTACTGTACCATAAAACAATTCTGCTTGTACTTTAATAATTTATTTACATTTTTATCTATTTTTTATTAATTAACTTTTTTCTGATAGCTGATCTCTTCTTTCTGTATTTCATATTACCTTCTGTTATTTCTTTCAAATGAACACGGTGTTCTTTAGAAGCTTGAACTTAAAGTCAGGGGCTCCCTGCGGGCTTGTCCCATGTACAGTAAATGACATTCATCTGAATAATAATAATAATAATAATAATAATAATAATAATAATAATAATAATAATAGTTTAAGATAGAGGTGTGCAGCAGAGTTCTATGCACGTCTGATGAGCCTTATCTATTGGTGTATGATGTAGCTAATACTGTGGTAGTTTTCTGCTTCCAAGGTTCATCCACGATTCAGCAGTTGAAGCACGATTGTGTCTCTAGTGGCCATTGTTTTTTCCTGGAGTCAGCATATTTTCAGGATATCGACCCAGTGTTAAGAGCATACATATAATTGAGTATATTATGTACATAGATCGGCATAGAAGGTTTCTTGACGGTAATGCCTTTTATTGGAACAGCTATTATGTCGATCAAAGTCATCTGGGTCAAGGTCAGTCATTACATGAAGAGGTCGACTGGTTCTATAGAGGTCGCGCACATACAAGCAAAGGTCACAAGACCCCATGTACCGAGAAGCGGGCGAGCCAATGCCTTTGCATGAAACTCTCTCTCTCGTTAGATTGTGTTTGTATAAATGAACCAGCATAGTTTTCCCCTGAGTATGAGTGGAACATTGTTTATTTAGTTTATTTAGTTTAATATTCTTTGAGGTAAAACCGCAAGTATAGGTATGCGTAAAGAGATGCTGGCTGTTGTTATAGTGTTTCTTAGAAGCTTTAATAAGTCAGTTCCAATTATTGTCATAATATAGACTAATTTCCAGATCGACTCTTTTATATTGGCAAGGCAGATATCAAGTATCATTAGTTATACTCCTCAGTAGAGTTCACAGTTCATTTTGCTATAATTTTCAGAAGCCACCCAAGGGCGTTTGGGAGCTCAAGTCTCTCGACTGCTTATTGATTGAAGTGATCTCCAGCGTTGGCTCTTTGCAAATGTTTGCGTGGTTAAATTAGTTCTGTTTCTTTAATTCTTTATCAGTTGGTTTATACGTTTGATAGTTTCTGTGTTAGGATGTGTAAAAAGTGTTTTCCGCTTCTTCAGTTCTTTATTTATGATACGTATGGCATACTCCTTGTTAGGATTTATACAAAGCATTTACTGTATACAGTAATTTAAGAAGTGCTAACACCTCCGAGATATTGGTCCATAATTAGAAAATATAATAATAAGAAAACTGGAGGCAAAGAATAAGACTTTTGAGTTTGTGAATGTCAGTCAAACAGTTTACCTGTTTCCAGAAAAAAAATTTTTTCATTGGAGAACAAACACTCAAAAGTGTAATTGTCCTTTTGTGTTCCCTTGTTGTTCTGTGATATATCCCGTTGACAGCTCCGAGTGGCTTAATGAGCTTGAATTGTAATACATTAAAAGCCTAAGAAATAAATCTTTGCGTTTTGGTTAAATAATAAGCATAATGCAATTAGAGCTATTTTTCCTGTAACTGATGATGTCTGAATATCAAATGCAAATTAGGAAAATGCAGAAAGTCTGAACGATAATATACATTGGCAAGGTAGGGGAATCACTTTGTTGGGAATTAAATTTAGCCTTCTTTTGTCATTTCAACTTTTGTTGTAGTTGCGTTCAAGATAACTTGAAATAGACATCATGAAGGGTGCATAGTAACCTTAGCACTATGCACAGGAAACAGCTATAAGGATCAACTATTTAGTGTACATTCGTAAATGTAAATAAATTCCCAGCCTGTTGCCTCATACATCAGTGTAGAATATAGGGTAATTAATAGTAATTTTTGTTTTAATAGAAAGACTTGAGGACGAAAGTATCATAGGGGAAGACTTTCTCTTTCTTGGTTGAATTTGAAAGGTAAAAAAGTTAAAATGGTGATTCATTATACATTTTGGTTTTTAGTATGCTTTGGTATAATGCACTACCGTTAATGGTTCTTAAACTTGCTTGTATGCAATTCATAATTTAGCATGTTCGTTCTTAACATGTAGAGCTAAGTGGCCAATCTAATCATCATCCACGTTTTGAAATGTACTAGACATTGACTTGAAGCGTGACAAAGAATGCTTACTGTTCAGGTATTTTCTGCGGAGGTGGCGAATCATCATATCGCTCAAATTTCAAAGACGAGGAGGGTTGTGAACTTTCCTCAGAACTAGATTTTGATTTTTTTTTTTTTGATGAATATGATTTTCATTTACCCTAGAAACCTTTAGGCGAGATAGCAAGAGGTCTGCCAGTCAAATTACGGAATGGATGGAGGGGAGGAAGGTTACAGCTTACGGTGTCTCTTGTAGACTTGTAAAAGATCATTGCAGGGCGGTACTGTATTTTGTTCCTCCTTTGTTCGTAGTTGTCTTGCCCCAAATTTCGCATGTCGCTTACGGATGAATCCCCCGGGTAAGCCAAATAAACCTAGGTTTATGAGTCATGCGTCTCGTTAGATTACATTATACAAAACCAACGCGAGAAATGAAACAGAAAAGTTTAATTATCCATGATGAAAAACTAACCGATCGAAGAAACATGTAGGATGCGACCTTAAGTGCGGTAGGTCAGGGGAACGTTAGTTACCTTAATCATGTTGTTGGTTTTTTAATCCAACGACCTGCATATTGCCACGATATCCTTCACCCTAAACAATTTATTTTCAAAGTTTTGTATATGGTATACACTTGCTGTATTGAAATAAACTCGGGAAGTATTAAAATGAAAAATTAGTCAAACTTTGTATGTACACACACACATTATTATTTATATATATATATATATATATATATATATATATATATATATATATATATTATATATATATATATATATATATATATATATATATATATATATAATGTGATGGGTGACTAGGAGAGACATCAATCACTGCTACATTCTAGCAGGAAGTGTTGGCAGCTTCCTTTGCATTAGTGCATCTATACAGAAGTTTTGTTAGGAAAACATCCATCCTACCTGTGTAGATTGTGCTGCTCGCATCCAGCATGCATGTTGTTGTAAACCCTGGGCTTCACTGCTGAGCCCAGGTTTCACCAGCTAGTTTGACATCCAGTCACAGAGCACCCTTACTATCATGTGCTTGTGGGTCACTGGTATCACCTGACTCACTTGGCCTGGCTGCTGTTATAACCACATTTCTCTCCACATATTGTATCAAAAGTGGATTAAATCTTGGCAAGAAACTAGTTTTCTCTGAGTAACCTGTGTTTGAATTAACCTTTTCACTGTTGACCCCTTGGAGCAACCAGGTAGACAGAGTTTTTCTCAGCCATTCCATACTCAACAACAACTAGCTACTAATGAACTAATTATGATGCTTAGCTCTGGCTTGCTTTCTCTCGAAAGCTCTTGGTCGTCCTTCACTCAGTAGACAAAACATGGTAATTGCACTAAATTCCTGGTGAAAAGTGGACTGAATATGCCCATGCTTGCTTGAAAAAAGCCACTAATGGCATAAATGGTGTTCAAGTTCTTGACTAGTGTGCTCTAGAGGCATTAAAAATATATTTTATATAGTATGGTATAACTCAGTTCTCGTGCCAAACACTGGCAAGTAATGGGCTAAATTTGGTAGAATCCACTGCTTAGAAACTATTATGTGGATGTTGAAGCATGCCTGAGATGTCATCAGACGAAGTCACAAATCTGCCACCTTTCTTAATGACTGAACCATCTGTCTGGTTCCAGAGAGCAGAGATACAAATCCACCTCTGAAATGTCTCCAGTTCTATACAAAAAAGGCAGACTAGTTCCTAGAGGCGATCTCATACTCCCTTTTCTGCTGCGTTGCATGATAACTAATGCACAGGGGAAGAGAATCAAGGACATAGAACTCCATCAGTTCCTGATCCCCGTTCGCACTGCCACCTACCAGTGCCAGATGAGCCTTCAATCTTCTTAACACCCCACTGGTGGATACATCTACGATGGCATCCTGGGACGTGCTTGACCCCCTCCTCACGATGCCAGAGCTTGTGCCCTCCAGCTTTTGCTTACCACATAAGAAACTATTCTCCACAAAGAAGACATTCAAGGAGATGGAATGGATAAGCCCATCCCACAAGGCCCCTAGCTCTTAGACTTCACCACTCCACATGGTCAAGAAACCTGATGGCTCATTGCCCTCCTGTAGAGACTACAGGTGGCTCAGCCGTCAGATGTAGCCTGATAATTATCCCCTTCCCAGCATGGCAGGCATCACATCACCTATATCCCCCAAAGGGTGCGAAAGTTCTTCAAGTTTCACCTAATAAATGGGTATTTCCAAGTTCCCCACCACAAAGATATCCTAAAAATGGTGATCATCGCACCTTCCAAGACACATACCTTTAACTATACAACATTTCGCCCCTGAAATTCAGGGCCTACAATCCAGAGGCTGATGGACAACATCCTTGGAGCCCTGCCCCCTTCTGGAGAACATGCCTGTCATTGATATACTTGTATTCTCTAGAAACCGAGAAGAATACCAACAACACATCAGAAGTACAACCAAAACTCTGTTTTTAATCAGAAACTGACACCAGCAGAAAAAAGATACTGTACAACAAATTCAGCAACGAACTTCCCATTGTGCATGTATGCATGTGGATACCGGACATTTCCAGCAGTTACTCGATTGTAGGCCTTTCATTATCCTGAACAAATCATCAGCCACTCACCTATACCTTAACCAAAAAACAGGACACTCACTCCACCCTTTAGCAACATCAGCTATCTGACATCACCAAATTCAGGTTCACAATTCAACACATACTGGAAAAGGAAAGCACGCAATCAGAAGTTAGCACTGTATCATTTGCAAACATTAGCCATCTCGCACCCCACCTCCTGTCCTTTCCATTACTTTTCGCGTCACTATAACCATAGAATTTGAATGGCTAAACATGACACAGCCTTAAGGTGGTCACTTTCCTGAAAACGTAATCGGATGCATCTACATTGCATCACTATCAGATCTATCGTCATCTCTTTTTAGGCCTGTATATGTCAATTTTTTTTCTTATGCTCTCAGATTTGTACTTTTTATTATTGTCTTAACAGTGTTGCTGTGGCAGCAACTTACCATTGCTTTGGTGACACAATACAGTTGTATCACTCATGTTCTTAGCACGGTTTATCACATGAAATTTTATTTACCTAAAAAATGAACCATCTTTATCAATGAATGTTTCATATTTCTTTCCGCTGGAGGAAGAGACTGCATAAGTGGTTTCTCACAAGAGTAATTTTCATCTGGAGAATTAGATGTTTCTGTTTTTCCCATGTAATCGTTCCATGTTATTGATTGTTGTGCTTATGAACAACCCAGTTCTTACTCAGGTTTTTGCGTTTCATGTCTACACATTTTTGGACTCTGCTTTTTGCAGACTCCTTAGTTTTATATCTGTGGCCCATTCCTCAGAGATGTAGCATGTCTTAGGCCTTCTTGGACGCCTTTATATTAATACGAATGTAATTAGCTTGTTTTATATTTTTACAAGTCACACAAAGATTGGAATAAGTTGAAATGTTAAAATGGACACATCGTGTTGTAATAAGAGAAACAACCATCATAAACGAAGCACTGAATTGATAACACTACATACAGACAAGTTCTGTTGTTGTAAACAGTACCAACAGCAGCGATGATAATAACAATCCTAAAGTTATTGCAAACCTGACACGTTGCGCTGTTTAGCAAACTAGTATGCAAATGTACTTCCCTTTTGGCCCTGGGATGATGACCACCCCAGTGTGGATAATATGCTGCGGACACTACCAGCTGAAGCGGGGAGCTTGTAAATTTACATTTGGATTTATGCTAATGTGAATTTCTGCACACCAGGTGTCATCTTGTGAGATACGTATGTGGGTTGATGTTGATATAAATGAAAAGTAGGAAGTAGTTGAGAGTGAACGATTACAGTGATCATAGTATAGAATACACAAGAAAGCAGCATTCATTGCGTAAATGTTGAAGAGTCAAATGGCACTACCTATGATAACTTTGTTCGGTGTGGAAGTTTCTCATAATATAGAACATGCTAATTTAATATCTGCCCTTCTGGTGGCAAAGGTCTTACCTAGGAGCGACCATTTTTATTTGGTAATTTCTGTGATATTATAGCACGAAGTTGGATGACAGTGCATTTTATAGAACGCAGTCTCTCTCTCACATTAATTTTCTACTTTTTGTTGAAGTAGTTCATTGTTACTGTCATGCGTTGTATGTAAGTGACTTGTAGTTATATTTAGAATGTTCAAGTTTTTTTTTTTATTTCAGAACTTGAATTTTGGCTATTTAGCCACAATACAAAAAGTTTGTTTTCAGTGCTCGCACTGGATGTATTAAATGTAAAATAGTGCTGAATACTTCAATTGTTGCTTTTATTTGTCAATTGTGTGTGCTTCAATCAGCTGTAAAATTCTCAGATATACTGTAGTCCACCAGTCTTTCAGTGCGTGTATGTAAATATAACGCATTAGATTTATTTGGTAAGCGGTGTCTCTGTTATGCATTTTGCTTGATAATTCTTATTAATATATATGCCGAAATGTTACCGGAGGTCTTACGATAATTCAGTTGTATCTCTCTCGTGGTGAACTGTCCAATTAAGAACAACTGAAAGGGCAGAAGAGCGTTGGATATACACATGATTTTGGGGCTCATGACAAAAATATGTCTTGATTTTGGCCCACTTTAGTTTCATTCTTTTGTCCAAATTGGTACAAGGTAGAACTTTACATTTTAGTGCGGTTTAATACAGGTAGGAATATACGCAATTTAATCTTGCCAAAAAAATTGGTTTCTTGTTGAAAAGTTCGGTGCAAGATAATGGACTATGCCAGTAAACTTGCTCGAGTGTGAAGTTTACGAGGTTCTTTTGTCAGACTTTCTCGCGCTTTTCATTCAGTGTTAAATACTCTCACAGAATTTGATGATTACCAGTCGCTGTAATAGAAGGTAATTTGGTCACGTATACCAATATTAGTCTTTATTGTCGTGTCCAGGGTTGGCAATTCCCCATATCGACAGTCAAACTGTTTTAGTGGAACATTTGAAGACCTGAAAGATGAAAGTAAAAAGAGTATTTTAACTTTAATTTACAACCACTTTGCTGTCATTTATGCCATCGGTCGATTTGTTGTAGTTCTCTGAGAGGCTTTTGATAACAAAGTTTTTGTTATAAACTTACTGAATTTACATGTGCACACTCTCATAGTTAGATATGCTATAGGTCGATTTGTTGAAGTACTGTGAGCAGCTCAAGAAAATATTTCAATTGTTATAAGTGAATTTACAAATACACATCCCGCACCTCAAGCCCAACCCTTAAACTACGCCCCCTGGCATAAAAACAGCCAAACAAACTGTATCACTTTTTGTGTGGCCACAGCAGCAGCAGCAGCAGCGTTTGGTGATCGTGATACCGTAACGCTTCATCCATTTTCTCCCCCAAAGAGAGACAGTTCTTGGCATTTAGATCCTGTCGACCTTAACGCTCGCCTGGTCGTTTCCCTCTCTTCCTGGCTGAGAGAGAGAGAGAGAGAGAGAGAGAGAGAGAGAGAGAGAGAGAGAGAGAGAGTCTAGCTCTTGTTAGGAATGTTGTAAATTACACCTCAACGGAATCCGAGCATGGATCAAAATTGGCCACATTAGACAGAATGAGTTTAGATATGAAAACGACGCCTTTAACTGCGCTGGGTGAAGTATGGCACAAGTGCTGGGAGACCTTGAACCATTACGGTCGCTCCGGAAGCCATCGCATCTGATCAGCGGAACTTTAAAAGACCCTAATTACTTTTGGAGGGGGTAAGGGGGAACGGGTGGAATCAGATTTGGGTGGAAGGACTTTTGGGGGGAGGGGGGCGCCATTGATCACATCATACCAGAGCTAAGCCTCCTTCACCCCCTCTACATTGCCTTCCTTATTTTTCCTTATTGTTTCCTTCTGTTTCTGGCTCGTTTCTCTCTCTCTCTCTCTCTCTCTCTCTCTCTCTCTCTCTCTCTCTCTCTCTCTCAAACATCCTTTTAGGAACACACTTACGGATTGTAAATTGAGGGTCGGTTTGTTCATTCATCAGTGCATTGTTATCCTAAGGAAGAACTAATTTCTGTGTGTCATAAGAATGTTATCTGTAGTCTTATTTTAAGCTTATTTATCATAGCAGTGTCAACTCAAGTCTTGATGCTTGGAGATTAAGAGTGGGTTTGTTTATCAACTTAACACGGGACCTTCGATTCCTGGATTATTGTGTTTACCGTCTACTCCTCTGATCCCCGCTCCCACTCCCTCCCCCATCATACTTTTTTATATATTTTTTCTCACTTGCATGTTCTCTTTGAGGTTAAAGGCGAGTTAAGGTCTTTGGATAAAATGAAACAGCTTTTTTTTTATTGTAGAAATGATTTTGTACTGTGTTGGAGAATTTCGGGTATTTCGGTGCCCGAGAGTCTTCCTTTACTAAATTTATGCTGTATTTTTCAGTTTTGCAAAGCCTGTTCTCTGGTGCCTTAGGAGATATGTAAAAGAAGAACATTTTGGGCAACTTATATTTATATAGGCGCGTCAAATTTGAAATGATCTAAGTTCGACTTGGTTATCTTCACATACTGTTTAGCGTTTGCGATACTGCATGTCGGGCGCTCAGCGAGGTTTACTAACGTTGGGTCTGGTTAGGGCTTAGACAGGTGACCACCCTAAATGTTAGAGTGTCACCACACAAGCTCTTCGAATATCCTCGGGCAGGGCTTTAGCTAGCCATTTTATCTTAGAATACTTGCTTATAACCGGAGAATACTTGCTTATAACAGGAAAGGTAACATCTTCTGGACTCACCATATCGAAGAAAAAAATTATATGACTCACACAGGGAACGAACTTCGAACTTCGGTCTTCTGAGTGACAGGCTAAGGTCTCTCACTTGAGAGACCGAGGTTCGTTCCCGGCGTGAGTCAGAAATTTATTTCTGTGAAACACGTGCTTATATGTTCATTATTTTTATATATGTAAATATACCGTATATGTGTGTGTGTGTAATTTTTTGTTTTTATATACAAATATAGACGGATATATATATATATATATATATATATATATATATATATATATATATATATATATATATATGTGTGTGTGTGTGTGTGTGTGTGTGTGTGTGTGTGTGTGTGTGTGTGTGTGTGCGTGCGTGCATCTCTATAGACATGGCTCCAGATTAGGATATCAGGAGTTTTTTTTTTTTTTTATCCTGTCTTTCAGTCATCTCACTGGACTTTAAACCCTGCCAGCGCTCGATCACCCGTGTCTTCCTGCCAAGTAGCGAGTGTCCCTTTTTGCTTTTCCCTTGTAACATCTGGATAATGAGAGAGTACAGAGTCTGAAAACCAAGGATGGAATCGAGGAAGTTGGGGAGATCAGGGGAAAAAGTGGCGGAAGGTCGAAAGGACGCCCTTAATTTCTGAGCCATCTAGAGGGAAGGGTCTTTCGGATCCAGGTGACATTTGGTTGACTTTACTTTACAGTAGTAGTATAACGGGACAAGGCAGTAGGTGTGAACCCCGCAGTTTTACCTGTAGATCTGACATCCCACATCGTTTGGTTCCTAATGTATCACAGCCCTCATTCGTTGTTACTTATTTCTTATTTAGGCAGCGTGTCACACCTATTGTTCCTGTTCTTATGTTTGTTTTGTATACGTGTTCGATTTGGATGTTGAGAATCACGGGGCGGGGTTTGGGGAAGTGTCGAAGGGATGTTGCTTGTGGTAACGGTAAGCCTACTATACAACATTTCATGTGAGCCATTGGTTCAGACGACCTTGATGGCGTGTTCTTGTGTAGTGTGTACGTGTATGTATGTATGTGTGTGTGAGTACTAGGTGTGCGGGAAGTAACCTTGTGTGTGTGTGTGTGTCAGAGAGAAATCCCCGGGCAGCAGCAGGAGGTTTTCGATGAGACCGAAGTCTTCATATTGTAAAGTCAGGGAGATTCTGGTCGCACTCGCTCACCGCACCTCGCAGCCTGCGCCCGCCTGTTTCTGCCCGCATCTCTCCTCCTTCGTCGTTCTGTGCTGTCGCTGCCGCTAAGGGTCTAACGTCAGAATGCATACAGGTACTGAACTGACTTCGTTCATTCCCCAAGTCACTTGGATTAAGTCCGCTCAAACGATGCGCTCTTTTGAGAGGATACAATGAGTTCTGTGTCGACGTTCTTTTGCAGGAGTGTCTGAGAAGATGGTACTTTCCATATACTTGTGATTGGCTGATGAAAACATTTGAATTGTTTATTATTTAGGTGCCAGAATCTGTTTTTATGAACAGTGTAATTCATATATTTATATTAAGTACTTCTGTTTGTTTAATTCTCAGTATTGACTTGTAAAAAATATTTTAACACCGTAGTTAAGTGATGAGTATATAAAGATTCTCATCTTAGCATGCTGTATTTTTTTTTTTTTTTTTTGCAGTTAATCCCGAAATAAAACATTCAAGACAGGAACAAAATTAGGAAAATGATCCATTTATCCTTCATTGTGTTTGTTTCAAGTAAATGAAGATTTATTTTCAGTACATAAACGCTGCCACCCTTTATATATATATATATATATATATATATATATATATATATATATATATATATATATATATATATATATATATATATATATATATATATATATATATATATATATATATATATATATATATATATATATATATATATATATATATATATATATATATATATATATATTATATTATATATATATATATATATATATATATATATATATATATATATATATATGTGTGTGTGTGTGTGTGTATGTATATGTATATGTATATATACGTATATCTGTGTGTATGTGTTGGTAAATGGTCATGTGTGTGCATGTGTAAGTCTTAAATAGACCTCTTTTAAAACTAGGAAGCGGAAAAAATACCACCGGCCAAGTTACTAAGACTTGTAGAAGGAATCTGTGTTAGTTTATTTTCCATCTTGAGGTAATGGCAAATTGGAAGGTTGTAGTACTCAAGGAATACAAGAGGAGGCAAGGACTTCCTTACTCTCTCTCTCTCTCTCTCTCTCTCTCTCTCTCTCTCTCTCTCTCTCTCTCTCTCTCTCTCTCTCTCTCTCTCTCGCATCCTCATGGGCGACCGAAAGTAGCAAATATTTCTTTCTTCACAGACGTTGCATGTGTACTGTACATTCCCTTTTTCAAGATGGAAAAAATGAATTTTCCTTACTTTCCGTTCTTCAATTTTTTCTAACTGCTCTGTAAGATTGCCTGTGTGGTATGATGTCCAAAAGAATGTCTTAAAGACATAGTACGTGGAATCTTGTCCTAAGCCATTCTTAGTAAGATGGAAGTAAGATTTGATTCCTTCAACGGTATAATAACCATTAGATTAAAATAATTAAGGTCGCAGAGTACAGAGGAAGACAGGGAGTACTAGTCGTTGTACATTTACAATTCCATAATGCCCTTTAGAGTCTTGTTGCGAAGAGTTTGCCGTTAGCAACAGATCGGCTGCAAGTTTGCAAGGATGGAATTTGTTTTGGCGATGAGGATTCTAGTCAGATTCCCACGCAGATGACCACGGGAACTTACGTTCCAAAGGCGTATGACAGTGACTAGTGGTCATCCGTCTAAGTGGTGACTAGAGCCACTGTCACCCAGTGTGGTTTGCAGAGTAATATTTCAATTTTTCATGCACTGTCATGTTTTCTCTTCCCCCCACCTTTTCAGCAGCAGTGATGTGTTTGTTGAATAGGTAATGAAATGCCCGAAAGGCCTTCGGTTTCAGACGATCCTTATACGTTCGATATGACTGAGGGGTTTTCTGTCTTTGTTGCTGTTATTCCTGTGGGTCTGTGTCCGATTTTTCCCCCGTTTGTCGTTTTGTGTTCTAGATGTAACTAACTACTCTTGCTTATATGAGTCAGAGTATTTGTTTTATAAAGTAAACATTCTCTCTCCCTTTCGTCATGTGAATTAGTATACGATTGTTAGGGGTAAATATTTATTCTCTCTCTCTCTCTCTCTCTCTCTCTCTCTCTGGATGTTCAAAGCTCGTTATAATTATGGTCGAGAATTGATAGCAGCTCAACAAGAGAAGTGTTAACAGAAAGCAGCAAACAGTCTGA
The DNA here is from genome assembly GCF_040412425.1 of Macrobrachium rosenbergii. Lineage (NCBI taxonomy): Eukaryota > Metazoa > Arthropoda > Malacostraca > Decapoda > Palaemonidae > Macrobrachium > Macrobrachium rosenbergii. Next base: position 28,238,457 of record NC_089751.1, on the reverse strand, counting down.
TGGTAAAAGTTGTTCACCTTCTGCAAAACTTTTCACTACTAAGGAAATTAGTTGTATGTTGTATTGTTTTTATAATGTCTCCGAGGTTGCTTATGATAATGGTTATTAGTGTTGCTAATAGTAATGATGATCAACTTATATATGTGTGTTTAGTTCTTTGTTGTCTTAGACGTATAAAAATATTGGGAGTATATGACTTCACTCGGTTTTAGCCACAGTCAGTTGATGTAATCCAGCTTTGTCGCCCGTTCATGCGGTTACCAGTGGAATTCCGTGATTGAAAACCATCAGCCACAATATTGCTTTTGAACGTTTTGTTACAGCTTACTTTCATGTGCCTTTTCACACAATTATTGGATTGCGTGATATGCAATTAGACTCTCCTACTTATTTGTTCGATCGCCTGATCATCGCTTAGCCTTGGGAAATGCTGTAACTGCCAGTGGCAATTATAATGAATTTATTTATGCAAACATTTCGCTGAAAAACCGTTGCTGAGTGACTTTTTCCCTTTAATTTTGATTTTTCTAGAATGGGTGTTTGGACCCAGACGCTGAATTGCTCACTTCAGCATTAGTATCATACTTTTGCGTAAAAAGTAAAATTATCTCCTAAGAGGTAACTCTTGCTTACCAATACTCTCGAGAGTTGCGCCATCCTTTTTGTCATTTGTAAATTTTTTATGATGATTATTCACTTAATGCTACTCACTGAGCTTCTTACTATTTATGGACTTCATTCTTCATGGAATGCTCACGGTAGCAGTACTACGTATTAAATTGTATAACATAATATCTAGTTACATTTTGGTTTTTAGAAGCTTTAGGGTTGTTATTTATCATGAAAGGACTCCAGTCAACGGGGGAGGGAATAAAATAAATATAAGAAAAATGAAACTGGTGATATGAATTGTTTGAGTAGTATAGGACTGAAAGGGCGCGAACTCTGAAGGTATGTGGTACAACGATTAGCGTAGGTGGAACGATGAGTCAAAGTTTTTTGGTCATGTTGAGAGAACGAAGGAGAGTATATAGGTGAAAACAGTGTATTAGCTCAGAAGTGATAGGGAAGGGTGAGAGGCAGACCCAGAAAGTAATGGATAGATAATGTGCAAAAGGCATTGGAGTGGAAGAAGGCGAGAGAATGCATCCAAGAGACAGTTGACTGGTACTGTATGTATCTCAGGGCTCGATGTGCTGCTGATGGGACACATAAGCTTAAGGGATTTCGAGAAATAGAATACAGCCGTCTTATGAAGCCTAGATCAAGAATGGTTTATTAGGTAACCAGATCCTGGTCAAATTTCACCAGTAATTATACTTTTTTCTGTGTTCATGTTATAATTCATCTGTAAAATGTCACATTAACATACGGAAGCTTCGGGCCTTCAGTGCTGCACATCAGATCGGCTTTCTGATGTGTGTTGGTATTAGAAAAATGTGTGTTAATGGAAATACATGCCCATGATGGATAACGATTAAAAGTATCTTGACAACCGTCTTATTAAAAAAAGTTAGTTTATTATTATTATTATTATTATTATTATTATTATTATTATTATTATTATTATTATTATTATTATTATTATGAGTCAGATGATAGATTTACTTTCATAATTGTTAGTTTTTTAGTTTCGTTATGTGTGATGATACTAGTTAGATTCCATTCAATTGTAGTGTGAGGGAATATGGTAATTTGTCAAGTTGCAGCTTGGTCATTATAACAGTTTTGAATACCTAGTGGTACGTGCGGGTGGTTTTCAGAGAAGGGAAACTGTTAGGATGTGCGTGCACAAGCGGCAACCAGTCGTCCTTGGTCGTGCACCGCAAAATATTTCGAAAGCCTGCTAAGAACAGCCCTCGTCTAACTGCACTCTGTGTGTGCCCACGTACATACATACGCACGCACGCACAGACGGACAGACATACAGGCATGCAACAGTTAAATGTTAAATGTGTTGGGTCATCTTTTCTCCCCTCGTAAACAATGTTTGTCCTCTCTTTCTCTCTCTCTCTCTCTGTTATTGTAATGTTTTAAATATTTAATAGTTTTATCATTAATTAAGGGGAATACGTATCATACATACGCACACGATAGATACTTGAAGATCCTTATTCAAAAACCTTTTCATGTATTTCCTTTGAATCATTGTATCATCATTCTTCCCCAAACTTGTGGGAACAAAGAAAATAGGTAATCCAACGCTGGTGAAAATATAGGAAACATTGCCAGGAACCACTAGCGAGTTCATGATCTCCCTATTTCTTATGTGTTTATAGTCACTGCAACTGCTGCACGTGTTTCTATTTTTTTTTTTTACTGTAATCGTTGACAGGAGGAGCTTAACTCGTTCATGGCATGACCTTTTCCATGGCGTGATTCTCTGACTTCAGGTCAGATGACTAGTGGTCAAGGAAACCTGGTAGCTTTTGTTTTATCTCTCTCTCTTTTTAATATTGTTCTCTTATTCCTCTTATTTTCCTGTCTTAGGAATACTTTTCTCCTCAGATTTTTTTTCCTTTGAAATTTTATTTTTATTATTTCTCATAATTTGTTTGCCTTACGAATGTTTTTCTTTTATTTGGTCTGTGACTGGTTATCCTTACACTTTCAAAATATATTCTCTCAGTTGCAAATCACGAAGCAGTATGTTTAGGGCACGCGGCGTTAAAACTCTACGTGTGCCTTTAAACATAAGCAGTGAATTAGGTACCTGGTAGTAAATCTGTTGCAGCGGTTTGTAGTCATGGTTGAGAAGGAAGGTTGGGGCTTAGAAAGCTCGTTCCAAATCTGAGATCAGAAGGGTTATGCTTTATGGAGCCGCGTCTTGTAAGGGGAAAGCATTTATACGTATTTGTATATATATTGAATATATATTACAGGACAAGGCAGTATGCCAAGTGTTCCCTGTGATATGCACAATTATGGATGGCTATGGCGAGTCAAGTTTCGGGTGTTAGTGAATTGATGAGCATGCTACATCATGGGCCCTTAGTAATGAAGTGTATATGTAGCTGTATATTTTTCTCCATCGTGTTCAGTTGATGGTTTCATTATTTTACATGGCCTGCGATTTAATTGTATTTCCTTTTCGAGTTTTACATGCTCTCTCTCTCTCTCTCTCTCTCTCTCTCTCTCTCTCTCTCTCTCTCTGTTCCATCCAAACTCCGTGTCCACTTTGAAGCTTTGGGTGTGTTCGTCATCCACTTCGAAAACCCGGGCCTTGTTCCCACGAGGTTACCGCCAGTCGGACACTTCTTAAGGCCGATGTAGCAAGGTGTTACAGTTGAGGAAATGAGCCTTCTGGATCGGTTTGGATGTCACTTTCTTGCCACCGCGCCGACGTCAAGGTCGGCCTTGGCGAAATCAGTTGCGGAGACCTGCAGGGGTATGTACTGGGGCTCCAGGTCATTATCTGAGTCAAGTCGCTTAATTCGGGTTGAACGGATGCCAAAATTCGACATGACTTCAGCCTTGCCTTTTTTGTCTTAAATAATTGGAAAAAGATTATTTTCATGCATATGTGGGTTGTATTTAGATTAAATTGTTATTTTTATAGAGCATCTGTTCACGTATTAATTTAAGCGAATGCATTAGTCATAAACAAGGGTGTATGTTGAACTTCACGAGTTTACATTTAAACAGGTGTTCGTTTGCGTTAGACGACGTCAGTCATTTCATGTGAACACGCTGAACAGTTTTCATGATAAATTATCGGCATGACTCGTTTAGTGAGAATGTGTAGAAGCGCTTTGATTTCTTTTTTTCTTTTTTTGTCCTCTGTTTACTTCTGCAAATCACGTAAAGGCATTTTACAAGGCATATCACACATCGAGCTGGCATAATTGAACAAGAGTGATTTGCTAGAAATACAATCTGAAAGTAATTGTTGGTAGGTAAATGACAGGTATATTCAACAAATATAAACTCGCATGTATTTATATAAATATATATGTGTGTGTGTGGGTGTGTGCGCGTAGCTTTTACATGTATATGTTTGTAAGTATTTATAAATTTTGAGTTTTTGTTACGTAAGAAGCCGAATTTAATGAAAATGAGGGCGTGGTCTTAGAATGGCTGCAGAGACGCCTGCTTATGATGGAATGTAGGTTAGTTGTTGTTGTTGTTTTTCGATGATAATGAAGACGATCATAACGGATTTCTTCGGTATTGTAACTAGTTTTTCGTCGGTTGAGTGACAAAGGTTAAACGACTGTTACAATTGATGCAGTGGCCTTGATCGAGATATTACATTTTTCTAATTGCTTTTCACGCCAGTGGACTCCTCGTCTGCGCTGTTTTTCGTCGTTTGATTTCCTTCAGTGTGTTTCGCAGGTTTAGCATACAGGTGTAGTAGTAATAATAACTAATAATTTGGAAACAAATTCAAATTACAACTTTTTAAGAGTATTATTTTTTAACATAATATACAAAAGAGAGCGTTCGGGAACCTGCTCGGTTCTCCTTACCAATCTGTCGTATTGAAAAGTAGAGATGAGTAGTTATTCGGAAGTTTTCTTTAGACCATCTTTTTTTAATATGATATTCTTACAAATACATCTATGTGGATTTGTTGCCCAGTTTTAGTGACTAGTGTTTATTATTATTATTATTATTATTATTATTATTATTATTATTATTATTATTATTATTATTATTATTATTATTAGGTTTAAACAGTAAACAGTTACTTCTGGTGTAGAGGTGGGTGTGTTGGTTGAAGGGAAAGGCGCGGCTCTAGAGACGAAAAATACATTACAATATTTTGTGTAGCACTGGCCCTCTAACTGCTAATCTAAGATGAACACCCAGTGCCGAATATCTCCTCAGCATCAGCGGTTTCCTATGCTTACCCTTATGGAATACTTTGAAGGAGTTTGTACTCTTCCAAGTCACCTTGGAATTCTAGATTTATAATTGCATACCTTTATACCCCCGACTTACATGTGCCCCATATCAGGCCTCTTATCCTTTTCAGCACCTTAGCACACTTCTGACCTCCTTTAGGGTAAGGGCCCGTGCCGGCACAAAGGTTGCTTTACGTAACCCAGTGAACCATCACAGTCTCTGTGTTACTCAACTTCACATTTTCTTATTAGTTGCGATATTCATGATCATTAACTTCGTCTACTTTTTCGTAATTTTTCTCCTCGTGTCCAGATTTCCTAATATAGGTTCCTGTGAGCAGTCCTGGTATTTGTCCAATTTTTGTATATTAATTTCCCTCAGCTCTTTTACTCCATTTCTGGCTTTCCTTCTTATTTCTCTCTGACCGGACCTTTCTGTCATTCTCTTTTCAGTTTAATCGTAAGTTCTTCTTGAAGTTTTTCCCTTTTATTCTTTCTTCAGGAGGATTTCAACATTTTCATCCTGTTCATTTCCTGTCACTTCTATCTTTTTTGAACCTTCACCTTTTTGCAGTCTTTCAGTCGCTTCTTCGAAAAATCAGATCCCTGGTCAGGCCTTCCTGTCACATTTTTTCTTCTTTCAACTTTTCTCCATCCCATTTCCTCCGTTATTACCGAGTATGTGTAATTTGACGGAGAGAGGAGAGAGAGAGAGAGAGAGAGAGAGAGAGAGAGAGAGAGAGAGAGAGAGAGAGAGAGCGCTTTTACTTTCTGTGGATGTGTGTATTTTCTTCTGTAAATCATGGAATCTTACCATGTTATCTGCCTCATGTCATGGGTGTCGTGAAGGTGTGGCGCATGCTCGTGTATGTATACATGTGTGTGTATGTGAGTATGTGAAGGTGTATGCAAGGGTGAAAGTGAGGGCCGATATAGGGTGGTGGTTGCAAGTGATGGGAGGAAAATATACCGGGGTTATAGATGAAACCTTGGCCATTATGGGTGAGATGATTTAACTTTGAGGAGTGAAGAGTTGCGGATTTCATTTGAGGAGTGAAGAGTTGCGGATTTCATTTGAGAATCTCTCTCTCTCTCTCTCTCTCTCTCTCTCTCTCTCTCTCTCTCTCTCTCTCTCTCGTTTACATATAAATCACGTGCACACATAATTAAGTATTTCAGAGACTTTAGAGTGTTTTCCCGGGATAAAATTACGCACTCTCTGCCAGAAACATTGTTGTGTATTTCCGTTATTGTGCCAATGGAAGGTTTTGTATGCAAGAAAGAAAATAAGGCACATATAGAGAAATGAGAAAACACCAATTCCGGGGATTAGGATTATTTACAAATATATAACAACATATTCATTATTATTAGGCTTAAGGAATGTGATCGAAGCGACATCAGAATATTTAAAAGTATGAATGTGTACAAAACTTTCGAATTTTGGTATTAGACAAATGGAGAATCACTATAAACATGATTAATGGAAGGGGGCATAAAATGAATAAGTATATAGATAAAAAATAATAACTGAAAGAATATATACACATCAGGGAAAAATATGTGAATAATATTTACAAGAAAATGTAATTCATTGTGAAAAATATTGGTGGAATGCCTCGATTATGTTTTTTTCTGTTTGGATTGTATGGTTATTTGACCAGGTCCTCCCAAGTTTTGGATGTAGCAACAGGAGCTGCTCAATTTAGAATGAATGGTCAGGTCAGAAACCATCAGGTGCAGTACGTTTTGTTGTGCTAGTGCAGTTTCTATATTTAGCTATTTGTACCATTCGCATCTTTTTCTGTGTATACATTGTTTATGTGAGTTGCTATGTAGGACATAAATGCACCTGGACACATACATACACACATATATATATATATATATATATATATATATATATATATATATATATATATATATATATATATATATATATATAAATTTTATATATCTATACAGGATTCAATTCCCGACCAAGCAGAAATGCTCCATGTTAATTCCGCTAAGTCCCACTGCGCCCCTGTCGGCTTGAATAGTGAATTATGCATGTAGTAGTTAGACGAATGTGGTGAATCACGACGAGGAGGAAAAGGCCATTGGCCTAGCAGCCTCATTCCCAAAATTACCACTTTTTCGGGAGAGCAAAAAGCTTTTGATATATATATATATATATATATATATATATATATATATATATATATATATATATATATATATATATAATGTATATATATACCTATATATATACATATATATGTATATGTGTATGTATGTATGTGCGTGTGTATGTGAAATAGTTACCTAACATGTGAAAGTATAGATTATTCAGATTGCGTTTAAGAATCTTGCAGTTTCATCAGTTTCGCGGCACACATTTTCAACTTAATTCATTTTAAATACCGAGCAAAGGTCGCGTAATTTTTCAACGGGATTTAGGCAATGGCGTAATTAACATGAGGTCGGTAAAAATATTATTATTATTATTATTATTATTATTATTATTATTATTATTATTATTATTATTATTATTATTATTATTATTTAGGTACACAAGTAAAGTTAATATTAATATCCTGTTATGATAAAAGCAAGTATAATTTTTCAGACATAATCTTGAAAGACACTGAAGGTATGAAATAGTGCCCAGCATCCATGGACTCTGACAGACTAGCTTGAGATTCAGGTTAGACTTACATGAACGGCAATGGGTCACATTAAGGCCTTTTAGGTAAACGGAGAGAATGGATCATTTTATAGTTACAGGAGTTGCTGCATGAAAGATTAACAATTTTACGGGCCGGGTTAGTTATTATTGCCAATTTGAGGATTTGTATAATTGTGACGGAGTAATGTTTGTAAAGTGCATTGGGAAATGGGTTTTAAAGGATGACTTTCTGTGGCTGCAAAAGTTAATAACGACAAAAATAAGAGAAGTTATTTATGCCTCCAGGTCTGCCTTTGTGTTAAAAGTGAAAGATATATTTTGCTCCTTGCGTAACTGAACTTTGGAGGTTCCAAGGTTAGAAAAAAAGGAAATTCTCTCTCTCTCACCCATTCTCCCTGTCACGTCCCGTTTTCTGGAATTGAAGTTTCCATTTTTTGCGCGAACTAAATGACACTTCTATTTTATTGTTTTGTACTCGCCGGAAGATCTGTAAGATTAACGTTTTGGGCGACAATGAATCTCGCAAGTGAATTTGTTAACCTAAAAATACCGGACGCATTTTGTTAGTCACGATGTGATGTAATTTATTAGGTAGTTCAGTGTGTGAATGAGTTTGTGAAATTATATTTTATAATTATATTTTATAATTCGCGGCCTTTCTTTGTGAATTTGATATCTTAATGTTCTGTGCCTTTATGAATTACTGGTGCATGTATGTCTTCTGCTTAAGGCCATCTGCCGGTTAAAAAGGTGACTATTTTTGTCACCATAGAGAAATTATGGAAAACTCACACAGGTGATGACATCTGAAACTAACTCCAATTATTATATCTAAAACTAATGTAATATAATGTTGCACTTGTTTGCTGTTGTTTGCATTTGTTGGTGTCCGTATGTGTGTGTGTGTGTGTGTGTGTGTACGAGAGAGAGAGAGAGAGAGAGAGAGAGAGATTGTGAACCAGGCAAGAGTTGTTAGACCAGCAAAACCGAACGAGTCGGGCAGGGTGGTGCTACTCGTTAGCCTTGGCTACACTTCTGCTGCTGCTACTTCTGTTCCCTGGGAGCCGTCTCCTGATGTCACCTGGTTACTGCTACTTGCTGCTCTGTTGTAAATCTCAGTTTCGACGGCACTGTCACTGATTCGCTGTCCTGGTTTGCTTACGTGCCGTTTGGGGCTGACCTTAATAGGAGTCGAAAGTTCTCTTAGTTATATTAGGAGGTGCCGCTTGGTTTTATTACTTGCATTTTGTAGTTTTCGAGTTGATTATATATATATATATATATATATATATATATATATATATATATATATATATAATATATATATATATATATATATATATATATATATATGTGTGTGTGTGTGTGTGTGTGTGTGTGTGTGCACCTGTTGCCTGTTACAAGTATTTTTGCTTTGTGATGTAATTTTCCAGTTAATCTTTCAAACACCAAAGGCATTCGGAAGAAAACATAATTATCTCCCCAAGGGCTTCCAAAAGTGAATAAGTTAATGTAAGAATTACTTGTATATTAGCTATAAACGTTCACTGATTAGAGGAAACCATAAATATGTACCTGGCTATGAAGTATTTATACACCCCACCTCCCTGTATTTTATAATACGTCAGATGGTTTCCATGGCAACAGATCGTCGACCCCAAGCCCTCCCAAAATTAGTTGTTTGGAGAATGTCACAAAATGAATATTTCCGCCAAGTACCATCAAAGTCTGTTGAACCGTTCTTGAAATATATTGCCAAGAAGCGCTCTCACGCACGCTCATGCACACACAAAAATAAAAGCATTGTGTGTTTATGCCATGTATGGATGTACGTAAATATATATCGTAGTTCATTTGGTTTTCATTTTGTTGTGCCTTTAAATCTAGTACTTATAAATAAATCCACCATTAATGTCTTTTTGATAATTCACGGTGTTAGTACAAATGAATCGCTCATTTCATCAGCAGTGACACGCAGATGTTATGTAACTGATAACCAATTCTCAGGTCCTGTATGTATATAAGTACCTCGCCTATTGTTTCCACAAAACGACAGTGCTTATCATAAGCTTTAAAATCCGGGCTTGTGACGTAACAGCATATTATGAACGTGTGGATTTTACGTTTATATTTAAGGTCGTAATCATAGAGTTCATTTCTCCGTGAATTGTGGAGATGAATAAATTTTGTAATGGAAAGGACTTAATTCATAAACGCTATGAAATTTAGCATCACTTGAACCCCTTTTATGTAAAGGAGTATTGAAGTCATTGCAGATTGATAACAGTGTTTAATGAATTATATGAAAGTTGTAGATTATAATCCATCAAAAACAAAATGTTAGCAATGATTGAGAAAATGAAGATGAAATATTTTATTAAACTAACAAGAGTCTTAATAATGACATAGAATCTGAAAAGGGCAAATCATACTCTGTTAAAAGCAGCTTTAATAATGATTGAGAGCCATAAAACCGTTATTTTATCAGACTAGAAACCACGAGTTGTTATCGAGAAGCTGGATTAAAAAATATACCAGATTGGAAGAGTCGTTAATAACGTAGGTGTTTTGACGCCAGTTTTAGTAGTCATAAATCAATCAGACGAGATTGAAAGCATAATGATGTTAATGATCGAGTGAGAAAATTATTTTATCTTTGTTTCTTGATGTGAAAATGAGAAAATGTAGAAGAAAGGCCCAGGACTGGTTCGAGCTCTTTCGACCTCTTGCAGAAGTCTCCAGGACAAAGGGATGTTACGATCGCTGGGGCTGTGACCGGACTTAGCGGGATCTGGAAAATATATTTTTCGGTTTTTTTTTTTTTTTTTTTTTTGTGGATTGGGAGGGAGCTGATTGCGAGGGAGGGGCTTGGTGGGTATAAAGTTCAGTGGAATGTCAAGGTAAGAGGCTTGTCTCTGCTGTTAATCCCCTCCCCTGCCCCTCTCAGGTGGGAGTCTTCCCCCTCCTATACCTGGAGCGCTACTTAGCGTTTGCTGCTATTTAATTAGCGTTCACACTTACGAGCGGTTCACCAAGTGACCAAGGCACTTCTCATGACTGCTTCACAACTTGGCAAGTTGCGGTACGGTGGTTGTCCATGGACACTGAGAGAGAGAGAGAGAGAGAGAGAGAGAGAGAGAGAGAGAGAGAGAGAGAGAGAGTTAGGTAGGATGAAAGTAAGGTCATTGTTGGTTGAGCCATCTTTTAATGCTAGTGTTCTTCCTCTTGTTTTTATAACTTTATGTGTGGATATACTTATTCAGAGCATGAGCTGGTTTTTGTGACATCTTTTTAGGGAGACTCCTTGGACGATATCCTGTTAATGAAGGACTTTAGTGGGAATGGCCCTCGGGTTACAAATATTTGATCTTTATGTATAATTTATTTTGTAGACGTTCACCTTTGAAAACTCATTTGAGCTTGGAGTGCAATCCTCTGGAAACCTCAGATAATGGCAAATGGCAGTGTCTATGAAGTTGAACTTGCTGTTTTGAATTGTAACCACCACCACTACTACTATTACTTCTAGTAATAATAATAAAACTACGTTCACAACGATAGCTGTATTTGAAATGGAAGATTGTGGTATTATAGATGTAGATATGAGTTATTTTGATCATGTTAGAAATATTACCTTATTTGTTCCAGCGAAAGGGTATTTTGATTCAACAGCTTAGAGAAACTGTGTTACAAAATGAGATTATTCACCTGAATTTAGGAGGGCCAAATCTCTTATAAATTCTCTCTCTCTCTCTCTCTCTCTCTCTCTCTCTCTCTCTCTCTCTCTCTCTCTTATTGTCCACTTTTTTTTTTTCCCTTACGCTGAAGCGACCAAATCCATATCTTACGGTATGGAAGGAATGGCCCTCTCATTGTACGATACCGCTAGCTTAACCTACTCCATTATTCTTCGATAGAAAGAATCCAGACAAAAAAAAAAGCATTATGAAAAAACAACGAAAAAAGGGAACTGCCAGTCCATAAAGGGTGTCCTTGGCAACTGGTTGAAGGCCACATGATAATCAAGACGATCTGGACGGGGTGTTAACCGTCGTCTTAAACAGTGCACGGAGGAGAAAAATTCCCTTTATATAACCTATAGGTGTACCGTACACCGGGATAGTATTATTTTATAGTGCTCTTGCTGGCGTTTAATTATAAGCGAATGGTGGAAGCTTTTCGTTGCGAAAATCTGGAGTAGCTGATGATCGAAAATGAGGCACAGTCAAAATTGTGATTTAGAGGCGGATTTCGAATGCGTGACTTTTTCTTAAAGTTAAGAAAACAAAAGTTAACTCTCCTCAAGAAAAGGGAACAAGAAATTAGGACAAGTGTTTACGTTTTACGTAAGCAGGTGCAAATCTGCCCTGCTCCATTTTGAAACCTGCTGCCTCGTTCGGCTTGACCACACCGTCCATCATGTAGAACACTCTTGAATGTTTCGAAATGGGATCCACATCAATATCTTTTAATTTCTGCGCAGTTCAATTTGTCTACCTGTCACACGTCGCAGATTCAGACCTCTGGGTTTAACGTTGCATGTATCACTAGGGTCGTCATGATCAAAATCATCTAGCGGATGAGTAAATACAGGGCAATCTTGCTTGAAAATTGCGACCGAGGTATTCATGCGTCACTCAGTGGAGCCACTCCGATTGCTGCCTGAAAAAGGGTGTGCCCATTATTACGTGGAGGGAAACGAGGCTACTTGACCCAGCCACCAGACAGAGCCCTTCTGATATCTCCAGATTTCTCGCAAAGTAAAGGTACACTAAGCACTCAAGTTCGTCTGAAAATAGGTTTTAACTACAGAGATATTTATATTAGATGTCGATGGGTATCAATAGTTTGTCGGGGACTTATATTAAAAGTAATTGTCTCTTAAGACCTTATCTTCTCAATGTTTTACACCACTTGCATCTGGTTCATGGCTAAAATACAGCGTTACGGAGTTTTAGTCGGAGGTGATACATTTACTCTAAAGTTGCGTAACACTTTATTTCAATCATGAAACAGTTATAAGTAGCCAAAAATACTGAGATGATTAGGTTTTAAGAGACAATGATTACTACAGTATAAGTCCCGAACAAAACACTGATACCCATCGACAGCTAATATAAAAAGATCTCAGTAAGCAATAACCTCTTATTTTCAGGTGATCTTGCCTGCTTATGATACAAATATTTCTCCTGGAAATCTGACGGTATCAAAAGACCTCAATGTGGTGGGAGAGTGTCACTTTTAGTATGAAGGCAATAAGAAATATGGGTAAATTTCTGGGATTCGGTGAATCTTATTATTGATTTACTTAAAGCTTTCAACAATTGAAAGCATAACGGACTGTTTCGGTAATTGACACCAAAGTTAATGGGGATGAGAGAAGTCAAAATTAAATATTCCAGTATAGTTTCCAACATAAAGCAGTTCTCGTAATTCAGTGAAGTTAAAAGAAAACGTGGACAATTAAAAGCAGTCGGCACAGGTATTGTCTTAATTATGAAACATATATATATATATATATATATATATATATATATATATATATATATATATATATATATATATATATATATATATATATATAATATATATAAATATATAAATTATATTATATATATATATATATATGTATGTATATGTATATGTATATATATGTATATATATATATATATATATATATATATATATATATATATATATATATATATATATATATATATATATATAGATTAAATAGCATTTGCTTCCAACTTAATATATTGATAGATTAATCTGTTGTCTGGATTCATTCTGGACGTCAGAAATGGGAACGTCGGAATAAGCGTTATTATTATTAGTGCCTCATTTTAACCTTGTTTAAGCCTTATGGTGGTCTGGAATTATTATGGGACATTGATCTGTGTTGTTGCTTTGTGATTGTGGGTGGTCATATTTTGGGTTTTTTGCTGTTTTGTGTCTATAGCTAAATCCAGTTCTATGAAGTAGAGAAGGAACTTTTAAGTTCATTCTTTTAATACCGAACCATCACAACGAAGACCTTGTTTTTGTCTTTCCCTTGGCTTTTTTTCCCTTCAAGATAAACATTTATATCTAACCTCCTTCCCTTCCCACAACCTCTCCAAAGACAAGACTCTCTCTCTCTCTCTCTCTCTCTCTCTCTCTCTCTCTCTCTCTCTCTCTCTCTCTCTCTCTCTCTCTCATATCATTAGGAGTGGCCAAAATACAGACAATAAGGCCACCCCATGCAAGAGATCTAATGAGATAAGGAAAGAATTGTTTCGATGAATTAGCCGGATTTAATACACAGTAATCACGAAAAAAAACTTCCAAAATATGAAAGCAGTACTTCTGATAAGAATATAGAAGAGTAAAGCAAAATATTTGACAGATGAATAAAAACCTTTTCAGCTTCCAATTGAAACTGCCTGATGTCCTTGAAGCTGATTAGTCTTGAAAATTTACCTAAGTCTTAAAAGACACTGGAACTCGCACACGGAGGACCACCCAGATGCTATTTTGATTTTTACCACTGGTCAGGGCCGTGGAAAACGCAGATAAGGGCCATTATCGTTTCAGTGAATGTTTATGTATATTTTTGTGGATTTCGTCTTGCCATCACGTGCTTTGTCTTATCTTCGTATGCTTTGACTTGATGCATGTTACAATTTACGGAGATTGTGTTATCATATCGCTCCCTTTTAATTTTTTTTTTTATAAACCGAGATATCTTACTGTGGTGTGTAAAGGAGAAAGTCTATTTTTCCGTGGACGAGAGAGAGAGAGAGAGAGAGAGAGAGAGAGAGAGAGAGAGAGAGAGAGAGAGAGAAACCTACCAGATATCTTGAAAATTGACTTACAAACAGCTTCTTCATCAATTATAGGATTTTATCTTCATTAGGTATTATGAAGTGTCAAATTATCTCTTCAACGTTTCTTGTTTAGCAAGTAGACTCAATTAAACATTCACTGTGAAGTAATCTCTCTCTCTCTCTCTCTCTCTCTCTCTCTCTCTCTCTCTCTCTCTCTCTCTCTCTCTCTCTATATATATATATATATATATATATATATATATATATATATATATATATATATATATATATATATATATATATATATATATACCTGTATATATATACATACACACATAATAATTGTTTAGTTACATATATTACAGCCCCAGACGACCAGAGAGTCGGGTGTCGTCTCAACATTATCTGACTTAAGCTTCTCAAAGCACTGCTGCTTTTTTTTGCTATGCGATGGCAACCAGTAAATCCTGGCACAGCAGACAGTCCGGTTCGATGTTCGTATGTGTAGTATTCCGACTCGGATATTAAGAAGGTTTGTGTTTACCTGGAGAGGTCTGATATCTGTCTACACAAATCATTTGGCACTCTTCGCCCTTTTACTTTTCACTCCCGAGGTTTATTAAAATCCGGTAGAAAGGTCTTGCAGGTGGCGCAACGGGTTCCTTTTGGTGGTGCAGTTTAAAGCTTTATTATTATACTTATTATTATTCAGAAGATGAACCCTGTTTATTTGGAACAAGCCCACAGGGACATTTTACTTGAAATTGAAGCTTCCAAAGAACACAGTGTTAATTAGGAAGAAGTAGGAGGCGGTAAAGGGAAATACAGAAAGAAGAGAGCTCAGTTGTTAAAATAGAACAAAATAAATGATTAAAAATGCAAGGAGAATGGTATTAGGGTAGTAATGCATTGCATCTTCGCGTAAACTTCTGGAATTGCAATTGCACGACATCCTCATTAGGGGACTGTTCCACAGTCCAACGGTGTGAGGAATAAAGGACCTGTGGAACTGAGAAGTTCGACAGCGAAGCACATTTGCTGCATATTGGTGCTGCTGTTCAGCGAATCTAGTTACTCTCGACAGGTAAAGGAGATCTGGGATCAATTGTGAATGTGAAAGATCTCTGTTAAAATACAACTTATGAAAATTTAGTGATTGAATAATTCTGCATGGAGATTTTGATATTTGTAAGATCTGGGCTTCTTGGGTTTCAGAAAATGGTGAATTTTGTACCTGGTAGCTTGTAAGCGTTGGTGGGAAGTCATCAGGGTGAATATTGCATTGGTTGTAACTCATCCGAGCAGGAGTTCCTGAGAAAAGGAAGCGCAACAATTGAAAATTAATTTTCCCTTGAAAATTAATATCCAACATTAATTTTCAAGGGAAAAGGGATACGAATGTGTATGTATGTATGTATGTATATATATGTATATATATGTATGTACTTACATGCATACAGTATATATATAGATATATATGTATATATATAATTATATATATATAATATTTAATATCCAGTATATTATATATATGTATATATATATACACATATATATATATATATATATATATATATATATATATATATATATATATATATATATAGTATTATATATGTGTATGAGTGTTTATAATTTAACACGCAGTATTAATGCCTCTTGCCCGACAACTGGCAATAAAAGTACAAAGTAATGTTTGCCTTTGTAACATGATCTTCCAAGGACACTGTAAAACCTTCACATTCAAACAAAATATACTAGCTCGTATCAGTCGTCTGGTGAGGGTCACCGAGATTGTATGTATTATTATTATTGAGAAGAGGAACCGTATTCATATAGAACAATCCCACAGAGGCCATTGGCTTGAAATACAAGCTTCCAAAGAATATGGTGTACTACATTCGAAAGAGGTAACAGAGGGTAAGAGGAAACACAAAAAGAGGAGATCAGTTATTAGAAAAACGAATAAGTGTACAAGTAAATAGATAAGTAAATAAAAATCCAAGTAAAATATTAAAATACAAGTTGAATTGTAGTAATGTTCTGTCGTTTCGTATCTTATATAGTTATCTCGTTTACACTTCCTTGTGTATTGTTGTTGCAAAACAAAATTGATTCGAAGTTACACACGTTCACACACTGACAAAATAAGATACTACTTGAGATTTTTTTTTTTGGGGGGGAGGAAAAAAGCACAAGATTTCCTCCTAGATAACTGGATGCTATTTTTCCTTCTACCAGAGATTAGATGCACTTGAAAAACTGTTTTTATTAAGATTACAGATGACAACAGCAGCATCTTTCTTATTTAGGTCGAAGGGGTTGGTAGAGCGATAAGAGAAATTACAATAGAGCCGTTCAAAAGGTTTAAATGCATACGGCGATTAGTTTTTTCTTCTTGTATTTTATCCTTCATGTACCAATTTGTAATGACTGATGCAGTGAGGGTCAGCTATCTGATCTTGTTTGTTACTGTTTTTCATATTTGTGTGTGTGTGTGTAAATCGAAAGGAACGTGCATGTTGGGAAATCATTCACATGTTTTGTAGTTATTCTCATGTATGCGTATATATATATATATATATATATATATATATATATATATATATATATATATATATATATATATATATATATATTGTTAAAAGAACGTATAAGTTAGATATCAGTTATATGGTTATGTGTTATATGGTTCGCGTCAGTGTTTGAAAAATTAAAATTACCTTTCGAGGCCCTTTTAACGCTTTTAACACTTTCTCTCTCTCTCTCTCTCTCTCTCTCTCTCTAACTCTTCTCTCTCTCTCTCTCTCTCTCTCTCTCTCTCTCTCTCTCTATATATATATATATATATATATATATATATATATATCTATATATATATATATCTATATATATATGTGTGTGTGTGTGTGTGATATATAAATATATATATATATACATTATAGATATATGTGTGTATTTGTGTGTGTGTATTGCAATTGCACAACGGTCCCGTGAGTGAAGAATGTAAGAATATCGTTACTAAAGATGAATGTATAATGAATTTCGAAAGTCTTGGTATCTCGTGCTCTTAATTTCCATGGGAGACAGAGCAGTCCTGACTTGTGAAAGGCATTCCGCCTTCCTTTGTCTTGAAACGGAATTCTGAATTAAGAAACTGCTCTGAGAAACTACCGGTTTGTTAAACATCAAGTTCTGTTATGTTCCAGTGAACTTTTCTGCAGTTTATTTCCTTGCTAGTAGATTCGAAAGGCATTTCCTTTCGTCATATAATGAGACTGAGACTATTTTACTCAATTTCACGTTTGGATAGAATATATAATTTAGGCCGAAGGCCAAGCCCTGGGACCTATGAGGTCCTTCAGCGCTGAAAAGACAATTGAGAATAAGAGGTTTAAGCGGTGCAACAGGAGGAAAACCTTGCAGTTGCGCTATGGAACAATTGTTAGAAGAGGGTGGAAAGTAAGTGTGAAGAAAGAATGTGAATGGAAACACAGTAAAAGGAATGAAAGGGGTTGCTTCAAGGGACCGAAGGGACGCTGCAAAGAACCTTAATTAATGCCTACAGTACACCTCTTGAGGTACACTGACGGCATTACCCACCTACGGGGGTTTTACGTTTGAAATAATCTTGAACTTGGTCAACTTTTCATATTATAGTAGGATTATGCTAATTTTGGGCCTTTTGTTCCTGTCTTTCAACATTATTCTGAATTATCACTAAAGATATTTGATGGAATAATATTTGCTTCCAGGTATTAGCCATTTTGTTAGCTGTGACTCATTGTGTAAGTTGTGATTTGTTGTTTCGTTTTCTGTAAACTTGCGTTAATGGTAATTCATGATATGTTAATGATAAGTTATATTTGTTTAGTTAAGCGTAGGTTGCATTACTAAGCAGTGCTTCATCGCCTAATCTTGCAATTCAGTGTTTGCTTTCATGATTTCATTCCACTGTGCAATAATCTATTTGAGGCTTGTACTGTATATCTCGAATATCGTCCAATAGATAGCTACCTTCTGTCGATAATAGCTGTGTGGATGTCATTTTGTTGTTAGTTAGAAAATATTTCAATTTGTTTGCAATTTGCAAAGTTGGTGTTTCACTCTGCAATTTGTTTTATTGCTGAGCTTTAATTTGACTTTTGGAGCTTTAATTTTGACCTGTCATTTCTTGTTATGCTTTTCCTTTTGATAAAAATAACAGTTCGGGGAGTAATCGAGTCTTGTGGTTTGTGTGATTACCGCAGTCCGGGGGTATCATGACTTATTTGTTTCATTTTGAGTTCTTCGTTAGACTGGTCGGTATCGTTCTCGGCTAGCAAACTGCAGGGCTCGAGTTCGAGTCTCCGGCCAGCCAATGAAGAATTAGAGGAATTTATGTGTGGTGATAGAAATTCATTTCTCGGCATCATGTGGTTCCGATTCCACAATAAGCTGTAGGTCCCGTTGCTAGGTAACCAATTGGTTCTTATCCACATAAAATAAGTCTAATCCTTCGGGCCAGCCCTAGGAGAGCTGTCAATCAGCTCAGTGGTCTGGTTAAACTAACGTATACTTAACTTTTGTTTCATTTTGGGTTGCAGGTAAATTGATTGCTTATATCCGCTTACTCCATGCAATCCGGTTTGAAATTTTAACCGCATTCTATTCATGATGTTTGGATTGATCATGCTTTAGAATACTTCATTTATCTTTTTAATATGAGATTACAAGGATTTTACTGTTAAAAAATCAAAATAAACATATTTTAAGATAATGTTTGAAATCACATTATCTGTGGTTAAAACTAAAAAGTGAGCTATATTTGATAAAAGGCCAGAATATTCCGTGGTGGCTCCTTTTGCGTGTGTTATCAACAGCTGAATTTATCGTTTGAATTGGTGAGGGGCTGTGTCATTTAAGGCAGTTATTACCCCATTTGCTATTTCCAAACAACCAAATCTTATCGAATTTACATGTATAAAATTAATCTCCAGTTTGGCAAATGGTTATGAAATTATGCTTGTCAGCAAAACAAACAAATTAGTGTTGACCAACTGTGCTGTGGAATTTTCCCTCATAATCCCCATATCACCACCATTACATCACAACGAAAATATGAGGCATGAGGATTTTCTTTATCAGAGCCAAAGGGTTGGGCCGCTGCATTTGCGTCAAGTATTTCACCCCTTTATCTTATCTTCGGCTCCTCCGAGAGGAATGGTTGTGTCCTCGAGGCTGTATTTATGCTTTCTGGTAACGGTGGGTCGTCTCATTGCTGCCTCGCGCCTCCAATCAGCTAGGTCTAAGCTGTTCGTCATTTTGCTTGCTTGGAGGTAAGCCAGGTGTTCGCTCCTGTTTCGTTGTGCTAGAAGGGATTTACGCAATTTGAGATGACAGTTTTTCTCTTAACGGGTTGTAGTGTTGCATCTCATTTGTTTGGAACTCTGTTATTAGTGTTCATGTGGACTGGTCTGTATGATTTATTGTTATTCAACTTACATAGTTTGGGGGATTAAATTCACATCATTGAAAATGGAAGGGAAACCGTACTATGTAAGTATTTAGTATAGATGGAAGCACTGTAGTCACGTTTTACAAAAGGATTGTAAAACGTGGCTATAGTGCTTCCAAGAGGATTGTGAAGGATAGGGGAATTGTTTCCTCAACCTGTTTTACATTCGCAACTATGCAGAAATTTTCATGACTTTCGAAACATAAACGACCTGAAACACATGAGGAAGTTCGTTCCGAATTGCATCAGTCTAGTTTGCCCTGTCAACTTTGAGATCGTCTTTTGGTTTTCTACTTTTGGAGGTTTGGAATTACTAGAATCCAGGACCCCCTTTAATCATGTAGCACTGTAGGAAGTCCGTCAGACGGAAGTCAGTCATTAAATTGACCGATTTGAGACTTATGGTGCGAGGGAGGAAATTGCAGGCTGTTTGTGTGTGCGTTGCGTATATTTGTACAGTAAATCTTGCGTTTCTTATGTTTATATCCAGCATGTTTATTTATCATGAATATGCATGTCAGTAAGCACGTATTCGACAAAATTTCACCTTGACCAAAGATACCAGAACATCCGGGACACTCTCTCTATTGAAGGTAATTGTTGGATCGTAAAGATTATGGCGTGAAGGTTGACCAAGAATTCTGATGGAATGTCGCCTTCTGTCTTGGCTTCCTCTCACCATTGTGGAGACTCTGGGCCTCCGACGCCCTGCCCTCCCTTCGGGGGATTCGAAGATGTTTCCGGATTTCCAGGAAACGTTGATCTGTGCTCTGGTAGCCTTGCTCTTTTCGGTGGTGGTCATAGTGATGGCGTCTGGGGAAATTTCGGGTGGTAGCCAAATCTTGATGGATTGTTTGATTTTACATAATATGGGAATTTCTTTCTTTATTATGTTTGTTTATTTTACTTGTTTATTGGAATTTGTTTCTTTATTAAGCTTGTTTATTGGGGGCTGTTAATTCATTTTATTATTGGATTGGAGTTTGTTACCTTAATTACTTTCTGTTTGAATTTATTTTAGCGCCTTACTGGAATTTGGAACGGATAATTTTTTCTAATTAGCTTTCTTACACCATTCTACTTGTAATTGGAAGCTGCTACTTATTCCTTCGGTATTTGGACTTTACTATTTATTTCCCTTTATACTAGGATGTGTGACTTCAAAATTTCGCAGTAGTTTTTTCCCCAGTTCTTCATCGACCACCCAAAGGATTGTGAAACCAGGTCATGGCGGTTGACCTAAGACAGGAGCACCTGATGACCCTTTCATCCCAGATCATTCCGGTCCTTGAGAGTTACCCGTCCATGAGAAGTCTTGCGAAATAACCTATTACGGCTTGCAGTCATTTGACCCCGTATGAATAGAGGCAAGCTGTCCTGTCATCGCAAATGACTCATACTTGTATAGGAATTTGCAGGCCTGAACACGCGGTTTAGTGTGAAAATTTAAATCAGCTTTCCTTGTAGTGCTATGATGGCTGATTTTAGAAAGATCATGCAATTCTGTAATATACTTTTTTGCGCCTTGCTGCTTTCCTTAATTTCTCGGTCATACTTAACTGCTGTTAGGTCGTATTACTCGTATAGGATATAATATAATATACATAATATGATGTACATGATATACACATATATTTAAGCGTGTTTATTGGTATTTGTCATCCTCATTTGTTTGTTTAGTTTTACTCTTTTTATTTTCGTATCTTTTTTTTTTTTAGTAACTTGATAGCTTTTTTTCGTCTTATCTTATGAGGAACTGACTGCTCGTATATTAATACTGACGTAGCAACCTCCATGGCAACGACTTCGATGATACCTTTTGGTATCATTATATTTTTGTAACTGGGAAACGAGATAAAACCTCCCCACAAAACGATGCATGAATACTGTAACTTATACATGTCTAGTAATATTCACATAATTTAATCCTCTAATTATATTTTACGGACTTGCATCACAATACTTGTTAAGAAAATTGTGGCTGAATAAAACTGAATATCATTACTTTAGAATGATTGTTACAGTGGACTTATTTTTCCCAGTCATAACAATAATAATCTGTTGAGGCATGATAACCTCTCGCAAACATGTCGGATTAAATGGTCTCAATTTTTATGATAATTGCTTTCTGTGTAAGGGAAAGGACGCGTAATAATTTCCTAATGTTCATTGCACCCAAGGGCGGGTACGGACGCATTTAAGAACTCTTTATTTTACAAGTATAAATATACGGTTATTAACATTAGTTTGTTTTACTAGTATAAATATACGGTTATTAACATTAGTTTGTTTTACTAGTATAAATATACGGTTACTAACATTAGTCAGTGTTTGCTCTTTTTCTCTACTTGTATAATGCTCACTTCTTTTCCAAGTTTTGCGAGTCAGCTGGGTGAATATGCGAATAGCATCGGCCTAAAATTGTAGAAGCTTCGTAATCGTATATTATTATTATGAGTAAATTACCGGCACCTTAATTTACATAGGTTGAATTCCTTGTTGGCAATATTCCATAATGATTTTAAGGCTGCTTCCATTGCGGTCCAAACCGTACTATGTTACCAAATTTCATTCGGTGTTTTAGTAAGAGAACTCTTTAATATGTACGAATTAACTCTAGAACCAGCGGACCTATGAGCTTAAAATTTCTTTTTGGGGACCTTCCTAACATAGTCACTGATTTAGGTCAGTACCATTAATGTTTACGGCATTCTTTTAGTCCTCCTTTCCTTTTAATGTAAATTCACATTTACTACATTAAGGAATACTTGAGAGAGAGAGAGAGAGAGAGAGAGAGAGAGAGAGAGAGAGAGAGAGAGAGAGAGAGAGAGAGAGAGGAGGTGCTGAGAAAGCCGATTAAAATTCAGCTGGTCGATGTATTTTAACTGTTTTATCTAAAATCTTTATTTCGGTAACTGATAATGTGTTTATGATATGATTCTCTCTCTCTCTCCCTTCAGGCCATGATTCATATATACCGTTATCATAAATTTTTGTTAAAGCTTTGAGAGTTGTTTACCAGGTTACTTACATTGTATTTTGTCGTGTGTGGAGTTTATTTTTAATACTGTAATACTTAAAATACATTAAAAGGGAAGAAAGACTTAAGAAAAGAGCTACTGGAACCATTAATGGCACGAGACCTAAAGTGGTCACGAACTATCCATAAGCACTGCATATTGAAGGATTGATAGGAAAGCATATTTTGGAATAGCTGTCATTTGGATATTTTGTGACATGTTTTGCGGTTATGTTATGCAGAGGTGTAAAGAAGATTTAATTATAGAGATTTCAATTTACTTTTTATTCGTAGAAAGTAAAAAAGTTGTATTCGGTGATATTAAGGAAATAACTTCGAGATTCTTCACTTATCAGTTGATTGTTGGGTCTGTATTTCTGTAACGCAGATCTTAGTATGGAAATTTGTTTAACGCAAGAATGTTATGTGATTTTCGCTCACGTGTATGTATAGGTTATATATAAGTACGTATGTTTGCACTACTTACGTATGTAAGCATGTGTACTTTTAAGTTGCCGTTTCCGCCGCAATGTAACGTAGATTGTTTTCTGTAGCTGCATTTTTTCCTTCTTGTAATGTGTCTTCATAACGCACACCTAGATAGGCAAGTTATTTATTAGTTTGCAGCATAACTTCTTTTTTATCTCCAGTTTTCGTTTTCATTGCTGTTATTGTTGGGTTTAGCCTCGTCAAGTTAGAAGCTGCTGCTTAAAAGTGTTGGGATACTTGATTAGAAATTCCTTCTCTACACGTACAAAAAGATGGCATCGAAATTCTCAAAACTTACGCGCCTAGTGAGAATGATCTCTCTCTCTCTCTCTCTCTCTCTCTCTCTCTCTCTCTCCTGTTAAATCTTTTTATATTTTCACTCGCTTGAGCGCTCGGGTTCCTTATCGTGTGAAAGGCTCCTTATCATGTGAAAGATTCCACTCACCTTAAAACAATCGTGGGAAGGGCAGTAGTTTTATTTTTTTATATAATCAGTTACCAACGACTATGACGGGACGCATGTAAGCAAGTTTTCTTCCTCTTATGGGATGAAAGTCTTACTGTATAAGAAGTGTAAGGTCGACTTTGGACAGTCAATAGATTATATAAGTAGATTTAATCAACCTTATAGACCTACTACATCAGGACAGGCTCTAAATATGGCTTATTAGTTGGGGAAACGTGCTGACTGGCAGGACCTAGAGGAGGATTTAACACTCTCCCCAACCAAAAATGTACATTTGATACAATTGTCTCTTACGTTCATTGATATCCCGTTCAACATCTGTTGGTCATTTTTATTTCCACGATAAGAATCTGAGTGTTCATTTGAAGCTCGAAAATACTAGGAAAATATTCACCTCAGATGACTGAATAAGAATGGTTATTTTTTTTTTTTTACCATGAGGCTTTAAGTAATTAGAGAGTTTTCTCATTATCGAGTGGGAAAGGATTAGGAAGTCAAATCCATTAGTTTTTATCAGCTGTGACCATTTGCTCATATCAAATGTGATTGTGAAACTCCTTCATGCGGAATGTCTGGTGATAATCTCCGCTCGAGGAACTTAACAACAAAGGGCCATTTACTTGTCTGGTTGAATCGTCAACGGCTGTCGCAGATTTTGAAGTTTGATTGAAAGAATTTTGTGTAGCAAGTTCCACACACACACACACACACACACACACACACACACACACACACACACACACACACACACACACACACACACACACAGAGAGAGAGAGAGAGAGAGAGAGAATTTGTGGTCGTGTTTTCGT
Source organism: Macrobrachium rosenbergii (assembly GCF_040412425.1). NCBI lineage: Eukaryota > Metazoa > Arthropoda > Malacostraca > Decapoda > Palaemonidae > Macrobrachium > Macrobrachium rosenbergii. The sequence continues at coordinate 28,213,847 of NC_089751.1, read as the reverse complement.
TCATTAGTGCATGTACATAGTCATAAAGATACTTTTTAGTTGCGTCGTGAACACTTGAATTCAAGAGTTACGAATAAAGTAAAAAGAAAACATGGAAGATTTTTTACCAGCACGATGGTTAGAAATTTGACAAAAATTCTGTTGAAACTCTGATTCCTGATGAATCTGAAGATGCTTAATGTATTTACGGAGAATTTTCCATAACCAGCAGAGTTCTGTGTTACAGATATTTAGAAGTACCGTAATGGTTGGTTTGGGTTCAACGAGTGATTTTCATTAGCAACTTTGATCGACGTTAATCATGCTTTCAGTATCTTTCTTTGAACTAGAGATATTATCTTCGTTTGTTTTCTGTAACAGAAAACTATTGTGCCGGCTTTGTCTGTCCGTCTGCACTTTATTCTGTCCGCACTTTTTTCTGTCCGCACTTTTTCTGTCAGCCCTCAGATCTTAAAAGCTACTGAGGCTAGAGGGCTGCAAATTGGTGGGTTGATCGTCCACCCTCCAATTATCAAACATACCAAATTGCAGCCCTCTAGCCTGAGTAGTTTTTACTTTATTCAAGGTTAAAGTTAGCCATAATCATGCTTCTGGCAACGATATATGATAGGCCACCACCGGCCCGTAGTTAAAGTTTCATAGGTCGTGGCTCATACAGCATTATACCGAGACCACCGAAAAATAGATCTGTTTTTTGTGGCCTTGATTATACGCTGTAGCGGCTGTACAGAAAACTCGATTGCACCGAAGAAACTTCGGCACATTTTTTACTAGTTTTTATTGATTTTAGAGAGATATTTGAAATTTGATCTAATTTCCATCTTTGTGTTTGTTTGATTTGAAATAGATGTTTGAAATATGCTATAATTTTAATTTTTCACTTTTGTGTAATTTGTAACCGAGGTTGTGTATCAGTCTAGGTAATCTAGATCTGTATTTCAACACCCAGTGTATATCGCCTTGATTATAAGAGTGCAGTGGATTTAAGGGATGTTAATCAGCTGTTTGATACACAGCTAACGAGTAGGCAGGCGGGTAAATAAATGGAATGACATAGGAATGAAAAGAAACAGCTGGGAGTCCGGAAATCGCGTCACTTGGACCAGGTGTTGGGCATTCGACATTGATGTCAGGTTATGCAGGTGTCTTTTGGGGTAACAGGTGCTTGAACTCTCATTCAGTGGGGATGATTGGAAGCGCAGTTGTATACTCTGGACAATAGTGTTTCATGGTATAGGAACTGATTATACATTATATATATATATATATATATATATATATATATATATATATATTAATAGTTTATATATATATATTAGAGTTTATATATAGTTTATATATATATATATATATATATATATATATATATATATATATATATATCACACAAACTTATATAAATTTATATATATATATATGTGTGTGTATATGTATGTGTACGTGTATTATGCCATTATACATACATACATACGTAAATCTTTGGTAATAGTATTTTAACGTATACTGACAATTTTTATTTGTTATGCACTGGATATTTAAACATTGGAAAATAGTACATTTATACTGACACTAGCTTTTATATTTTAGTCATTATTAGATAGAAGCACTTGATTGTGAACAGAAACTTTTCTTTTCTCATGAAGAATTTTATAGTCTGCTCATATCACCAACAAGGTATTTGCAGTTATCTCTTCCGTCGAGGAATTCCCCACACTGCCTTCGAAAGGACACGATACAGAGAACAGATGCTGAGTTAGAACTATGTCGAGGAAAATTTTTACAAAAATACATCATGTGTGTATACACACACACACACACACACACACACACACACACACACATATATATATATATATATATATATATATATATATTATATGTATATGTAATACATATTTAATATATATAATATGTATATGTATATATATATATGATGTATTTATGTAAAAAATTTTTCTCGACATAGTTCTAACTCATAGCATCTGTTCTCTGTATCGTGTCCTTTCGAAGGCAGTGTGGGGAATTCCTCGACGGAAGAGATAACTGCAAATGAGTCAATTAAACGACCGAACTCATAAGATCAATAAACTCCTGATTTACTTACTGGCTTAAGTCAAGTTGGATTTGATATATTATGCGTATAGCAAATGTACAATGGTTTATATTATTGCATTACTATGCAACGTTCCACGTGGCATCTTTACACTTTGCAATGCCTTGTTGGTGATATGAGCAGGGTATAAAATTCCTCATGAAAAAAGAAAATTTTCTCTACACAATTAAGTACACGACAATTGACATTTACATATGTACATACATATGTACACACACACATATATATATACGTATATATCTGAATGTAAATTGCCGTTTCAAGCATGTAATATGATCACATGTTGAGCACCAAACCATCAGTAGGTTTGCTCTCTTCTCCCCCCACCTCACTCTTCTTCAGCCTTCCCTCCCCTCCCCATCAACCCCAAACCTCTTGCTCCTACTCCTGCTCCTCTTCTCTTCTCTTGTCTTTCCATTCACCCAGGAGTCGTTTGTCATCAGTTTTCGCACAAGGGACTGGGTTTCCTAAACCCGCCCGCGCCGTCACTTTTACTTTTGCTGTCTCTGGTCGCGTTTGCTTTGTTCGCCCCTCAAGGATATTTCCTTCTGTTGGCCTGTCACTGCCTCCAAGTTGATCTTTTCCTTGATTTATACAGAAGTTTGTGTATATTTATAGAGATGTTTTTATATGCATGTGCTATGCTTTATGGAGCTGAATGGGATTAAGTCTTTATTTTTTTGGGGCCATGAGACTGGTAGGCCCTTACTCATTTCCACCTAGCTGTTACCCACTACAGTTGACTAATGACAAAGTACCCAATTCGATGCTAAAATCAATAGAGGCAACTTGAATTTCTTAGGGAATAAGCCCTAGTCGTTTGATCACAATAGGTGTGTCTTGTGTGTCTTACCAGTGAGACAAGTTTTATAACTAATGAGCCACCGAGACCATACACGATGTGTGTAGGTGTACTTGTTTTGTCTACTGTTGTACTTGCCTTGTCGAAAAGGACGGAATTATTTAATTAATATTGAAGTTACATCACACTTGTAATAGTATACTGTCTAATTGTAAGTTGTGTATTTTGTTTTCGAATATGAGTGATGTTTAAGCGTGTAGTTCCATACCCGTAGAGTTTCTGTTATCTACAAGGATAGAACGACTGTGTATGGATTCGCACTGCATTGTATATAGAGATTGTTTTGGTGCCACACGCGAAAAATACCATATGCTGATTTAAAGATTTCTCATTGTGGCTTTTTCTTGTCAATTCCGTGATAGCTTATATTTCCTAGTTGTTCATACATTGTACAGTGTATATAAGCCATTTCAAAGCTGATTTTCTTTATCTTTTCAGGTGAGTTGATGATTCTGTAGGGGAAAGTACTCAAGTATTGTGTATTGAGGTAAGCCTGATAAAAAATGTATTCTTTAATTTCTCGGATGCACTTTCATACACTGTAGTACAATCAAGTTTTTTTCATTGTTAGAGCTCATTAATACTGTCAGTAGTAGTATACTATTTTCATGTGCATTTTCATTAATTCTCGCCATGCATGGCGCTGAATGACCCTATGGGTCCCAGTGCCTGGCTTGGTGCCTAAATTTCACATTCTATCCTATCCTAAAATAGATTATTCATGTTCTGTTTATATTACTGGAGGTATATAAACGTTGGTTACAGGGCATTTCGACCTGTCTGTGGGCTTGTATTTTTTATTTTTTTTATTTTTTTTTGTAACTTGGGTAGCTTCTTCCTTGCAGTTCCACTCACTGGGGTTTCCCGAAAGACAAGGTTTTTTTTCTCCTTTCTGAAGTTAGGATTTTATTGGTTTATCACTCAGTTGCATTGCAGTTACGGGGGATTATTATATAATTAAATTTTTTAGTTTCTATACATGATTCTTCTTTTTTATCAGTGCAATTGGATTAATCCGTTATGTTATGCATTCGTTTCTCAGCAAGAATTGTCATAAGTACATTGTAATTGTTCATTTATAAACTAATCCTTTTTCCTTTTTTTTGTATCCGTCTCCTTGGTCCCTCCTCTTGTTATCTGATCTTGTTTTGTCTGGTATGGCACCTGGTTGGGCCGAGTTCAGAGGTATATACCAGGCCTCTTATACCATTCAACCCTTTAGTTAGCTTATGGATAGCTTGTAGAGAATGGGTTGTACTGGCAAGAGGTATGTTAATTTAAATCAGCCTATGACACCAAGGGACAAGTGGAATTTTGTTTTCTCTTTTGTACGATTTTCGTACTCTTACATTTTTCTCAATAAGAATGATAATTTTCAGTGTCCATTAAGCGAGGCTAGACGACGACCAAACGGCTTGTAATGCCAGTAGGGCCAGACCACCGTGAGCTGGGTGTGGTGCTGGATCAAAATTGTTTTCGGCCACGGGCTTGCCCGCCAGTATCATAGATGATCAAGTGCTTGAGAGTTAGGATGGGTAAGGTATGGATCCGTCTTTCTACATACAGCCGCTGGCTACACTCGATGGCTTCTGCGGAGATGGAAGTGACGATGACCTTGCCCTTTGGGAAAGTCACGCTTGCTCCCTCCTCTCGTGTAGGTTGTGGGAGACCTTAACGTGTGTGTGGAAGGTTATGGTTGTGATTGCTTTGTACTGACTGCGGTACAAATAGGAAATTTTGTTGTAGAAGACCTTTTGTCTGTTCTACTGATTTGAGTACTAAAAGGTTTTTGTTGCAGAAGACATTTTTTGTCTGTTTTAAGGGTTATAACTGTGGCCATTCTTTAAACTGATCACTTGGTGATGTTAAAGGTTTACTGTTGTTTGTAATGCATGATGATGTTGAAGAAAATATGGTTTCTCCTTCTTCCTCCTTCTTGTAAACTGCTACTCTCTCTTAGCAACAAATTCAAGGTATTTACTAACATTTAATGGATCACTCTTAAGTGATGTCCTTTTGGATTTAAAAGTTTACATTCAGTATAGACTCCAAGTTTCCTTTCATAGACCGCATTTGCCAAATTTACTTAATTTCTCTTACAATAGTTTATTTTTATTTCCTCAGATTGCTGTTTTGCTAAATATCTTTTACAAGATTGGAAGTTGTGCGCTTAGCGTAACTTCCGATATCTTAACCGTAATTATTAAATTTCTGTCGCCAGGTCATAGCATTAATTGGCCCATTTTTGATATCCCTTGTCTGCTCATTTCTGTTCGCAAACCAGCCTGGTTTTTAATTTCTTTGAGCAGAAAATGGCCTTTTTTACAAATTTCCATAACATTTAAATAAATAAAACAATTATTAAAATATAGATTAATAAACATGAATCTTTTGCTTTGTTTTTCATATTTTCATATTTGGTGGGGCGTTTTGAACCTTTTTTTAAATTATGGTTTTTTGCCAAATTAATTTGATCGTAGTTGCTCAAGTATTTTTTTTCTCAGCGGTAGCCCTACTTGACAAATTCTGTTCCACAGTTCATAGTTTTAATCAGCACTTTTCGTTTATAGCCATATTTCTTTTCTTTCTTAATCAGAAGTTTAAAGCCACCAAAAGCTATCAACCCGTAACGGTCTCACATGCTTCTCCTTCTCATCCCTTGGGGAGATATAATCATGAGCAACATGTGTGGACTTTCCTTAAATCACTCAGACACGTACACATGCACATGCACACACACACACTCACATACGCACACCAGTTGACCTTTGAACATCCTGAACAACACCCTCCCGCTCCCCCTCTTTCTCTCTCTGACCTCTAGCCTGTCTAGATACCTACCTCCTTGGTCCCTCCTCTCGTTGTCTGGTCTTGTTTTGTCTAGTATGGCACCTGGTTAGTCGAGTTCAGAGTTCTATACCAGGCCTCTTATACCGTTCAACCCCTTATCTCGCTTATGGATCGCCTGTAGACAAGGGCGGTGTTGGCATAAGGTAGATTAACCTAAATCAGACACTACTATGTGTCGCCAAAGGATTGATAAGGGAAACAAGAGTAAAAGGCATAGCTGCTGACTTCCTTTAAGTATAGAAGAAGAGGAAGAATGTTACGGAGAAAATGGTAAATAAAAAGGCTGTAAGGGAGAAAATGGTAAATAAAAAGACTGCACTTCAAGGTAGCTGCTTCAAAAACCTTCCATGAAAGTAAATGACAGATTTCACTACAGAAAAGAAGAAAGAAAGAATCGAACAAGTGAGGGAGAGAGGCTAGTGATGGACTCAGTTGTGCTGACAATGGAATAGTATGGTTTGTGTGCAGTAGCCAGTGAATTTTAAACTTATCTGGAACAAAGCGTTAATGTTGATTTAGACGTTGTAGGGCCACCAGACGGCTGTGAAGTCCCTCTGGTTTGTTCTGTAAGTTGGCTAACCGTTAATTGAGCGTCAGTTGTGAAGGCCGGAGGAGGAGCAGTCTTTGACTTAACAGCTAGAAAATGCTGTGAGTCTTGAAGTAATGACCATATCTGTAGTGCAAAATATCAGTGGCTTCTTAAACTATGCATAATTAATACGAAAGTAAACAGCAATACTTGCAACACGAGAAATTGGGACTCATTAGGCTAACCATCAAGCGGCAAAAGTGGCAGCGAAAAAGTAAACGTGAAACGTAGAACTTGAAGTTACAAAGCTTTTAATACTTAAGACTTGTGAGAGTTTGTTGAATGCAAACATGTTGTCATATCGGGAATGTATCATACGAATAAGTCGAAGATGAAAGAATATTATATATATATATATATATATATATATATATATATATATATATATATATATATATATATATATATATATATAGAGAGAGAGAGAGAGAGAGAGAGAGAGAGAGAGAGAGAGAGAGAGAGAGAGAGAGAATGTGGTGGTGTGAAGGTAAGTGAGGTTTGAGTAAACATGAAAGAATTGAAACAATTGGTCATTTGTGCCTTAAAGTTCAAGGTTCCATTAGGAAAATAGCTAAAGAGAGGTGGATTAAAGTTAACTGATAGATTGGCAGAGTGGTTTAACGCCCTCTCTCTCCATCTACCCACACACACACACACACACACACACACACACACACACACATATATATATATATGTATATTAATTTATTTATATATATGTATATATATGTGTGTATAATTATATAATTATATATATATATATCTGTGTGTGTGTGTTTGTTTGTTTGTTTGTTTGTTTGTCTGTCTGTGTGGAAACTTTCAATTTAAGGTTCCGAACTTGGTATTTCAAAATCATTTTGTAATTAAGAAGAGAATTTCTTAGAAGCATTGACGGATATAGACTAGTATTGATTGCCTCGATTAAAAAGGTTGAAAAGTTAAAACGTGAGTAATGGGATGTTGCATACATCAGTTCCTCCCCCCTCCTTTTCTCCCCTTCTCCCCCTTTTCTCCTTCCACCTTTCTCAGCTCCTCTCATCTGCCTCCCTCCACACCGTCTTCTCTCTTGGTGCCGGCAGGAATGTTTGGACAAGTGGTGGGTGACCTTACCTCCCGTTAACTCTGAAATGCTGTGAGGTAATTCTCTCTCTCTCTCTCTCTCTCTCTCTCTCTCTCTCTCTCTCTCTCTCTCTCTCTCTCTAGCGGTTAGACGTTGGGGCATTTGATTTCCTCTTCTGGGATTTGCCACAGGTTGCTTTCACTATCGCTGGGGGCCCCTGGACCCACCGGTCTAAGGATAATGGATACTGTCGGGTTTTTGTAGCCAGGTATCCTTGTCTTCAGAAAATATGCTGGAGGTTATCTTTTTCATCCGGTTTGAATATTGTAATGCACCTGTGGCATTTATCTTGTCATCAGCAGAAATTATAAATGATTTCTTGGATTCTAGTTTTTTTCTTTCGTAGGTTTTGTGTTGTATTAGAACCTCCCATCCCTCAAGTTATCTTTTCCCTCTGTTGCAACTCGTGCAATCAGCCATTGTTGAGAGTCAAGGCCATCACTGTCAAAATTGCAAAGCAAATGAGAGACCTCGCTGTTCCGAAGTCATACATAACCATATTAATCATGATGAGAATCACTGTTGAATTTTCATCTCTGTGATTGGAGCCATTAGAGTTCCCAATTTGGGTAATACTGTGTTAGAAGCCCCATGGCGATCGAAGGTTGTAGGGCTTCGGAATTACGGCAATGAAAACGTTTGAGTTTTCTTTTTAATGAATTAAGCTGTTTTCATTACGGATGTCAATAGTATTAAAAGATGCCATATCCATTAGTATCATTTACTCAAGCCTGTTTTTTTTTTTAATTCGTAAATTACAGAATCTCACACAGTGACTGAATGCCCTAGTAAATAAACTTTTTGTATTTGCGTCATGTCGCTTCTGATATGAACTTAGTCTTATAAAGATTACCTGTACACACACACACACACACACATATACACACAGAGAGAGAGAGAGAGAGAGAGAGAGAGAGAGAGAGAGAGAGAGAGAGAGAGAGAGAATTCAGATGTAAAGGGCAGCTGTTCAAACAAGCATGTGCAGTCTGTCCCAAGAGGCAACAAGAAGAGGTTTAGAGAAGCATTTACTGAGAATGGGGAACATGAAGTCAACTCGCCGTCTGAACGAGCTTCTAGATGCAGACTCGACGCACTTGGAAGGAGTTGTCTGTTCCTGGACTTCTGGAAACTCAAGGACTACAAGGATTTCTTGGGAATCCTTTGGCCAGAAGGCCTGAGGGCATTTGAAGTGTCCCTTTTGTTAAGAGGATAATGCGGTTTCAGTGTGTTTTATTCAGACTTTAAATGTACTCTGCTCTCATGTATGTATGAGTGTATGTATGAGTGTATGTATGCATGTATGTATGTTTTCTGTGTACATTTTATACAAGGAATTTCTGAAACTATAATTTTTTTCTCGAGGCCTGAAATTATGTTGTGGCGACACTTGTTACAGCCATGCTGCAACAACACATATTAAAAAGGTATTGTAACGACATTGGATAGCATCGTAAAAAAAAGTACTTTATTAAAAAAGTATTGTAACAACATATGTCTGGATAGCATCATAAAAAAAACACTTTTTACACCTGCCCAATGTCGGTTATTCCTGTGACACAGTGCCACCCCCTCTCTCTCTCTCTCTCTCTCTCTCTCTCTCTCTCTCTCTCTCTCTCTCTCTCTCTCTCAGGGAAGATTGAAACAAGGCCAGTAGAAGTGAGAAGGTTTTGGTGTTATGTCTGAAGCGTTTGCCACTGTTCTTTCAGAAAGGTTTCACAAATTAGTGTTCTCTGTAGAGAGGCACCAAGTTCAGTATGTTTAGATTAAGAAAAAAAAGGTGAAAGCCAATGAAAATCTAAATTTGCTTATTGCCGTCTTCCATGTAATGCTAACGAAGGATTTATTTATAATTTTTTTTTTATATGGACCCGTTTGTTTGGATGACAATTGGACTTCCTTGCATTAACATGAAATGAAGTATGTCATTGATAGCTTGTACCGGAAGAGGTTTTGACTGAGGTGACTGCATTTCAAATAAGATTGTAGAAAAAAAAAATCAAGCTCATGCATAACCGAAAAGGCAGTCGGGAGGGCAAAAGAGCAGATAAAATAAAAGAAAAGGTATTAAAATAAGGTCTGAAACCTGAGGCTATTATGGATTTGGCTCTCATTGTTCTTAAATTTTCATCTCCGTATGCCACGTGGCTTCAAGAGTATGATGACATACGTTGCATTTTATTGGGTAACTTACCGATTACCGAACGCAGCCCTGGCACTCCGCACGCATTCATTATTAATGCAGTCTTCAACCGGTTAAGAAATCTCAAGGCCCTTAAAGTACACACACACATATATATATACTCACATATGCATTTATGTATGTATATATATGCATTATATATTATATATATTTACACAATACGCACAACCTTTGCTAACTCATTCTCCACTTCGGGGAGAGCGGGTTCGATCCCGTAGTGATATAAAACGAGTCAGGCATGTTCCTTTACAAGCCATTTTGATTTAAACTGTAAATTAGATTCTTGTTAGGTTCTAGATAGGTAGGTTGCACCCCTTAAACCCCCTCGCTAAGAAGCAAACACGTACTGATATATATATATATATATATATATATATATATATATATATATATATATATATATATATATATATATATATATATATGTATATATGTATATATATATATATATATATATATATATATTATATATATATATATATATATATATATATATATATATATATATATATATATATATATATATATATATATAGTTAGTGTGTCCGTGCGTGTGTGTGTGTGTGTATGTGTGTTAAGTAGCTGATTCAGTTGAATTATATGTATTTACCAGGAATCCGTAAGAGCTCTCATATAGGACCAGTCAGAATGACATGATCTAAGCTGCCTCCTCCTGCATATAATGTTCCCTTGTGAAAAGAGAGCAGAAAATCGGAAACAGGATAGGTTAAATTTCAGGTATTTGTAAAAAAAAATACATATAAATAAAACATCAACAAAATATGGAAACACAATAATAATTTTAATTCATGATCCTTCAGTTAAACTTGCACACTTGTTGGTTCCTACACACACACACACACACACACACACACACACACACACACACACACACACACACACACACACACACACACACACACGGCAATGCAAATTCCCGAGACGCAAACATATCAAGAAAAAACCACATCTGAGATGCCGTATGTCTAAAGGCCACTCCTAGTTAAGGTCTGTCTTAGTGTTCGCTTATGATACACGTCTTTTGTTTCCTTTCGTGTTTCGTGACGTCACTGTGAACAGGTGTGACAACACTTGCGGTGACTCGTTCACCGGCTTAATCTGGTGGGACCATTGCGATTCTGGTGACGTCACCCGAATGCTTCTGCTCTGACTATGTGGCGAGATTATTGAGGTTATCAATTGTTATTGTGAGATTTCTCTCTCATCCATGCATGCATAGACACACACACACACACACACACACACACACGCATGCACACGTATATATGTATTATTTATATGTATATATACTGTATACATATATATTATATATACACAAATATATATTATATATATATATATATATATATATATATATATATATATATATATATATATATATATATATATATATATATATATATATATACTATATATATATATATATATATATATATAGGATATAGAGAGAGAGAGAGAGAGAGAGAGAGAGAGAGAGAGAGAGAGAATGTAAATTGAAATCTAACATATGGATAGATAAAGGAAACAAAGTTCCGCTATAATCCGGGAACGTAGTTCTTTTGCTTCATACGAAGGGGATACGTCCAAACTTTTTGCCGTAAAGATAAGAGGAATGTTATAAGAGAAAATAGCCAATAAAAGAGAAATCCAAGGCATAGAAATGGAGGAGAATCTTTGGACTAACCATTTTGCTCTGAAGACGTCAGTAGAAACGACCTCGTTGGAGGCGACACGTCTCATCATTTCTGAAGCGTTTCCAAATTTAAAATTAAAAGTAGATTTTGAGACTGCGCGCTCAAAGTAGAAGAGGCGCAGAAACTGTTTCTGTTTGAAGAATCCGGAATAATTAGATTTCAATATGGTCCCATATACTGCATATGACATGATGGTATTTTTCTTTGGTTGGCCCTGTGCTGTTTTCATGTATTTACTTTATTTGTTTGGGAATAAAACTGCATGGGAGTAGGGCTTCGTATCCCTGTTACTTCATTCACAGTATAAAAGTTTATTTGATTGTTTTCCCTGTGTTAAGAATAGGCTTTACTTACATGCTTTATACTGTAGGTTATATTCGTGTTTGTCTGCTTTTGTAACAAATTATAGAAAGAATAGAAATGAATCACTTAACGTTATCCTAGTCAGATACAGGTTTTGTTATCTCTGAAGGAAAACACATGACGCAAAGCACGGGTATTTTATTTCAAGAAATTATATATATATATATATATATATATATATATATATATATTATATATATATATATTATATATATATATATATATATATATATATATATATATATTATATATATATATATATATATATATATATATATATATATATATATATATATATATATATATATATATATATATATATATATATATATATATATATATATATATATATATATATATATATATATATATATTATATATATATATATATATATATATATATATATATATATATATATATATATATATATATATATAATAGCGTGTATGACCTATGTATATACGAATGTGAATCAGGAGAACATTTATTAGCATTTTTTGTTACTGCACGATTTATTCCTTTCATGAAAATTGTATCTAAAGTGAGTTGGTCGAACGAATGAAATGCTCACACACGTATGAAATATATTGACATATGCGTAAGCAAGATAGTTCACACCTGTTTTTAACGCTTTCCTTTGTTCCCATAAATTTTAGAGTTTGGATGAGTGAGACCTTCTTGGTGTATTAAATACTGCTGGTATGTAACACTGGAGTCAGAAGGTGCAGCTGATTGTCATTATTTAAGATCGGAAGGATTTTTCATTTAAAGGGTTAAGCTGATAGCTCAGAAATGATGTCTGTAGGGTAATGTGTATTAGAAACACCTGGTTAGTATTAAGCGTCGCTTATACTCATAATTTCTTTTATTATTTTAATATTTCATATTTTTAATATTTAAGTGTATTTTATTGTAATTTTTCCGTGTTTTTGATATTTAAATTTCTTTTGTAGTCATTTTTCCATATTTTTTTATATTTCAGTTTCTTTTATTGTTTTCATTTTTCCGTATGTATGATATTTACATGTACTTCATGCCATAGGAGGACCGGCATGTGATCTTCGTAGCATGCGAAAATATTATGGCGTTGTTTTTTCCACTCTAGGATGATGTTTACGTGATGTTTTCTTGCGTAGGCCTACGAAGGTTGAGGTGAAAGAGGTAATTAAGTGAAGGTTGTTGAGTGAACAGGGGTCTGTCCATGCTCCGAAAGCCAGCCTTTCTTGCTTATCTTGTCTTAGTCTGAGATGCTTCGTAGTTACCAGAACGATACGACCTTTTGAAATTATTTCAGCATCTCTCGTGTCTTATCTTTATCATTGTTGGTAGTCGATATATTTTCTTCTTGACCGATTTTTCTAGAAACTTGTTCAATTGACTTTTGCATCGCATCCAAGTATAATTATTCTGTTCTTAAATTCTTTTGTGTGCAGAGTCGTACATTGGTACTCATAACGGTTGTTAGATATGATAGGTACACTAATGGTAGTGCAGACATTAGTTTCCCTGTTTTTTTCCCTTTCCCATCGAGTTTTTAATCAGAGTTCTTACATGGCAGTGCCTTACCTAAGGTGCTTACTGATAAGGCTCAAAATAAGATTCCTCAGGTCTGCGAGAATTATTCTCGTGTGACATCGGTCGCCACACCCATGGCGAGGTTTTCTGAAGGGGTGTGTGAGATACGCCAAGGTCATGGACTGGGACTTGGCGGTTTGGAGGTTGCTGTTGCTGTTGCTGTTGCTGTTACTGTAGCTGTTGCTGCTGTGCTGTGCTGTTCACTTGTAGGGTGGGGTCATTTGAATGACTCCTTCGTGAAATAAGAGTTGAAGGCTTACAGTCGATTTCAGAATGCATTTATGCTGACATCTGTGTTTCGGAACCAAGTTCTGTCGAGACTTTTTTTTTTTTCAAGTCTTACGTGGTCTCAGATGCTATCTCTTATTGCCTCAGATATATTCATTAAAGGCTGTTGTGCCTTGCTCGCGGGATTTCAACATTATGACAGAAAGGCTTCGTTGAGAGAGAGCTGGTTATACATGTTAAGAAAACCACGTTTGCCCTTTTAATACTAAACTACTTAGGTTAATTATTATAAGCGCTAGTGAATAAACAGAAAAGTTAGTGCTCAGCTTATGTTTTTGTGAGTTTTTGTTCATGTGTTCATCCTCGTGATATAATGTTCTTCCTCAAAACATGAAGTTCTTCCTCATAACAAAGTGTTCTTCCTCATAATGTAATGGTCTTCCTCGTAACATAATGTTCTTCCTCTTATAGTGTTCTTCCTCGTAACACAGCCTCCTTGAGATTGCTAATTAAGGTGATGCAGACATTTTTTTCCGTGTTTGTATACAAGTCTTTGCATACTTACTTTATCTGCGTTTATATTTTCTGTATGCTACCCAACTCTGAAGATAGATCGCTAGTGTAAGGATATTGCAAATCGTTCAGATTTTATTTTTGTCATTTCTTTCACTTCTTATTTCCTATTTGCAGCTCTAACACAAATGAGTGACTTGGTTTGGTCAGTCACATAGAGTATATCAGTCTAATCATGTTCAATAGGCAAAACAGTCACTTGCAGTAGATTGAATCAGTCACCTCACGTAAACCATCTATGATAGACCTCTCGCATAACGTCCAGTAAGTCATATCAATCACATTCTATAGATCTGTCACATAAAGCATGCCAATCATATCACACAGTAGATTAAATCTGTTACATATAATAGGTCAGCCGCATCACCAATACAGTTGGTAATATCAGTTGCATACAGTAGATCAATCACAGGACAAATCTGGCAGATTCACCAGACAGATCACATCACATACAGTACTGTTGATCAGTCGTATCACCGGATCAGATTAATCACTTACAGTGGATTCACATCACAAACAGTGTGAAATTCGCCATTATCTCCCAACAGCCCTTGTGAACGGGGTTTATTGTGGAAAAAGGCTTGAACTTGACTAAGTACGTCAGTGGTCAGTCATTGCCGTCTATCTCTTGAGTCATTGTCACCTGACCCATCCATCAGCTCACGGCATTTTGGTCCCTCAATGTATCTTTCAATTTAGTGAGGCATAACTCCGGTAAATATGGTACTTAGAGAATCTTTATATCTGCTGGTTTTATTTACTGGAGTCCGCTCAGTCTAGTTCCCTAAGTTTAGAAACTGCTTTGAGTGGCTGCTAAAGTAGGCCTACAGCTGCTATATTTTGTATTTACTTATTTATTTTTAGTACAACAGTTCAAACTATTTAGATGAGGGCGATATACTTTTGTACTTTCAACATTTCCTTTGCATGGTTTGCTAACAAAGAACATTAACATTGATATAAACAACAACAACACAATTAACATTGAAATCATGTAGCCGCTAGACATCTGAGTATTCCTTAGGCCTTGATTATGGCGAAAGGAAAATTCGAGCCTGACGTCATGTACAGTTACACCTACGCAGTCATTCCTTTGGTAGCTTGTGACATTGTCAAAAAATATATCCTTGTAAGGAGGGGTGTCCTTTACGCTTATTCATGGATAATTTATTAATTATTTAAATAATTTATTCGTTTCTAAAATTAGTAAATTTGTCATCAGTTTAATTTAATGATTAAATTTCTTCTAAATTTGCTGTTTGAAATCTAACTGTTGTGTGTTTAGAAATTAGTCTCTCTCTCTCTCTCCCTCAGTACTTTGGAGGGGGGGGGGAAGTATTCAATTACAATTGCATGTTTCTAAATCATGTTTCTCTCTCTCTCTCTCTCTCTCTCTCTCTCTCTCTCTCTCTCTCTCTCTCTCTCTCTGTGTGTGTGTGTGTGTGTGTGTGCTCGGTAAACTTATTTAAACAGACAAGATCCTGTATATTCATAAAAATGTCTACACGCGAAGTTATATGCATGCGTAAATTTAAAACAGCGAATAATTGTAATGTTTTTTATTATTATCTACAAATTTTCATTAACATTGTTGCGTTTCTACTGTGGTCTGTGCCATGGAAACGCTAGAAATAAGTAAAAAAAAAAAAAAAAGACTTAGTGATATCTAGTTTGCCTGACCGGTCTTGAAATCTTGCGTGTGGTTGACCTCACGCTCTAAATGAGTGCCCTGTGACCTGGCCTGGCTTGGAATCAGGTAACCAGGTTTCAGGGAGCACGTACCAGGTCTTTAACCTAATTTTGATATTCGTCCGTGTAGGTGGTGGGGAGGTCATATAGATTTGCAAAACTCGGCTCGATCTAGATTCGTCCGTTTTATTTCTATATCCTGTAATCGTTGCGTCATATTGAATGACTGATGTGGGGCACATCGGCTGTATTCTTTCTCTCTGAATACACACAACACACACACACACACACACACATATATATATATATATATATATATATATATATATATATATATATATATATATATATATATATATATATATATATATATTATGTTATATGTATATATATATATATATATATATATATATATATATATATATATATATATATATATATATATGGTTTCAATGTTTAAATAGTGTTTTATGGGCCTTCTTATTTTCATATATATATATATATATATATATATATATATATATATATATATATATATATATATATATATATATCTATTATATATATGTGTGTGTGTTTGTGTTTATATGTACATATACATACTTACAAACAGACGTACTCACGGTCGTTACTCTTCCGATACTCGTCAAATATGTAAGGATGAGATTGCTGAACCTATTCTGTTTAAGTCACTGGTTTCTACCTACTGAAATCGCCTAGCAACCAAGTACTTTATTTACCGCTTGGGTCAATAGAGGCACACTATGTGCTTATATGTATCGCTTCGTTCCCTTGCTTGTTAGGGAGGCGTTTTAACCAGCAGAAACATATATAAGTGTAATTTTACATATATATATATATATATATATATATATATATATATATATATATATATATATATATATATATATATACTGTAAATAAGAGCTTTGGTTACATCTGGGGTTGAGTTATGACCACCCAGCCAAGTACTGAACAGTCCCATAATTTTACTCCTCTAATCGATGGGTCTGAGGCTTGTATAATATTAGGCTCTCTCTCTCTCTCTCTCTCTCTCTCTCTCTCTCTCTCTCTCTCTCTCTCTCTCTCTCTCTCTCTCTCTCTCTCTCAAACACACACACAATCAGCTAAGAGTGAAGTACCTGATAGGTTAATTCGCAAGTCTTACGAAATATGATCAAAATAAGACAGCGGAATAAGAGCGCAATATAAAATACAAAGGTAAAAAATCTTCTAAAACTCAGCCCGTCATCACTATGCGGAAACAAAGGTTATGGTCATAATTGTTGTAGAATTTCTTGTTCCTGGTTTACACGCGCCATGACATGCTACAAAAAAGAAACAAAAAAAGAAAAGTGTGCGACCTTCCTGCCCACATTCTCTCTCTCTCTCTCTCTCTCTCTCTCTCTCTCTCTCTCTCTCTCTCTCTCTCTCTCTCTCTTCTTTGCCATAAACGAATTCTTGGTACCACTCAAATATAGTTATTAAAAAGGTAAAAAGAATTAATAAAAGCTGAATTATGAACAAACTCATATTGGGAGATTTCGACATTTTTGGGTGGCTCTAAAATTAATATTTATTTTAAAAGAATTGTGTGATTTATAATTTAATAGATGATCCCTGCCCATTCAGAGTATAATATATAGCTGCAAATACTGTGATAAACCTCTCTGTATCTGGGGCGCCTAGTTTATGAAAAATGGTTGAGTGAAAACCCTTTCACTTGCATCAGCTGACTGTAAACTTCGTAAGAATTCGTCCCGAATCAGTCTCACAATTAATTTGTGTTGAATTTTCGAAGTCCGTCTTCTTATCTGTCAGAATTTTTTCTTCATACATTTACTTTTGGTTAGTTTTGGTTAGTATGTCACATCATTGGCATGTTCCTAACTCCTCCTCCTCCTCCTCCTCCTCCTCCTCCTCCTCCTCCTCCTCCTCCTCCTCCTCCTCCTCCTCCTCCTCCTCCTTCTTATTCAAGTGAAAATTACCTAAGAAATATTACAGTTGTGTTGTTTTCAATTTTGTTTTTTATAGCAGGTTGTTAGGGGTGGCGCCAACAGTATATAGCCTTCTGGTTCCTAGGAAGTCTCTAGGTATAAGGTTGCTAGCCTTATGTCTGTTTTTTTTTTTTATCCCTGCTTAAACTGTTACCTTTTATAGCTGGTATCCTTTCATAGCTGGGTAGAGACAGGCTAAGATCAAACAGGAGTTCTTGTAAACGCGAACCCAGAGCTCTCTAGCACTGGTATACAGCGATTGTCTGTTCTGTCTAGCACTATTATACTGTACAATCATTGTCTGTTCTGTCTAGCACTGGTATGCAATCATTGTCTGTTCTCTCTAGCACTAGTATACAATCAGGGTCTGTTCTCTCCAGCACTGGTATACGGTCATTGTATGTTCTCTCTAGCACTAGTATACAATCAATGTCTATTCTCTGTAGCACTGGTATACAATCAGTGTCTGTTCTCTCTAGCACTATTTTACAATCATTGTCTGTTCTGTCTAGCACTGGTATGCAATCATTGTCTGTTCTCTCTAGCACTGGCATACAATCATTGTCTGTTCTCTTTAGCACTAGTATACAATTATTGTCTGTTCTCTCTAGCACTGGCATGCAATCATTGTCTGTTGTCTCAACCACTGGTATACAATCATTGTCTGTTGTCTCTAGCACTGGTATGCAATCATTGCTCTGGCGCTGGTATACAATCATTGTCTGTTTTCTCTAGCACTGGTATGCAATCATTGTCTGTTCTCTCTACCACTGTTATGCAATCATTGTCTGTTCTCTCTGCCACTAGTATGCAATCATTGTCTGTTCTCTCTAGCACTGGTATGCAATCATTGTCTGTTCTCTCTAGCACTTATACAATCATAGTCTGTTCTCTCTAGCACAGGTATACAATCATTGTCTGTTCTCTCTAGCACTAGTATACAATCATTGTCTCTTCTCTCTAGCACTGTTATGCAATCATTGTCTGTTGTCTCTACCACTGGTATACATTTTGTCTGTTGTCTCTACCACTGGTATGCAGTCATTGTCTGTTGTCTCTACCACTGGTATACAATCATTGTCTGTTGTCTCTACCACTGGTATGCAATCATTGTCTGTTGTCTCTACCACTGGTATGCAACCATTGTCTGTTGTCTCTACCACTGGTATGCAATCATTGTCTGTTGTCTCTACCACTGGTATGCAATCATTGTCTGTTGTCTCTACCACTGGTATACAATCATTGTTCTCTCTACCACTGGTATGTAATCATTGTCTGTTCTCTCTACCACTGGTATGTAATCATTGTCTGTTCTCTCTAGCAATGGTATACAGTCATTGTTTGTTGTCTGTACCACTGGTATTTAATCATTGTCTGTTCTCTCTAGCACTGGTATACAGTCATTGTCTGTTTTATTTGGAATTTGTGCCTTTATAATCGAAGATTAAAATTATACAACGCTGGGTCTCGTCAGCACTTGGATGAATGACCACTAATTTATGCCATGCGTCTTGGGGGACACTTCAGCTCCCGTCACCATAAATGACACCAGGAGTTTGACAGGGGCGGTTCCTTGGGTCACTAAAAGGACTGCAAAGCGACTGGATTGCATTGTGCTTCGTCAGTCCTCCGATAGATCAGGTTTCGATATCATTTCCGGAGGGTTCTTTCAAGGCACTGCTGACTGGAGGGCGTTGTCTTTGCCCTTAAGAGCTAATTGCTCCCTGGCCTGGGATGTGGTGTTGGAACTCCTTTCCAAATATTGGATTAAAGGTTCTCAGTCCTTCTTCTTCTTCTTCTTCTTCTTCTTCTTCTTCTTCTTCTTCTTCTTCTTCTTCTTCTTCTTCTTCTTCTCATTATTATTATTATTACTACCTACTTACAACTTTCCGTTTAACACTATCAGAGAGCAAATTTGTCTTAGTTTTGAAGGAAGATTTTAACCAAAATATTTATTTTCTGGCATTGCTGGAATACCCTTAAGCAAGGCATTTCTCTTGCCTTTCCTCTTGTGTAATTTCTTACTTTCATATTTTGGTTACAGTTTAGCCACTTTATTAAAATGAAGGTTTTCGCCTTTACATTTCCTTCAACTACGATCTCACCCTCCCTTTCCTCTATTGAGATCTCATCCATCTCATCTTCTGTTACGATTTTATTTGAGGTTTATTTGTTGCTAAGATCTTTCCAGACCTCTCATTCAGTTGCGATTTATCCTTATCTTACTTTCATTAAAATGTTTTCTTCGCCTTTCCTTCGATTGACGATCTTTCGTGGCCTTTTATTAATATCTTTCCTCCGAATTCGCTTTATTCCCAATTCACGATCTAACTTCATCTCGTCGTAATGTGCATTTGCCAAAAATGTCCAGTGATGGATAAAATGATTGATAGAAAGAAGCCACGGCGTGCCGTTCCTACAGCCACTATATATGCAAAGCGCAGGACAGACAGGAAGAGATAGCTGTTGGCTGCTGGCAGTGAGATTTCTAGAGAGCAGCAGCATATGGTCTCTACAGTATGTGTCTATGGACTGGGTTTCTTTTCCTCTCCCCAGCCTACGTCTCTGTTCAAGGGTGTCTTGAGGCGTGGCGAGCGAGTTGTGGGAAAAGGAAAAATTTTTGAAGAGAGAGAGAGAGAGAGAGAGAGAGAGAGAGAGAGAGAGAGAGAGAGAGAGAGAGAGAGAGAGAGAGAGAGATGAAGGGAAGAAATGGAGAACTCGCCTTCACTTTCTCGGTTAAGACGCGGCAGAAATTCGATAGGCGGCATAAGCTTCGGTACTATCACTTTCTACGAGTTACTAAGGAACTGTCAGGTGTCACGGTTTCAAGTCTCTCTCTCTCTCTCTCTCTCTCTCTCTCTCTCTCTCTCTCTCTCTGTAACTGAGTTGTTCGAGGTGCCAATGGAAGAAGATAAATCTTTCGAAAAGTTTGTATGAGTATGCGCTTTGCTTTTCCTTCTAGAATATAATAAAGAAATATATTCTGGATTTGCAAAGACTTTCGAATTAGTTTCGTTGGTTTTTATACTTACCTGTAGATATACTTTCTGTCAAGTGCACTAGTTTCTCTGATGATCATTCCGAGCAATGTAGAATATCTATGAATAAGAGGTACATTCAATTAAGGCTAATTTGTCATGCATTCTTTAGGCAATATTGACCGACATCGGCATTTATGCATTTTCATTATACGAGTATGTATGTATGTACGTATGTGTGTATATTTATATATATACTGTATACACATACGTACGTACATACATACATACAATTTCTCTTGAAGAATATTAACTTGCGGTTTATGTAAGCAGCGGCAGACTAAAAGTCTCTTCAGAAAACCACAGACTCCTTCAGCATTGAAAGTGAAACATCTGATGCACTGATTGTAAATCACGTGTCTCCCCCAATTAGCAGAGATTTCCTCGAGTGTAAAGCAAGCAAGCACCTGAACGGTGGTGTGAGTCGCTGATGATGTCGTTTGAGAACTTCGTTTACTGTGGTTTATATTTGGTAATTGAAGCTGCGAAGTTGCTTACCAGCCTCGGAAATTTTAGGTCGCTAAATCTAGATCTGCAAATTTAACGGCTTACGGTAATACTTATATTAACGAACTGGAGCAGACATACATACTGTACATGCATAAATACATACATACATACATACATACATACATACATATATGTGTGTGTGTGTGTCTACGCCTGTATATTCATATAAGTATTTATATAAGCGGTTAAATTCACCGTTCTAAATTTAGTGAACTTAAGTTACCAGCTTTGTATATATATGTATGTATGTATACACACACACACACACACACACATATATATGGTTATGCTACCAGCTTTGATATATATATATATATATATATATATATATATATATATATATATATATATATATATATATATATATATATATATATATATATATATACATACACAGAACCACTATAGCGGTGGCGCCAGATTATTATTCTTGTTGGAATCACATACTGAGGTGAGGTTGCCAGCCCAACGCCTTACTTAATGTGTACCCATTATTCCTATGTGCCAACGGTGTCTTAACATTCCTAGGGGCTCACCCAACCAATCACTGAGGGAGGGACCCACTGTTTCTGAATTTCGGTGAACGTGCTAATATTTTTTCACCATTTAGTTCTATATACAAAAAGCATGGGGGAGCAGGGATAGCTGGCCATTGAGGAGAGTAAAGGAAACGCGACAACATGAATTAAAGTTAAGGTCTAGATGGTTAGGACGGTGGTAATGATGGTGCCAACCAAGTGATGGTGACCACAATGATGGTGGTAAAGACTGTGATAATATTACTGATGATGACAACAATGGTGATTATTGTAATGATGGTGATGATGATGACAGTGACGACGAATTGATCATGGCGACAGTTCCCGCAGTGACGATGATGATGATAGTGATCTTATGTTTTGATAGTGGTAGTAACTACCACGTGGAAGGTGATGATGATTATGATGATGGTCGTGCTCTTGTTGATGATGATGATGATGGTGATGGCGCCGAGGCAGGGCCGAGGAGAAGTGGTGATTGTTGAAGTGAGTAGGCCAAGGCGGACTCCTCCTCCCTCATTCCGTAACCCTCAAACCTGCTCCACTTGGCTTCAGAATCTCCTCTGAAGTTAACCCACTAAGTAAAGGTTCACGGGTGAGGAAATACAGACCCCATGGATGGCTGCCTTTGGGAGTGGGGTCGGGTGGAGGCTCTCTGGGGCTTGTAGGAAGTCTGGAGGAGGGGGGGAGGTATGGAGCTTCTATCTGTTTTGGAGGAGGAGGCAGCGGGCTGTTCTTGCAGGCTTGCGGGGGTGGAAAGTAGGGCTTTTAACTGGGCTTTGTTGTTGTCGCACTGACAGTCGTGTATGTTTTCCCCCTTTTCTTACCCCTCTTCATCCATTGTGTTCATCTCTTTTCTGTGCATTTTTTCTCATTTTCTCTCTGAGTTTTCACTCCGTTTGTTCCTCGTTTCTTTGCCCTTTTCGTCTCATTTTCTCTCTGTATTTTCCATAATATTTTTCATAATTGTTTCTTTCCTCTACTCACCCTTTTGTTCATCTTTTCTCTGCCCTCTTTTCTCATTTCCCTCCGTTTATCTCTCGTCATTTTTCTCATCACGTATTTCATCTGCTGACACATTAAGAGTCTCTCGAATTTCCTCATATTTTTAATCACAAAGGCTCTGTTGCAATTACCAAGTGCCTATACTCTTTCGATGAATAATGTTATCAGTGGTGCAATTCCTCGCTCCAGGTGAATGATAGATATGACATAATTACTTACTGGACTCATTTTGTATTGTTTTATGCAGGTAAATGTTACCTTGATTATTTATCGATTGTTATTTTTTTAATAATTGAAACAAATGAATGGAATTAAAGGTTGTGGTTTAGATTTTTCTGCCAGGTCGTTACTTCGTATTAGAAGTTACTGAAGAATTTTTTGCAGTTTTCGGGTTGCTGATATAACAAACTTGTAATAAGAGAGTGAAATTGCATTTGTCTCTTTTAAATCGATTCTCTTTCCATTTAAAATGTACTCGACAGTTGTCTTGATTATCTAAGAGTATGTACATATACGTGTGTGTGTGTATATATGATATATGTAATATATACATATATAGTAACAGGACATTTAAACTGGATGGTATCTACAGATATTATATATATATATATATATATATATATATATATATATATATATATATATATATATATATATATATATATATATATATATCTATATCTATATCCAGTGTCATAACCCAATTGTTATTAATATTATTGCTTTTTCTAACTCTCAGTTATACAATGTTTCCATCTCATATAATTCTTCATGATCACATTTAGGCCTTAACTAATTTTTTTTTAAATCTGATTACCTGCCCTCCAATCAGTATTAAAGAATCTTTCTTCTGTTGCACTAATATGCAGTCCGAGTGACAGCTGACGACGAGCATCATGGGGGCGGTTTTCATTTTGTGCAATGTCCGCGTCTCGAAGTGGTTTTCGGTCGTTATCTCTTGAGAGATGATGTTGGCGACGGAGCAGAAGTAGGGGTCATTGGGTGGCCTATGCCACGGGTACTGTTCTCTTGGTAGATGTATGTGGAGGGGGAGGGGTGTCGGGGGCCGTTGACGGGTCTGTGGGGTTGGAGAGTAAGCATACCTGTCAGAATCAGCTGGAGCCAGGAGCGGTTGCCAATTAGCTTAAAAGGAAAAGGAACGGAATCCTTCCTTTTTACCATCTTTTAGTGCAGCGACAAATGGTTTTTTTAGTATCACTGATGATGATGATAGATTGCCAAGTCTTACTTCCCGAGACGCCACATGAGCACAGTATGATTGTCGTGATGGTGAAAAGTCGCCAAGTAAAAGTAAAAGAGCGTCGTCGGCATTCGCGGAGATTCGAGCTGCGCTCCAGCAGCGGGTGGGTGCGAGTTATTGTAAGAGACGTGTTCGGGATCTTTTGGGGGTTTAGTCGGTTGTCAAAGGTGTTGTGGATAGGACGGGGAGCTCGTGGAGTTGGCAGGACCTCTCCTGACTTGTTGAAACAAAACGGACTTGAAGGACTTTACTTTGTACTTTCATCGACGGGAAATTATAAGTGTATTGCCTCCATCATTGCACCAGTGGCTCTTCTGAGTTCATCGTGTCGTTTCTTCTTTGAGACGTCCAGGTAATGTTTTTTTAGTGGCCAGTCCAGTCAACTTTTACTCTTAAGAATTTATTTTTTGGCTCGTCGTTTTCTCTGGCCATTGTCAGGATTTCTTTGTCCTTATGCTTTTCTTGTTTTGATTATGTCACGTAAGGGGAAATTGAAAGACTATGTGACTAAGTTGCAAATTCCAAGAAAATTTCATTGTGGGTACCCCACCAGTATAGCCAAGGTGTGCACAACTGCAATGAACCTAATTTTCTTAGTGGTATATTAGACCTCCATGCTTTAATTTCTCTCCTTATAGATGAAAAGCTGAAATTTCTGTAATTTGGTTAAAAATGTTAATTATTTTTAGCATCTCCGAATAGCGATATTTAAGTTTTTCCGTCAGTGTGACTTCATTTGCTTTCCTTAATGTTAAAAACAACTTGGCAACAAAACGCGCACTTATTATGAATTAGTACGTCATATCCAGACTAGTTTGGTCTTGATAAACATATCGTCTCTTTGCAACTTAAATGAATGGCATTACAGAGAGAATCCCATGTCACTATATCATTGTAAGAGCTCCCGTTGTTTTTGGTGGATTGTGCAGCGGTTGTGTCTATCGGCTGCAGTCATCTTGGGAGATCAACCGAACGCGATACCTTCTCCAGTGGCTAATGGCAACCTCACGCGCAGCCTTGGAAGTATTGTTCCTCAGTATTGCTCATTTTTGTGGGTGATTGATAATACTGCCTCCATTCGTGTATTATTTCGAAACAATTTTTAAACATCTGAGTGAAAACATGACCAAAGAATTGTTGGTTTAAAACCAAAAAATGTTTATAAACATTCTCTCTCTCTCTCTCTCTCTCTCTCTCTCTCTCTCTCTCTCTCTCTCTCTCTCTCTCTCTCTCTCTCTAATGTTAAGAATCTTAACAAATCTATCAACAGCATATTTCAGTCTTCATAGTGTATTAACAACAAAATAATAACAGTGACTTCATGTAACCTGCCCTTGACTCACACTTGTATTCTTTTTTGTTGTAGGGGGAAATTCATTCAAATCATTATGGCGAGAAGGAAGAGAAGAAAGTGTATGTACTCATATTGAATGTGCTCATACTTCCATCTTTGCTTGTATGCATGAATGCTATTTTTTTTCAGTTTCCCAAGGCCAGGACTTAAGGTGAAAGGCGTTAACCGTTAAAAGTCAACTTTAAATCATTATTCCCGAAAGTCAATCTGTTACAGTTGTTTGCTTTAAGAGTATAAAGATAAGACTAAAGTTGATATTGATCTGAATATTTTTGACCAGAGCTTAGTTTCTAAATATCTGAAATCCCGAAATGTAAATATTTAGCCTCCAGAAAGACGACCTCTTAAAGATATTATCTGTAAAATTTGTTTAAATTGGTGTTAAGTACTTTTGACCAAAGCGGATTATCAATATTTGAACCACAGCATTTTCTGCATCAGCAAAAACCTGCAGAATTGTCTGTCCTTAATTATGATGCTCTGCAACGATCACTTGCCTTTGCAAATAAAAATAACTTTGCTATTACTATAGACCTTATTTGCTGATACTATCAATCATTAGCAATTACTGTATTTAATGAAAGGCCTTCACTTCGTATTTCTTATGGCGGAGAGCTTAACACGCACATGTACACAGGCGTGCACACATACACAAGTTTTGCCGTGCTGGTGAACACCTGTCATGATGGCTTATCGTTTCCCCAACAACTGCAGCAGGTGTTTCTTGTCCTGGGCGGAGAACGCGAGAACCCCTTATTCTCACTACAGAAATGAATTCCACTAGTCGACTGGATTAATCCAGTCTTCCAAAGAGTGGGGTTTTTTGTGGCCCTTATTTTCACGAGTATCATTCTGCACTTGGACATCTTCCCTACACAAAGCAGGAAGCCCCTCTGCTCTGTGGACATTGCGTGAGTGATTGGACAGAACCTTATCTAGATGTTTGAGTTAACTTTACCTAAGTGCTAGTACTAACTTTTTCCTAATACTAGACTAGTTTGAAATGGTCCTTGAGGCCTTATTTGAAAAGGAAAGATATCCTTACACTTTTCAGAAATTTTTTACTAGGTCTCCTGTGAAGCATGTTTTAAATTTTTGCAATGTCCAACTATTTTGTACGCCCCAGACCCCCATAGATCCCCGCAGAACCGATTAGAGACAGAGTCCGTAGGTTTTATTTTCACGCCTTGCTGAGAAACGCCACGTTGAAGATACTTTCTCTTCCGAAGTAGCATCGTTTGGTTGTGCTTGGAAAACACGAAGAGCTGCTGTCTTTGCTTGCTTTTTCTGTTTGGTCATGCTTTGGCACTTGTGTTGCATTATTCATTGTTATGCACAGTGAATATTTTAGGATAATGTCAAGTTGTCCTATTTCTGTATGCAGTATCATCTTGCTCCCTGTTGTAATTTTTTTGTTTTTCAATGTATCCATTATATAGCTTGTTTAAACATTGCCAAATGCACTTCACAGGCTGCGAAAGATAGCTGACTCTTGCTTCAGAAATTATTTCCCGTGGATTTTGTTGCAGAAGATTTTTTATTGTGTGGTTTATGCGTTTAAAACTTAACATAAATGATATTAACTGGTTCCTGTTGAAAGACTGAATCATACCTGGATGATTTAACTCAGAAGTGAGGCATTTGTTTTCTAAGAAATATGGTATGTATAAGATTTAAAGTTTATATTAACATATTTCTGTAATTTGCTGCTTGTTTAGGACGTCCTCATGTGCGAGGCATTCATCCCTTAGGTTTTTAGAATTTTGTTCATACTTTTCCAAGAGCTTTCATTCCATAGGGAATAACTGAAATTTTTTAAAATTCTGACACCTTGTTGGCATTTCGGGCCACATTGTGACCCAGTGTTGATCACACCAGGCTACTAATCTCTCTGGCAAGTTTTCAAACAGTGAATTTAATATTGAAGTTTATTGAAATAGGACATTTCTAAAAGGTTTGCTGAAAAAATTGAAACGGTAGGCCAGAACAAAAATAAGAAAATATTTTAATCATTTTACTCTTGTGATCGAAAAGAGCAGACCTTAGGCAGTTTTTATTCTAGGAAAATAGGGATAATTCCCCGAGTAAAGTAGATGGTAATTTAAAACCGGTCTTATGTAGGCGGAAGTTTGTAGCAGAATTCATTAGACCTTGGTTCGCAGATATCCAGCATCTGCAGTGCAATGCAAATAATGAAAATTTCTCACGGATGTCACGAAAAACAGAGAGAGAGAGAGAGAGAGAGAGAGAGAGAGAGAGAGAGAGAGAGAGAGAGAGAGAGAGAGAGAGAGAGAGAGAGATTCATCACCGTTAGTTTTATTCGTTGCCGCAAGTTGAATTAGCATCAACTCTATTTTATTCTTTGCTAAATATATAATATAATTGAGCCTGTTTTTTCTTTTTATCTAAATTTTACATGGCATTGTTGTTTTAACGAGTTCTAGAAATGTGTTTTGACGATTTTATGTACTAATGAAAACTTCATTAGAAATTCTTTATATATCCAGGTCACATCCACAGTTGGCAGCTTCTGAAATTGAGAGCGAAGATAGTTTCTGATGTGCTGTGTGGCATCGTAAAACAGTGTCACATTGCTTATCGGTTTTTCCTTTATGGATACTACTACATTTTATCAGTTTAAAATAGAAGGCTTGGCATTCTTGGTGCTCTCTCGCCTTATTGTCCACAGCTCTCGCCAGGTGTCGTGTGGTAGAACACCTGTTTTGCTAATCGTGCAGATCATGCAGCGGGCCAAGATAGCAACTGAGAATAGTAGTTCTGACGTTTACTTTGATTAATGTTGAGGATTTTCTGCTTGCTTGAATTTCATAGAAGAAAACAAATAACAGGACCCTGTCTCATATGTGACCAGGATTTCGTCCCCTCCCCACCCTCCAGGTATAAGGGCGATTAAGAAACCTAATTATAATTACAGGTAGCGGGATATGTAACCACACCTGAAAGTGTTTCACCAAACTTGTGTTCCAATTATTATTAATAGTTCCCGTACCAATATAAGCAGAAACCGCAGAAATTTGAGTCGGTTGTAGAACACCAATTGCTGAATATATTTTGTGTGCGCTATTTGCGCACGGTATTCATCTAAAGTCCTTAAAATGTAAAAGGTCGTATACAACTAAGAATTTTCAGTGCAACGCTTTCCTTTTGCATTCAATTTAATGAAACATTCGTCGTTAACCTTAAGTCACGTTGAGCGTTGTAAAACCCCAGGTCATAATTAATTATCCTACTTTTATTGTTGGATAGTTTAGCTAAACCAAAGCGTCAGAATTCTTGTTCACCTATTTTTTGTGTTAGTAATTATATTACCTTTGCCAGCGATGTTGGAAGCAGGTAATATTTCACCCGTGGTAACGGAAGTTTGTGAAACATTCATCTAGTGACTCCCTCCAGACCAGTAAAATCTGGTTATATCGAAAACAGCTATCATGTTTGTCGCCATCGAAACCGCCTCGCCCAAATTGTTGTTGTTGCTGTTTATGATTAAGCTAGCGTTATGCCGGCACGGGCTCTTGCTCATAGAGCAACCAGTAAGCCTCCCATGTCGAAATTAAGGGATATATGAGACCTTAAGCAGTGCATATGACTTTTCAGTCAACCACTTACTTAGGCATGCTCTTGTTCCACAGAGAATTATGCGAAACTCTGCTTACTGAAATTGACGCATATTTATTGAAATACTTCTGGGGATGTTAGTGCGACCTTGTTCTGAATCATAACCTTTGAATTACTGCCGCCTCTGACTTGTATTTACAAGCAGAAGATCCTCTGGGAGATCTTGGTTCGCTTTGTACTGCAAGAATTGAATATATCAAGTGCGAGAATTTGTATACAAAAGGTGTAACATTTATGCTAAAACAGTCAGACTGGCACATCAGTGGATGACTAATTCAGGGAACGCTGTGCTTAGTATGTGTTTGGTTCGTCTCTCATCCTACCAAAGCCTATTCTTTTCTGCCCCGTCCTCTTCGTGTTGACTCTCTCTCTCTCTCTCTCTCTCTCTCTCTCTCTCTCTCTCTCTCTCTCTCTCTCTCTCTCTCTCTCTCTCTCTCGTTTTTCCAATGTTCGTGTCTGATGAAAAAATAATGTTGTAACCAGTAGATGTAGCAGTTACTGGTACATTTAGTTATACATCAAACGAGTCATTGCATGACGTTTGAAGCCTTTCCTAGTATATGAAATGTATATGTATGTATGTATATATATATATATATATATATATATATATATATATATATATATATATATATATATATATATATATATATAGTTTGGAAAGTATAATGGCTTAAATCCCCCTTTTTCCCAATCGTCTTCAAGTGCTTATGGCAGAAAGAAAGAAACTTTGGAATGATCTTGGTTTTGACATTCCATTCCAACTGTTTGTAATGATTTCTTTGAAAGAGTTCCTTCTTGTATAGGTTTACGATGAATGACACTGTTCCTCTTATTTTGAACGATATTTGATAACTGGTACTGTATTTGCGTTTTTTCAGCTTGAGCATTTTCCTTCAATTTCTGTTATTATAATATGCAAATCTTTGTGTGAATTTTAGACTCTACAGTGCTGTCTGCTATAAGCAATGGAGTATGCATAATATAGATATTACTTTCAAATTTATCTCATTATTATGAGTGACTGTTGTTGTGTGCTGAAGAGTGGTCGTTAACTGGCAACTGCTGAGAGTGGAATCCGAAGCCTAGTTTATTTTGTAGGAGGGTTTTTGCCTTCTTCCTGTATTCTGTGGTGTTGCAGGATGGGTGGGTGGGGAGTGTTGTATTTCTAGTTATAACTTTCATCACTCTTACTTCTCATTTTTTATGAAGGTTCTTTTAATTTCTTTGTGGTACCTTTCTTACTTTACCAATAAAAGACCACGATCAGCGCCCGTAATAGCAATGAATGAAATAGTCGACCAAGGAATGCTAAATCAACAAAAAGGTTTCTGTTAAAATATTTTGGATTTTTTTGCATCCTGGGCAATATTCGCCTTTCCTGGGAGCTTGGCACGAAAGTAAACCGCTGGGACGTGACTAAGTTGGCCTTGTCTAACAGTAAGAGGCAAAGGATTGCCTATGGGGGCTGTGATCATCATTCACGTGTCTGTTGAAATCTCCGTGTGTAAGGGAAGAGGGGGCTGGCTCTTCTTGCGCTTCTTTCATCCCTTTCGTGGAGTGAAAGACCTCGAATTTGATTGGGTAAACGGTTCCTCAAAGGGTGAGTCTGAGGTGGGCGGTCTGTAAGACTTACCTTGAATTATAGGACTTGGGGTAACGCTCTGTCTTATCTACTTACGTGCCCCGTGCTTGGCTGTGTGCCGGAATGTTATTGGAGGAGCTTTTAGTTCCATTTTCGCCATTTTAATCTTTTGTGGTTTATTTCCAGTCTCGTGTGCACGATGGCTGCAGTCTCTCCCTCACTCAGATTTGTCTCGTGCTTTGACACTGGCGTGAATCTTCCTATTTTCTTCGTAATCTTATGCATCCATATCGAAAGTATTGAATTGTCATCGTGAAGTGCGTTGTTACTTCTTAATGGAACAGAACAACTTACTCATAATGCACTGTTCATAAGCATCTCAATGTTTCTAGCAAATGTAAGCAGTTAGTACCTTGCCTTGCCCGCGCTTGCTCTCAGAAATCTCTTAGAAGATGGAATGTCCGGGAAGACTTGGCTTAATAATGTTGCCATTGCCCCTGAGATATAAACCCGCTCTCGCGCGCGCTCGCTGTAGTCGACAGAAGCCGAAGGCTGTGGCATTCGACTAGGTGACGTTATTGACCCCTTTGGTATTTGGAAAAGCCCGACCGCCAAGCGACGGAGTTTTGTATCTTGGATGTCTGGAGGAGGTTATAATTCTGCTTCAATTCTTAAATAAATTCCCGAAATATGTGAAGAAGGTCCATGTTGAGAACACTGGTATTTCCGATGGAGGAGAAGCATGAACTTCTTAGTGGCAACAGCGTTGAGAAATTAATTTTTTTTTTTTCGTGCTGGCGGCGGTGAAGATTGTTCGCTTTAGGCGTCAGTAAATAGTGTTGTCTTTAGACTACTTGGCAGTTGAAAGGCCTAAAGACTTTCATGACTGAATGTAGTTTTATACTTAATTAGAATATGATAAATATTGCCAACGATTGGTTCAAGATTATGGTCTCTTTGAAGAGAATTTCTGTTGATGTTTTACGGGTTTGAAATAAACGGGTTTCAGTGGTTCTTCATTTATATATTGCAAACGGTATGCATCTAAAGCATAGTATTTGCTTCATGCAATGGAATGACTGATTTTATATCTTGTGTCATTACCAATGTTTCTGTAATCTTTATTATTATTATTATTATTATTATTATTATTATTATTATTATTATTATTATGATGATGATGATGATGATGATGATGATGTTTGTTTTGAGCCTTTGAAAAAATAACTAAATTCGCCCGAACTTCTGTATTTTCTTCCCCGTGCTATTGCAAGGTCGAAGAAAGAAAGAAAGAAAAAAAGCGTTTGGTGCTAATAGTTAATGATGATGACAATCCCTCTCTCAAGGACGTCGGCAGACAATGCATATTCACCACTTTCCTCCTGGCAATGTTTCTCAGTTTTCTGTGAAGTGGGAACAAATACATTTCCACAGAATTCCATGAGTTGTTGAACTGTTATATTGAGAAGATAGAAAATTGTCCATTTTACATTTTTATCGATTTTACGTCATGACAAACTCTTTATACAGATTTCGTAGGCTTGCCGTACTTTGTTTTTCTTTACAGCAAATTTCAACTTTTGAATTAATCTTCTTAATGGGTAATATAAATGACGAATGAAAAACATTTGAAACGTGGAAGACTGTGGCAAAGAAAAATAAACACTCGATGTTCAGAAGATGCTTCAAAAGATGTGGAAAGGATCTTTTATTGGGCTGGACAGCTGAAATCGCTCATGTTAGTGTAGTCAGCCAATCAAAAATTGTTTTCGGCCCGGAAGTCCGTATTGGGCATGAGGGAAAAGGCTAAGGGCGTGCCTCTACCAGGGTCAAGTGCCATTTCATACACAACTGAAAGTTCAAGGTGGGGATGGGTAGACTTCTATTACCTCCCCTTCTCATGCTATGACCTGCTTTGCATTGGTAAGTCGGTTGTTTCACTAGAATGGTAGACAAGAACTCTCTCTCTCTCTCTCTCTCTCTCTCTCTCTCTCTCTCTCTCTATTTTCTTTTCTTGTGACGAATGGGGATCCATGGGAATGTTATTGACATGTAAGGATTATTCGACAGTTTAACATATATTCACTTGTATATAAAGTTGCCATTTTAGTGTTGTCAGTAACTTGACCATGCAGTGCAAAATTACCTTTCATTGTGATGGCGGACAGTTTAAGTTGCAATTCTTTCCACATAGTGGTTCATGCATGCAGACAAGTTTTGTGTATGATTCATCAAAATTCTTGATCTGCTTAGCGTTTTAATTGATATTTGAAACGAACAACGCATTCATGATGACTGTGACTAATAGTGTCGTGTAGTGTAATATATATATATATATATATATATATATATATATATATATATATATATATATATATATATATATATATATATATATATATATATATATATATTGGAAAATACACTTGCATTAATTAATTCATATGATAACAGCTTGCACAAAATACACGTCCGTGATAAGTATGCATAAAAACCATAGAAGATTACGAAAAACTTTATATATGTATATATAAATTTTTCTGCTTCTTTGTGCATGCATTTGTGCGTAGGCACAGGCAACACGGCGCGTGCGACTGTGCATATTTAAAATCAGTACCTTTGTCTTCGAAAACAACTTTCAGAACTTTTACAGAGCTTAGACCCTTCACTAACTTCACCCGCCCCAACCTCTTCCTATTGCAATCTCTTAGTGGAACTTCCTTGACGAAGTTTCTCTCTAAGCTTTAGACCCCATTTTGAACTTCTACGTCGACTTGGAGTGTTAGCTTAAAGATTTTCTCCTTTACTTCTTAAAAATTAACTTCAGGATTTAGGCTTTTGTGTGTATATATATATATATATATATATATATATATATATATATATATATATATATATATATATATATATATATATATATATATTCCTAAGCTTGTAGGTTCTGGTTGTATTTGCCCTTCTCTTTGTCTTCCAATTCATACAGTGATCTGAATTCGATATAAGGTTTTTAATCTATAAACATTCTCTTGGCCTGACTGCATGTAGACTGTTTCTTCTTAATTGATGTGAGTTTCTTTTTTAAAATACATTTTCTCTTGCCTTCCGACTTTACTCATAAAATAGGAAACTGTGTCTTTTACTTATACTTCCCATGAAAAGCCTATTGTTCTCTACGTTGATAACCATAGATGCTGCGACGCCGTTTCTCTTAGACAACGCAAATATTGTGTTTTTCGCCAGATATCGTTTCATTTTTTCCCATAATCTGCCCCTACGCTTGGCAATGCCGAGGGCCCAAATGCGTGAAATAATATGTAGCGGTAAAATTTTATTACATTATATGCGGTTAATCTCTTTCCACGAATCAGGATATTTTATTCCAAGATAACTGATATCCGCCATATCCATACCAGCGTAATTTCTTTCTGGGAACTTTAATTAATTGTCAGACTTGAATTTTATACGTCGCCTATTTCTTAATACGTGATGCGATTCACTTAACGGAGAAGTTGCTTGATGTCAATTAATGGCTCATCAAAATGGCGTTGGAACTTCGACGTTGCCACGTGTGTTCCAAATAAAAATCACCATGATTATTATGTTTCATAACTGCCTTTTTAAAGATGAGAAATTTTCAAACGGTACAGCATTTCATAGAAAAAGCGTCGCTTGTGTATAACGTGAGTGCGCATGAGATTACTGTGCATGAGCCTTTTAAGCTTTATTGCTATAGATTTATTGTTAATTGTTTATTATTATAGGTTTATTGTTATATGTGACGTTTCCCTTGAATATTTGTTAGGCTGGGATTTGGCTTCTTGGAGCAACCCTGAAATATCTTCGTACTTTGGAAAATCTTCATCGTTACGAAGTGCTTTATGTCACGAAAGTATTTAATTTTATATATTTATATATATATATATATATATATATATATGTGTGTGTGTGTGTGTGTATATATATATATATATATATATATATATATATATATATATATATATATATATATATATATATATATATATATATATATATATATATATACACACACACACACACACACACACACACATACATATGTATGAGTGTACAAATAACTAACTGAGAAGAAAGGTTAACAGTAACGTGAAATGTGAAAGGTGAAACTCAGAATAACTCACGACGTGGGTGTGTTCAAAAACTGATTGATTGCAAGGGGTTTGCAAGTCTGCGTTGCGGACCGAGAAAATTTAGTGACCTGGATCATTTACTACAATCTCTCTCTCTCTCTCTCTCTCTCTCTCTCTCTCTCTCTCTCTCTCTCTCTCTCTCTCTCTCTCTCTCTCTCTCTGAATGACGTACTCGATATTTGCTGAGCAGTCCCGTTAACATTTGAAATAGTGACCTAATAATGGTTAATTAAGGAGGCAATGCAAGTATGCCTGCTATGCCCTCGTGTGCGTGTAAACATATTCTGACACGTTCGTAAATTAGCCAGGATACTTATAGAATTTAAGCCCTTCTAGATAGTTGCGACATATCAAAGTAAGTCTCGACCACGTCGTCAGTAAAAAATGGATTTTTATTGCTACATTATACAAAGTTATCGTATTCATTATCCTTTGTAGGCATTACTTAAGGTTCTTTGCAGCGTCCCTTCGGCTCCTAGCTGCAACCACTTTCATTCCTTTTACTGTACCTCCGTTCACATTCTGTTTCTTTCGTCTTGCTTTCCACCTCATCTAACAGTTGATTCATAGTGCAACTGCGAGGTTTTCCTCCTGTTACATCCTTCAAACCTTCTTACTGTCAGTTTCCATTTCAGCGCTGAATGACCTCGTAGGTCTCAGCGCTTGGCCTTTGGCATAAATTCTGTATTCTATTCATTATCCTCTTTTATTCCTCGTTCTGAATTGCATGAATATGCATTCATGCCAGACCTTTTGAGATAACGCAAGATGAGCGCGTAGGCGGACCATAGTGCCTGGGGGACTCGCATGACCCACATGTAACGGTTACAGCAGCAGCAGCGGCAGCGGCAGTCTCACTTTCATCTGAAGATGGCAAGGTCACACCACCATTGCCTTCCTCTTCTTCCCCAGCCGCCCTCTTCCCCTTTTCCACCCCCCCCCCTCTTCCAGCGTGATCTGGCTGTGCACCTTCCCATATATATATTCGCCGCCTCCTCCTTTCCCCTTCTCCGCTGCATCTGACGAGATGTTTCTACCGAGTGGCGAGACTTTTTCTGGGGCGGTTTGGCGTCATTATTATTATTATTATTATATTATTATTATTATTATTATTATTCAGAAGATGAACCCTATTCATATGCAACAAGCCCACCATATGGGCCATCGACTTGAAGTTCAAGAGTCCAAAGAATATGTCATTCATTAGGAAGAATTAAGAGGAGGTAAAGGGAAATATAGAAAGAGGAGAAAAGGCGTTGTTTACACCTGACTGCAGTGATTTAGTGCGACTCTGGAGCTTTTGCTTATATTTGTGCATCGACTCTTTGAAGATTTATTGGCGTATAGTAATCACTGATGTTGTCCTGTAAACAGCAGGGTTTGCGCCTCTATGAGAACCTTTCTTATTTTTATTTTTTACCAGGTCAGATTAATTCAAACATTTTATTTCTCTCCGTATCTTTTGATATCGTCCACGAAGGCATATTGTCTTGACACACTTCATATGAACGTATGTATAAATGTATGGTTGCATACAAGGTCATATCAGATATACTCTGAGAATATTTGAAGGACCTTGGTTGTATATACCTGATGGGGATTTGTGTGTGTGATGCGATCAGACGCCTGTATGAAAATCTCTCACATTTTAATTGGATCACGTCAGATCAATTTAAAACCTTTAAAGCCTTCCATTTTTAAACTCATTTTGTTTCTTTTATCTTCCACGGATTGCTCTCCAGACCAGTGTACATTATATATACTCAATGCACATGTAAGTACCCCCGTGGGGGTTAGTGCTGTCAGTGCACCTCATGCGGTGCGCTGTAGGCATTACTTAAGGTTCTTCACAGTCCTCTGGCCCCTAGTTGCAACCCCTTTCATTCCTTTTACTTGT
Source organism: Macrobrachium rosenbergii (assembly GCF_040412425.1). Taxonomy (NCBI): domain Eukaryota; kingdom Metazoa; phylum Arthropoda; class Malacostraca; order Decapoda; family Palaemonidae; genus Macrobrachium; species Macrobrachium rosenbergii. The sequence continues at coordinate 28,176,978 of NC_089751.1, read as the reverse complement.
ACCTCCGTTAATATTGGCTTTCTTTCGTCTTTCCACCCTCTCCTAATAAGTGTTTCATAGTGCAACTGCAAGGCTTTCCTCCCGTTACACATTTCAAACCTTTTTACCCTCAATTTTCCTTTCAGTGCTGAATGACGTCATAGGTCCCAGTGCTTGGCCTTTGGCAAAAATTCTATATTACATTCCATTCCACCTGTAAATACTTATAGTTATTCATACCTTTGTGTAAAAATAGACCCCAATTTATTTATTTCTACTCTTGCCTAACTTTTGACTCTGCTCTTTCTTTCCAGCCACCATGATGGACGTGTCTGGTCTTCGCTCTCGATTGGCTGCTCACGGCCAGGAGCATTTGCTGCAGTTCTGGGATGTGCTCACCGAAGGCCAGAAGAAATCCCTCTACAATGAACTTAATGAGTAAGGATCGTTTTGTTACTTTCCAGTTCTTTATGTATGTAACTGTGAATATATATATATATATATATATATATATATATATATATATATATATATATATATATATATATATATATATATGTATATACTTTGTTTTTCAGCATAAACATGTGATATTTGCCCTTTTGATTTCTTCCATATCCCTTGCATTAGCTAAAATTGTTAGTAGCTGGATTTGTTTTTTGATTGCTTATATGTTGTTGACAAGTTACGTCTTATTTAGCATCGTCATTACCCCCTTTTTTTTTTAGCTTTCCATTATCTTCGTCATCCCTTATTTTCCCTTTCCTGTGTCAGAATCAAGGGCTCTCACCACATTATAAAAGTTTACCTTTCCTTCGAGGCACACATTATTTAATAAAAAAAAATATATTTTATGAGATGCTATTTTATTACGGAAACGAATCGTAATGTCATCAATATCAACAAAGTAAAGACTACTTGCAAAATATTTTATATATATATATATATAAATAATATATATATATATATATATATATATATATATATATATATATATATATATATATATATATATATATATATTAATAATCAATATGATATTTAAAATAATACTGTGGCAAAATTTTCTCTCCTCTTCCCCTCCCTCCTAGAGATTAAGGCTCCTGACTGACCCCTCTCTTCAGGTCTGGTCGTCATCTACTCATCTTTATTCCTGGTTGTTGTCACATCACTACCTCCGTTTTACTTTGTGTTCTTGTTAGTCTCTATTCCTTGCGTTTTCTTTTTTGTGACCATGGATTCTTCCACCTTGGCAACATCTTTCATCCTTTACACTTTTCGGCATGAACGTTTCCTCGCCGAAAGCTTTCTCTTAGTCTCACACAACATTGGATGTGCACCGTGAACATATTGTCGCCACTAATGATGTCTTAAGTATTCTTTTAACCGATTTCATGAGTCACCTCTTTCCATGTTTTTTTTTTTTCTACTCTAGAATGATAAATTTCTCCATTCCATTATTGTCAGTGTCCCCATAACATTTCTTTTCCAGCGGAGGCATCATAATGGCTTTTCCATTATCCATGCAAGCATCACTACTTGTTCCGTTTCCCTGTGTCAGCATCACTACTTGTTCCGTTTCCCTGTGTCAGCATAATTACTTGTTCCTTTTACCTGGGTCAGCATAATTACATGTTCCTTTTTCCTGTGTCAGCATCATTACTTGTTCCTGTTCCCTGTGGCAGCATCATTACTTGTTCTTTTTTACTGTGTCAGCATCATTACTTGTTCTGTTCCCTTTATCAGCAGCATTACTTGTTCTGTTTCCCTTTGTCACCATCATTACTTGTTCCTTTTTCCTGTGTCAGCATCATTACTTGTTCCTTTCCCTGTGCCAGCATCACTACTTGTTCCATTCCCTCTGTCATTATCATTAATTGTACATTTTCCCTGTGTCAGCATCATTACTTGTTGCTTTTCCATGTCAGCATCGTTTCTTGCTCCTTTTTCTTGTGTCAGCATCATTACTTGTTGCTTTTCAATATGTCAGCATCATTACTTGTTCCTTTTCCCTGTGTCAGTATCATTACTTGTTCCTTTTCCCTGTGTCAGCATCGTTACTTGTTCCTTTACCCTATGTCAGCATCATTACTTGTTGCTTTTCCCTGTGTCAGCTTCGTTAATTGTTCCTTTTGCCTGTGTCAGCATCGTTACTTATTCTTTTTCCCTGTGTCATGATCGTTACTTGTTCCTTTTCCCTGTGTCAGCATCATTACTTGTTCCTTTTCCCTGTGTCAGCATCATTACTTGTTCTGTGTATCTGTGTCAGTGTCATTACTTGTTCCGTTTCCCTGTGTCAGCATCGTTACTTGTCCCTTTTCCCTGTGTCAGCATCATTACTTGTTCTTTTTCCCTGTGTCAGCATCATTACTTGTTCCGTGTATCTGTGTCAGCATCATTACTTGTTCTGTTTCTGTGTCAGCATCATTACTTGCACTGTTTCCCTCTGTCATCATCATTACTTGTTCCGTTTCCCTGTGCCAGTATCATTACTTGTTCCTTTTCCCTGTGTCATTATTGTTACTTGTTCCTTTTCCCTATGTCAGCATCATTACTTGTTTCTTTTCCCTGTGCCATTATTATTACTTGTTCCTTTTCCCTGTGTCATTATCGTTAATTGTTCCTTTTCCCTATGTCAGCATCATTACTTGTTTCTTTTCCCTGTGTCATCATCATTACATGTCCTTTTTCCTGTGTCAGCATCATAACTTGTTCTTTTTCCCTTTGTCAGGTTCGTTACTTGTTCCTTTTCCCTGTGTCAGCATCATTACTTGTTGCTTTTCCTCTGTCTGCATCATTACTTGTTCCATTCCCTGCATCTTTGTTGGTACTTGTTCCTTTTCCCTGTGTCAGCATGATTACTTGTTGCTTTTCAATGTCAGCATCCTTACTTGTTCCTTTTCCCTTTGTCAGCATCATTACTTTTCCTTTTCCCTGTGTCAGCATTGTACCTGTTCCTTTTCCCCATACAAGTATCATTACTTGTTCATTTTCCCTGTGTCAGCATCGTTACTTGTTCCTTTTTCCTGTGTCAGCACCGTTACTAGTTCCTTTTCCCTGTGTCAGCATCGTTACTTGTTCCTTTTCACTGTGTCAGCACCATTACCTGTTGCTTTTCCCTGTGTCAGCATCGTTACTTATCATTACTTGTTACTTTTCCCCTGTGACAGCATCGTTATTTGATCCTTTTCCCTGTGTCAGCTTGTTATTGTTCTTTTTCCCTGAGTCAGTATCATTACTTGTTGCTTTTCCTAGTGTCAGCATCGCTACTTGTTCCTTTTCCTTATGTCAGTATCGTTGCTTGTTCCTTTTTCCTGTGTCAGTATCATTACTTGTTGCTTTTCCCCTGTATCAGAATTGTTACTTGTTCCTTTTCCCTGCGTCTGTATCATTACTTGTTCCTTTCCTTGTGTCAGCATCATTACTTGTTCCTTTTTCCTGTTTCACTATCGTTACGTGTTGCTTTTCCATGTGTCAGCATCGTTACTTGTTCGTTTTCCCTGTGTCAGCATTATTACTTATTGCTTTTCCTTGTGTCAGTGTCATTACTTGTTCCTTTTCCCTGTTTCACCATCATTACTTGTTCCTATCCATGTCAGCATCGTTACTAGTTCCTTTTCCCCGTGTCAGTATCGTTACTTGTTCCTTTTCCCTGTGTCAGCATCATTACTTGTCCCTTTTCCCTGTTTTAGTATAATTACTTATTGCTTTTTCCTATGTCAGCATTGTTACTTGTCCCTTTTCCCTGTGTCAGCATTATTACATATTGCTTTTCCCTGTGTCAGTATCATTACTTATTGCTTTTCCCTGTGTCAGCATCATTATTTGTTCTTTTTTCCCGTATTCAGTATCATTACATGTTGCTTTTCCCTGTGTCACCTTCGTTACCTCTTCCTTTTCCCCATGTCAGTATCATTACTTGTTCCTTTTCTGTGTTTCATTATCGCTACTTGTTCCTTTTCCCTGTATCAGTGTCATTACTTGTTCCTTTTACCTGTGTCCGTATCATTACTTGTTCCTTTCCCGTGTCAGCTTCGTTACTTTTTCCTATTCCCTGTATCAGTATCATTACTTGTTGCTTTTCCCTGTGTCAGGTTCGTTACATGTTCCTTGACCGTGTGTCAGTATCATTACTTGTTCCTTTTCCCTGTGTCAGTATTGTTACTTGTTCCTTTTCCCTGTGTCAGCATCATCACTTGTTCCTTTTCCCTGTGTCAGCATCATTACCTGTTCCTTTTTCCTGTGTCAGTGTCATAACTTGTTCCTTTTCCCTGTGTCAGCATCATTACTTGTTCTGTTTCCCTGTACCAGCATCATTGCTTGTTCCTTGTCCCTTTCTCAGCATCATTATTTGTTGCTTTTCTCATGTCTGCATCATTACTTCCATTCCCTGCATCTTTATTGTTACTTGTTCCTTTTCCCTGTGTCGGCATCATTACATGTTGCTTTTCCATGTCAGCATCAGTACTTGTTCCTTTTCAGTGTGTCAACATCATTACTTGTTCCTTTTCCATGTGTCAGCATCATAACTTGTTCCTTTTCCCTGTGTGTCAGTATCGTTACTTGTTCCTTTTCTCTGTGTCAGCATCATTACTTGTTATTACTTGTTGCTTTTCCCCTGTGTCAGCATCGTTACTTGTTCCTTTTCCCTGTGTCAGCATTGTTACTTGTACCTTTTGCATATGTCAGCAATGTTATTGTTCCTTTTCCCTGTGTCAGCATCATTACTTGTTGCTTTTCCGTGTCAGCATCGTTAATTGTTCCTTATCCCTATGTCAGTATCATTACTTGTTCCTTTTCCCTGTGTCAGTATCATTTCCTACTGCTTTTCCCTATGTCAGCATCGTTACTTGTTCCTTTTCCTTGTGTCCATATCATTACTTGTTCCTTTCCCTGTGTCAGCATTATTACTTGTTCCTTTTCCCTGTTTCTTTGTCATTACTTGTTGCTTTTCCCTGTGTCAGCATCGTTACTTGTTCCTTTTCCCTGTGTCAGCATCATTACTTGTTGCTTTTCCTTGTGTCAGTATCATTACTTGTTGCTTTTCCCTGTGTCAGCTTTGTTACTTGTTCCTTTTCCCTATGTCATTATCATTACTCTTTCCTTTTCCCTGTGGTATTATCATTACTTGTTGCTTTTCCATGTGTCAGTATCATTACTTGTTTCTTTTCCCTGTGTCAGCATCATTACTTTTTCCTATTCCCTGTGTCAGCATCATTACTTCTTCCTTTTCCTTGTTTCAGCATAGTTACTTGTTCCTTTTCCCTGTGTCAATTTTGTTACTTGTTCCTTTTCCCTATGAGAGCATCATTATCTGTTGTTTTTCCCCTGTTTCAGCATCATCACTTGTTCCTTTTCCTTGTGTCAGCATTGTTACTTGTTCCTTTTTGCTGTGTCATCATTACATCTTGCTTTTCCCTGTGTCAGCATCGTTACTTGTTCCTTTTCTGTTTCAGTATCATTACTTGTTGCTTTTTCCTGTGTCAGTATCATTACTTGTTGCTTTTCCGTGTGTCATTATAATTACTTGTTGATTTTCCCTTTGTCAGTACCATTTCTTGTTGCTTTTCCCTGTGTCAGCATCATTACTTTTTTCTTTTCCCTGTGTCAGTATCATTACTTGTTCCTTTTCCCTGTGTCAGCTTCATTACTTGTTGCTTTTCCCTGTGTTAGCATCGTTACTTGTTCCTTTTTCCTGTGTCAGTATCATTACATGTTCCTTTTCCCTTTGCCAGTATCATTACTTGTTGCTTTTCCCTGTGCCATTTTCATTACTTGTTGTTTTCCCCTGTGTCAGCATCCTTACTTGTTCCTTTTCCCTGTGGCAGCATCATTACTCGTTAATTTTCCCTGTGTCATTTTCCCTGTGTCAGTATCTTTACTTGTTGATTTTCCCAGTGTGAGCACCGTTACTGTTGCTTTTCCATGTCGGCACCATTACTTTTTCCATAACGTCTTGGTATTCAGTATCTACTTGACGTCATCTGCTTGGTTGCCTTTCCCTTTCCAACTGTTAGTAGTTCAGTCGACCATCTGTAACATCTGTTAGGTTTCAGGACGCTTCCTTTTCCTTATCAGAAAACTTATCTTTATTATTATTTTATATTTGGTTTCTTTTCCCACAACCTGTATTATCATTACCCTTGTCAGCATTATTATTAAATATTCTGTTTGTCAGAACCATCATTACTCTATTCTCTTGCGAGAATAAACGTGAAGCGACCTGTCATCATTAAGACTTTTCCATTACTTCTGTCATTGACCTTTTCTTTATCTTTATCATCTGTATTGGTCTTCTTCTGTCGGCAAAGTGATTTTTCCCCCTAGGATCATCAGCAGGGGAGCCATTTTACCATATGTTTCTGTCTGGTAGAGTCAGCATTTACTTTCTCTTTTAGTTTCTTCGGTATCAGCAAAACCTTTCCTCAACCAGAATGACTGCTTGAATTGCGAGCTCAGCTACAATTCCCTCTTACCTTTCTTTGATGCGAGGCTGATTTTCTGCGTCCTTTCGCCATTATTATTGTTTTCCACCTCTGAATGAATGTGTTTTGTCTTTGTTCTATATATATTTTTAAGGGCTTCTCCACTTCTGTTCCTGTAATGTACTGCATCCTCTCTGCCTCATCTTCTGATTCTTTTGATATATTTGCTTTTATATCTCGGTCTGTATCACTATTTCCTTGACATTTATCTGCACACTTGCATCTTGAACTTGTGGCAGATAAGCACTTTTTGTTCACCACCTTATTAAGATCATTGCGAGCTTTTCTTTGTTGTGTTGATCTTGTCAGTTCTTTGACCGGGTTTGTTTTCATCTTCAGTCTTCATTTTACCGTCATTGCCTCTCCTTAGCTCTTACGTATTATCGATACATCTGTTGCTGCTTGTTAGAATATTGATTCTTACTTATTTTCAATATATCTCTTGCTTCTTGTTAGAATAGTGATTCTAACCTTGTCACCATCTCCTTGACTTTTCTTTTAACTAGGCCAACTTTACCAGTCTCTGTTTTGCGCTATTATTGTCATCATCGCTATTTTCCCTCTCCTTCTGATAGTTATCTTCATTTTCCCATTTATTATTTGTTAATAATTGCCTTCATTTGCTCTGCCATGTGGATCGTTGGTGCCTTTATCATCCACTGTATTATTGGTAACATCATTACACTCCCTTTATCAAATGTCTTCATGAACATCATTACTTCCCTTCTGTTCTTATGTCAGCAGCTCTTAATTTCTTTTATCTCTTAGTATCATCATCTGCTTTTCCTTTGCCTATGATTCATTTCCTTTTATATGAAATCCTCTTGGCATCATTTGCACTTCATAACCTTTTTTTCCAAGTGATTCTGTATCTTTCTTCTTGTCCATGTTATCATTCCATTTCTTTTCTGGGTTATCATTATGCAAATTCTCAACTTTGATCATTGTAACTCAACTTTTCCTTCACTTTCATCCTGCTAAGGGCAGTGTTAACATACAGTTGTTTTTGTATGTTCTCTTTTATCGAGATATAAACAGTGACATTTTTGCTCTTGTTACTTATTGTTTGCATAATATCAGTTATCTTCAACTTACCAACTTCTTACTTGTCCTTACTTATGCTGTGTCACCAGCACGAGATTGTCATTTGCTGTCATCAGTATCACTTTATGCCATTTGAGGTACAGGACTCTAGGTTTTATCACTGCTTATACAACTTTACTCTTTTAAGAGTTAGTTTTGTATATTTTATGTACAGTCAGTTGTGTCATATTCACTCAGAATCCTTTCTCTTGTAACGCCATTATTATAGCAACAGCTCTTCTAATTACATGGGCCTTTACCTTTTGTTATATTGGTTTGATTCTGCCCTCTTGATTTTTTCCGTATGCCAGTTTTATTATTTTATATCTCTCATTTAATATTCATCTATGCATTCATTGTTTTAAACAACATTTATTCCTCATTATCTTTTATGATCTCTGTAACGTTATCATGTCACCGCTAAGTTACTGCATTATATTTTCTGTATCATTATAGGTTTATTTTACATCTGCCTGACTCTGTTGTTGTTTTTATTTCTATTTTACTCTGTTACATTATCTTGATTCGTGTGTCAGTGGTTTTCTATCTTTTATATCTGGCATCTCCCCAGTTTATCATTTCATCTGTTTCTTTATGTTTTTGATTTTTGCTTTTTATGGTTTGATTTTCATTGCCTTGCTTTCCGAAGGATTTCATTTTTTACCCTTTTGTGTACTGTAGTTGTAAATATATTTTTTTATTTTGCTTACATCCTACCCTGTCTTACTTTTTACCTCGTATGCCATGTCAACATTCCTCTCTCTCTGTCTCTTTCAAATTGTATTTACGTAATCATATGTCTTATTTTAAAGTTTTCAGTCCTGTACATCATTTTCGCAAGCAACATATTTTTTCTTAACTCTGGACCACTCTTAAGTTTTTATGGCAAGTTTGTAGTTTTTATCAGCATCTCACATTTACCATCTGTCCTTTATTAGTATTATTTACTTTCTGCTCTAAATGTATATATTTTTATTTTCCTTTTCTGTCATTTTCACCAGTTCATTCATTTGCATTGTTAGCTTTGGATCCTGGTGTAATCTTCAGAAGTACTGGTGGGGGAAGAACAGTGGGTTTAAAACAAGGAATAGGGTGTGTCAAGTTTTTCATATCAAATAGTTATTTGAGAAGTTTGGATATAAAAGGAAAAAGCTTTAATGTGGCATACATAGATCTAGAAGTACCGATTGATATGATATAAAATTGTCTGGTTTCAGGATCTAGAAAAAGATTTCGTAAATATTAACCTCAAGGAGTTTTAACTTGTCAATATCAGTTTGTTTCCTGTGTAAGATTTCCTTGTCAGTTTATTTTTGATTTTGCCTTCTATCTCTGTATGTTAAGTTGTGGTCTTATTTTGTTCGCCTCAATGACACAGTTACTTTCATTTTCATCTCCTTGGTGCATAATCGTTACCTGATTTTCCATCGCAGAGTCAAAGTTACTTTTACGGGGCCATTAGGACCATGATTTTAGATCTTTTGAGGAGCACCTGGACTTTTTGTTTATTTGGTAATTCTACAGAAGAGCTCCACATGGAGATATCATTTATTAATACATTTTTTATTGAGGTTTAGTAAATGGTGTATGTAATGCAGTACTTGTGATCAATTGAGAAATTTGCTGTCATTTGTTTAGATTTTTACATTAATCCCCTAAGGGCATGTATTAAACATGATGTCCTGCAAAGCTTTTGTATAGAATTTCCATTTATTTACTTATTCATCTTGCTGCTGGTATGATATTGCTTTCTCTGTATCTCCTGTTCATATCAAAATCTTTATTTACTTTGCTCAGTCATTAAATCCTTTTGTCATCGATCCACTGCATTTTCTTTTCCTTACTAAGGTCTCTTTGTACTGTCTTGTTTTGTTTATGATATCAGTAACCATTGCTGCTTCTCTTAGCATGAGCATTGTATTTTACCCTCAGTAACTATTGTCATTGTCTCACATTAATTCTAAGTTTTTATAACTCACACTCTCATTAGACAATTTTCTTTCAAAAATTTGTTCACAGTACTGCTTGTGAATGTTATGAAAGCTTTAGACACAAAACAGAAAAACCAAATCTCCAAGTTGTAGAGTTTGCTTAGGCCATGAAAACTTTATTTTTCAGCTTAGAGCATTGTTGGATGGTAAACTGAGGGCATTTTAAATTTAGAAAAAATATAATGTTGCTAGTTCACCAGCTATTGGTCCTTTGAAGTCACATATGCATATTTTTATTTTGACACTGGACTTTGCTTTCAGGTGAAACATATAATTTCATATTTTTTATTTTCTTATACTTGGCTTTCAGGTGACGTACATAATTTTCTGTTTCCCTTTCTGGAATAATAGCATATCTTTTATTCCTTCTCAGGCTGGATCTAGATGAGACTTGCGGGTTTTTCAAGCGAACGGTGGCATCCCTCAATGAGGAGCAGACCAAGCTTGACGAACGCATGCAACCCATCCCAGCAGAGATGCATGGTTCTGTGACTCGTACACCACTAGAGAAGATCAACGATTATGAGGAGGCAGGTCAGTTAGAATCAGACTCTCATCCAAACAGTGAATTACAGTAGATGTGTGGGGTCTTTGAAAGTTTTTTGGTGCCATATGTGTTCTTCAGTCATTTCTAGAGGGACCCATTGATGTGATACTATACTTAAGAAATTTTTTATGTTTGTTGTGGATGTAACATTTTATACTTCTTGAAGATTCAAGAGTAAAGTTAGATTATTGATGTTAAATTACTGAACTGATGAAAATTTTCAATGCAACAATAAAAACAGCCTCATGTATATGCCAATACACTGTATTAAACTGAACACAGGTATCATGAAATCAGGTTCTCAGTTTAAGCACATAATGAAAATATGTAAAACAAGATGATAAAATTAGAAATTCAACTCTTCAGCAATTAAAGTTAATATATAGAGAGCAGTTACATTTCCTTAATAAAAATGTGGCAGATGTGGTGGATTTCCAGATAAATAAAACTAAAAATATATATCTTGCACTGTAAATAGTTACTGCATTACAAAAATAACATTAAATTCTTCATTCAGTTTTCTCAACAGAGATGAACATGTTTGTCATTAGCTTATGCTATTTTAGTTAGGAAAGTCCTTTTGTTTTCTAATACACAGCAACTTGTACAGTAGTTTCTTTCCTGGATGTGCTTTTTGTGCCATTTATACCCAATATTTAATTTTTCCTAGACTAGTGAACCAAATACACTTATGTGGAAGCACCTAATCTCAGTTATTGTGTATGCAGTATATGAGAATGCATACAAAACTTGGGTACATCAGTGCACAGAATTTTGGTTCCATCTAGTAGTAAAATTTTAAGACATTTCTTAGATTGGTTATCAAGTACACTTAATCTATTGTGGGTCCTAACTATCACTGTATAAGTAATCATTTGTTTTTCAGGTTTGCGTGAGGTGAGTGAGGGCCGAGTGGGAGTGCTTCTGCTAGCAGGTGGGCAGGGCACAAGGTTGGGAGTGAGCTACCCAAAAGGCATGTATGATGTCAAGCTCCCATCAGGGAAGACACTTTACCAGTTGCAAGCTGAAAGACTGAGAAGACTTCAGACTCTTGCTGAGGAGAAGTTTGGCAAGGTAAAGAGGATTTCATCTCTTTTTATATGAGGCAGTCTGTGATGATTTATTCATGAAATATTAGTGTCAGTTCTATTTTGGAGTAAAAGTTTTGACATTTTGCATTGTTGTATGCTGCATGCTGAAATAAGGAATGACACTAAAATAAAATTATCCTAAAGTTTATATTGTTTTCTTTTCTTGTTGGTTTACAGTCAGGAGTGATTCCATGGTACATAATGACATCAGAGCACACCAAAGAACCAACAATGGATTTCTTTGCTCGCCACAGTTACTTTGGTCTTGAAAAAGAAGATTTGGTTGTGTTTGAGCAAGGCATGCTGCCTTGCTTCAGTTTTGATGGCAAAATCATCTTGGAACAACCATACAAGCTGGCTCGTGCTCCTGACGGCAACGGAGGCCTCTACAGAGCTCTTAGAGTAAGTTCTAATGGAGAAATAAGTTATAGTATTTGTATCTTTTAAGACTGTAAATTACTCTGGAAACAAATACCCATACCTACAGAGGAGTGAGATTGAAGGTAGATTAGCTGTGTAATTATGAATGTCAAGGTTCAACAGACGTGTATGATTTTGGCCCTTGGAATTTCAGAGGAGTATAGTAGTTCATGTAGAATTAATTGATAATATGATATACAGTAATGGTATCCAGTGCACGAAAAGCTATAACTAAAATAGATTTTAAAAATTCAGAGAAAAAAGAGTGATAGCTTATAACCAGGTACCATTTTATAAAGATCTAAATTCACTTTTGGTTCCACAGGAAAAGAACGTCCTTGAAGATATGGAGAGACGGGGCATCAAGTACCTTCATGTTTATTGTGTAGACAATATTCTAGTCAAGATGGCCGACCCTATTTTCATTGGCTATTGTCTCTCTAAGGGTGCAGACTGTGGTGCTAAAGTTGTAGAGAAAGCCTTCCCAACCGAGGCTGTTGGTGAGTTTAAGAAAATTACTTTTATTGTTCCTTCTGTGTTTGTAACCTAACAAACCATTTTGTTGCTGTGCTGTGCATTTGTTGCTTAAATTTACTTAATCTTCTCATTTAGGCTGTAGTACTATACTGAATTTCCCCCAGATAATTGAGTCATCTTTTTTGTTATTAAGTGTAGGATAAACCATATTCACATTCATATCATACTTATGTTACATGTACTGTATAAGTTTTGTACTTCACAAAAAATGTTGCAGAATGTAGCATTATCACTTAATATATACCTTTAAGATGCAGCAATTAATATATATACTTTGTTTTTTAATGACTCTTGCATGATTAACTTTCAAGGAAAGGCAGATGAATTGAGTGTATCATGTGACTAATCATTTTATAGCCATTTTTGGTAAATGCTATACCTAATCTGCACATTAACACAGTTTTCATCCTAAGTTTACTTAACTTCCCTCTGTCATAGAACACCTGTTCTTCTCTGGAATCCAACTGCACCAGTTGGGTGCCTAAAACTGAACACATAAATCCAAAAGCCTGCAGATACTGTATTGTATCTTACGGATGAAACTGGCTAATCTTTCTTATATTGTTAGTCTCTATGGTATGAATTTTCAAGGTTCACTTCATATATTTTACACCCAATACCATTAGGCTTTTTTTGTAGGGTGTTGCCTGCTTTTCAAATTTAATAGTACCTGTACTGGGATGATCAAGTTAGTTTAAATGAGTTATTAATGGCTTACCAGAAGTAACTTTATTTGCACTGTAGGCTTACATGGTTACATGTAATTTTGAATTATTTACACACTGAGTTATTTCACTTTTATTTTTCCAGGTGTTGTGTGTAAAGTTGATGGAATCTACCAGGTGGTAGAATACAGTGAGATCACATTAAAGACAGCCCAGAAACGAAACCCCGATGGCAGACTCACTTTCTCTGCTGGTAACATATGCAACCATTACTTTACAGTGGAATTTCTAAAGAATGTTGTTTAGTAAGTATCCTTTCACAGGTGTTATTACATTAAACCTGGCCACCTTCTACATAGCTGCTTCTTATGAGGGAGAATTGCTCATCTATCTAGCACTTTGGGTCTTAACTCTACTCTAAAATAACAGATTTATACTTACCGTAATACTTAGGTTAAACTCTTACCTCTAACAACTGTGCCTACACATAATTCTGAAATCTGCCATAATCGGCTAGATGGTCTTTACTAATCTTCTGCTATTCTTCCTCCTAAAGGCTACTGTATCGCTTTGGGAATCCAATGCTTTATTTTTTTTTTACTGATTCTAGTTCCTATTTATTCTTTGAAATAATAAGATTCAATTTAATACTTACTACAGTATATGGACAGATTAATATGCATTAAATTTAATGAATAATGCTTTATCATTTGAAAATGACAGCTACATTGTTTTTACTGGTAATTGCTGGGAATGGAACTAAGTAGACTAAGCTTATGATTAATTGGAATCAAATCCTTAATGTGAGCTAGGCAGTCTTGCATGCATGATTATCAGCACAGTATTGATTCATGTCAAAGGTTTCAGATTGGCTTGAAAAACTAGTGTGAACTGAAAAGAGATATTAGCATATAGACACAATAACTAATATTTTACTTTGTTTTTCAACATTTCTTCCTGTGCAGTGGGTAAGTACCAATTTCAATATTGGAATGTTCTTTGCAGTCAGACTGATTTGTGTGTTGGTGATGGTGTCTACTTATTTTTTTTTATTTTGGTATCCCTGCTTGCTGTAAATATTAGTTATCCAAGGTAATCTTTTGTTTCTAAATGTTACAGTATTTTCTTTGCATCATATGACTGAATTTCTTCATCACTGTTTACTTTTTTCATGTTGTATGCCTCAGAATTTTTTATCAGCATATTACCAAGATAATTCAGCTGTGTTGTCAGTCACTTTAAATGTTGCAGTACAGTAGTTTGTAGTCATGATATGCAGTTTTACAGTATTTATAGTATTTATTAATATAAAATATAGTTGACTGTTTTGTGCAATTTGGTATTTTGGTGCTTTGCAGTATTTTGCCTAAGATAACTTTTTCCAGGGAAATTCTCTCATAGTATGTCAGCAGACCATAATTTAAAATAACATTAATTTTCTTAAATGTTATAGATTATTATTCAAGAATTTTACTGTTCTTTTCAGTAATATTAATTTTCTTAAATGATATAAATTATTATTTTTCAAGAACATCACTGTCCTTTTCAATAACTATGTTGGAGAGTGCCCTTTGTTAATTTGCCTATTTTCTGGTGCGATTTTATATCAAACTTACGGATTGCTGTGTGGTTTCTTGCTTTATTGAACTTGAAAGAAAATTGTCTGAAAAGCATAGTAGGGAATTATTCTACGATGTTGAAGGTAGTATGATGAAGGGGAGGATCGTGACATCATTTGGTCCTGTTTGCTGGGTCTTTGCCATGAATTCACAAACAATGATATGCTGAAAGGGAACCAGTTCTTTGAATGGACCACAATGTCTGATAGGGTATGCAGTTCATTCATTTTGTTCAGGGAATGGAGGCTCATCAAGGGCTTCATAAGATGGTTTTTTTTAGTTCCACATTATCAAGGCTAAGTCCCACCTGGTTGGCTTCACTTTTGATCTATGAGTGGACTGGCTGAAATGGCAGATCAGGTCTGATTAGACCCTGCTTGCACCCATGTCTATATCACAAAAGCACTCCTGCCTTTATTGGCAACTTCTCTTTTGCTTCCTGGAAGATGAAAATGTCCACAATTAAAGGAACATAGACAGCAAGTACAGAAACATTTTGTGCACTACTCCAAGTAGTAAACCTTGCGCATTCCCTTGTTAAAGGTTCATCATTCACGTTATGTAGGGTGTAATGTTAAGAGCCACTGCCATGTCCGAAAAGCATCTCTCTCAGAAGGTATACTAGATAACATCCATGCTGGAAACTGGAGCATGTCTAGCCTTTTGTTTAACCTGTACAAATGTGCTTGTTTCATCAGCTTCCTCCAAATGGGAAGTGACCTAGTTAAGTCCATGCTAAGTCCCAACAGATCACGGGACCATTTTGCTGAAGCCATAGAGGAATGACAATGTTTATAAAAATGTCCCTCGAGTTCTTAAACTTACCAGTACCTTTTGGGTCAGGTTGAATGGTGGGTAACATGAACTTTTGGTTGTTTCACACTTGGAGCATTGGTTGTGGTCTAGGGACATAGCAAGTAGATCTATCATTGGGGTTCCCCAGAACTACCGTAGTGTCATGCACATGTGCCTGTGTTGACAGACCAGTCTGACAGGAAAATCTGGTGTCCTGCTCAAGATCAGCAGTAGCATTCAGAGATGCCAGAACAAACCTTGGTATGAGGGTGATCTTGTGTTTCTCCGCCCATGTGAGGATCTTTACGATTGGATGGCATATAGCATATATATCTCGAAAAAGTACCTCCTGAGTACTTTGGAGTGATGACACACTCAGCTCACAGACTTGAGGGACCATCAATCTTGTCCAGTTCTTAAACTGGACAAGTAGGTTTATAGGTGTGCTCCTTATCAATTCTGTTTAGATTTGCTGTTGTGTAGCCTAGGGCTTTTGTAAAGTATAAGCATATAGAATGAATGTACCTTGGTCTGAGCATGGGCCAGTTCATAATGTCCCCAGAGTCAAGATTTTCCTTTGTGATTCACTTTAGTGTTACCATCATCTTTGACAGGATGGGTTCATTAATATTAGTAAGCACTCAAAATCTGGATTTCATAAAGATCTGGACACATCTGGCTTTATATACTGTGTAGGATACACAATAACAAAATATTGTTAACATAACAAGAACGAGATAACGGAAAGTTAATGTAAGAATTAAATACTGTATTATCAAACAATTCATTATGAACTTTGTACTGTACATATTGTGTTTTCAGCAAAAAATTAAGTTGTCAATGCTAAAACCAATAAAAAATAAGGTAAAAATACTAATGCTATAGGTTCAAGTAATTAGCTAATAGGTAGATTTCAGTTTATAGTAAAATATAATCCATCTTTAAAGAAAAGATAGGGAAACTTAAGAATCTCTCTCTCTCTCTTATTATGCTATTTCACCTCCAGCACCTGCTCCTATACTTGCATATCATTCTCAAGCAGGCATATTTCTGTGTGTTTTTCACACATCAGTGCATCTTCTCTTCCTTTGCATATTAATGAAATATTTTATTCCCACTCTGCCGGTTTGATTTACTCCTTTTGTTGTATTTTTGTATTATCTGGCCAATTCATCATTGGCTGGTTCTTCAACTGTCTTCAGCAAATCACTGGTTATTCTTGATGTCTCTGGAGATTTCCCCATTTTCATCTTCCCTAGATATCACATTCTCATTCAATCCTTGTGTTGTGTCAGCATTCTCCTGTTCACATTCATTCTTGTCATTCCATAGATTTCCTAAGCACTGTAATCCTTCAGTTTTTGCCTTATTTTTCAACTTGAATCTCTCAAGTTTCAGTTTTTTTTATTTTCACTTCTCATTTTTTATAAGTACTGTACTTTGCAATTTTTGCTGTGTGGTATATGTTTTGTCTGTATTCTTGAGTTAATTTTAATGGTGTACTGAACTGTAGGAAAGGGACAAATGTGACTACCATACAATTTATCTTACATAACAGCCTGTGGAATGCTACCATTTAATAGATTTGGGTGTCTGTAATCTGCATTTGAATCACCAGTGTGCAATAATTTTTGCTTGCTTGCTGTGAGTGCAGCATAAGCTAATGCAATCTTTGCTTCAGTGCTTTTTCTTGCTTTACATTGCAGTTAAGTTCAAGATATTCAATGAGATGAATGTTTGTAGGCCTAGTATGTACTAATAGGCAAGCACTACAAATGAAATTAATATAGGAAAGATAATTCCAACATACTTATGTAAATTGATAGAATCTTTTTACTGCAACTAACAGAATCTTTTTACTGCTGGCATAATTTACTATTTACAGTGTACTAGTTTGATTATAGTTTAGGATCAGTATCCCATCATTCATCGATTTTATTAGTTAACGGGTAATTTTCTCATATTCGTAAGTGCTATGCATATTTATTACTTTCTTAGTACAGTAAACCTCCCGTATTTGTGGTCTCACTATTTGCGGACTCACCTATTCGCGGATTTGTCTGTGGAACGTATCTACCCATTATTCGTGGAAAATTTGCCCATTCTCTGTATTTTTCACTGAGAAATATTCACTAACTACTGTATTTTCATATAATTTTCATGACTAAATGCACTTTTTGTGATGAAAGTATTAAAATACTCAGGTATGAGCATTTTTAGAGGTTTTTTTGTGTTTAAAATATCAAAATAGGCAGTTGTAGGTGTTTTTACAGTGGTTTTAAGTATTTGCGGATTTTAGCTATTCGCCGGGGGGGGGTGCAGTACGCATCCCCTGCGAATACGGGGGTTTTACTGTACAGTATTTAGCACATAGGTCTTATTTATGTTAGCTACTTAACATGACCAAGGATAATTGTCGAGTCATGTGTGTATTCACAGCACTGTGATTGTATATAATACTGAGTTATATCTACAATACTCAGGACATTTTGTTACCTGCTATTGTTTGTTACCTGTTAACTGCAGTACAGTACAGTATTTATTTTGATTCACATGACATAATGATTAAAAGGACAAGAAGAAGTTTATTTTAAGATGTTAAGAAGAATTGTAAATGAATAACTTTTTCTCATTAACGTGCTAATAGGTAGTCTCTTCAACAGTGATTATGAATGCAGTATGATGCATCATGTAGCTAAGAAGAAAATCACAATGGTAACACCAGAGGGCAAAGTTGTCAAACCCGAGAAACCAAATGGCATCAAGATGGAGAAGTTCGTGTTTGATGTATTCCAGTTCTCTAAGTAAGTCAATTCCTGTAGTACTTTTCGAGTTCTCTAAGGAAGTCAACTCCTGTAGTATTTTTCTACTTATTTTTGACCTGCTTAATTATTTTCATTAATATTATTATTATTTAGTAGATGAAACCTATTCTTATGGAAAATGCCCACAGGAGCCATTGACTTGAAATTCAAGCTTCCAAAGAATATGGTGTTCATTAGGAAGAAGTAAGAGGAAGTAAAGGGAAATACAGAAAGAAGAGATGCCACCTATTAAAAAATTAAAAAGGGGATCAGGGCTCAGTTGTGAATGTGAAAGACCTCAGTTGAAATATAATTTATGAAAAAGTGACAAACAAGAGACTGTCCTTTGATGGTCCAAGTCATAATCGCTACTGTTAGGAAATAGAAACCTACCACCATGAACCACTCTATCTAAAAGAGATAAATTTCTGGCAGAAGCAGACAACCACACTGGAGAATAGTATTCTAATAAAGGAAGTACAAATGACCTAAAACAGGTTGCATTGATTTTACACTCTTATAAATATGAGGCCTTACGAACAATAATAGTACCTAACTTTCGTGTAGCATTTGCTGATACTTTCATTAGATGTTTCTCAAAAGTTAGATGTGAATCAAAAGTTACGCCGAGGATAGTTAAAACTTCAGACTCGTTCAGCAAAGTTCCATCCACCTGAAGTGCACTGGAGTTCAGTCTCATACCCCATTGACTACACCACTCCCTGATCCAGTCCATGTCCCAATTAAGGCTGAGGGCAGCTTCATTTCTCATAAGTGGAGACTTTACCACAAATGTTGCATCATTGGCATAATGAACATTCTTGTCTTCCAGGCCAATAACCATATCACTTGTATATACTAAAAATAACAGTGGACCAAGAACACTGCCCTGTGGAACTCCAGACACAATAGCTCTTGGTTCACTAAAGATGCCGCCCACAGCAACTTGCTGCTACCTTCCTGTAAGGTAATCTTGAAGTAATCCTAAAACATATCCACCCACTCCTAGATTCTGAAGTTTATAAGTAAGTGCCTTGTGATTTAATAAATTGAAAGCAGCACTAAAATTAATTTGAATTACTGTGCACTTTAAACCCTTATCAAGGATCCCTCGCAAATGACATGTCAAGTCTAAAAGAGCATCCCAGGTACCTAACTGCTTCCTCTATGTATACTGACTATCTGCTAACAATCCTTTAGATTCCACATATTTTATCATATATTTATATAGTGGCTTAAAAATAAGTTTTTCAGAAACTTTGGAGAGTGCAAGGAGAATAGAGATTGGCCTTTAGTTACTGCAGTCTGCACATATGCCACTACGTCAGCATACAAATCTGTAGAATCTTGGGAGACAACTCGCTAGAATTTTTTTTTTATATAAAAGGAAGAAGCCATCAGGATCTTCTCCACCCCAGATATCAAGATTACCCAGAATTTTCTTAACATCCCTAGAGCGAAATGTAAATTTTGTAGGAATAGGTTCAGGATGACAAGACAAGTATCAGGGAGAGGGACATCCTCAGCTGACTGCTTAGCTTCAAAAGCTCAATGAAGCAGTTCAGCCATTTCCTTAGGGCCAGTAACCAGTCTACCATCATCTGTTAGTAGTGGTGGAATGGAAGATGAGCCTGACCCAAAGATACTGTAGATGATGCCAATTTGGTCCAACACAGATGAGGCTGAGTAACTCCTTCAAGTTTCCTCTTTAAGGAATTATTTTAATTTCTCTAAGCTGTATGGTAAGTTCTGTTTGCAGCACGGCGAGACTCGACAAAAACAGTGTAATTTTCATTTGAACGGTTTTGTCTCTATGCGTTGAATTTGACCTGTTTATCATGGTAGGCTTGTCTACATGCATCATCAAACCATGGCTGGTCATTTGTCTTGAATTTGATGACCTTTCTAGGGACGTATCATATTAAAATAGCCATCAGCATTTCATTTCATTTCTTCTTGGGATCAGGATCTGATATAGCATTTGAAATATTAAGTGCCTGACAAGCTTCATTAATGCAATCCCAGTTGTCTCTGGATTTCAGCCAGACTGTTTTTCCAATGGCAGAATTAGGAATAGTGTATACTGATTGACAGATATGTCCATCTCAATGGCGCAGTAATCAGAAGTCCCTATACAGTATATTCACAGACCTTGGACTTGATAATAGCTGGAACATCTGTGAATATCAGGTCTAATCTATTACCAGAAATGTGCATGGGTCCCTCGATTAGCTGGACAAAATCGGAGACACACACAACTCAAGAGCAGACCGGCCATGTTGATCTGTGGAGTTTGAATTTAGCCACTCGCTGTGCTTTGCATTACAGTCTCTACAAATAACGAATGAAGCTTTGGAATTCTGTGAATGAGCCATACTAATCCTGTCCAAAAGACAGTCATGTATAGAATCGTCGATATTTGGATTGCTGTAAACAGCAAATACGTAAACATTGTAGAACTTACTGAAAATTACTCTTGTGTTTATTTACAAGTTCAAGATTACTTTTACAGAAAGATTATACACACTCTCTAACAAATTAAGTTGTTTGGTCAAATCTCTTTAAATTGTAGGTTTGTATTTGGTTACATTTTTATTTGGTTATAACATTGTTACTAGGTATTTTTAATGAATAAAAAATTATTTTCTATTTGGTCATATGGTAAACCTTTATCTTTTATGTAAGTTGTTACATGTTCACTGCTCTTGTTGTCTTTAGCCTCCAGTGTTACTATTGTATAGCAGTGTCATCAATACTGTACAGTATTATGTTTTGTTCTTCTTGAAGTGTGACTTGGCAAAATAAATCTAATCAAAATTGAACTTTATCAGCACACTAGCTGTCTGGGAAGTAATCCGTGAAGATGAGTTTGCCCCTTTGAAGAATGGTGATGGTGCTGAGAAGGATACACCAACCACCTGCCGACATGCACTCTTTTCTCTCCATCATCGCTATCTTCTGAATGCTGGTGGCACTCTTATTGATTCAGAAGGGGAACCTCTTCCTCTTATTCCCAGGTGAGAATCCACATTATTTAGCATTAGATATGAAACTTGACATATTTTTATGTAAGGTAAGCTTTCAAGACATTTATTACAGAAATTTAGCCCCCAAACTGTTACTGTTGTTTAACTTTGCTACACTTCCCAGGCTTAAAGTTACTTTTCTTACTTTGATATGTGAAATTTGAGTTCTTAGTTATTTTGCTATTATAACAGAATGTTAATGTCTTTGCTTTTTTAGCAGCACTGTACTGTACTTGAAAATCTTTTTCATTGTGATCAATGGGCATGAAATGCATGATCCCAACCATCCATTGTGAGGCACCCTGCTTATTCTTCAGTACATTAGTCTCTATCAGGTACCTGATATGATTTGCCAGAAATATCATTGCATTGCATTTTTAGGTATTTAAACTTAAAACATTGAGTCATATCATAATTTTTCTCAAATAACTAGAATTTTAACTGCTCTAAAGATTTATAATGGTTTGGAAGTAATTTCATAAAAAATGTTTAGGATCATCATTATAAAAATATTGGTAATGGTTATATGAACTAAAATAGAGGTGACTATTAATAGCTTAACAATTATCCTGCTTTTCATTACCACTGCTTCTCATGAGCTATTTTTCTTGCACTGAAACACTAGTGTCTTTTGCAGTTTAGGCAAACCCACTGAGAAAGATTGGTTGGAACAATCTGTGATGTTCTCCCAACTGGCTCTCATTCTTGTTCAGTCCTGCTAGGGAAAAGCATTGACATATTTCTTTTTTGCCATGCAAGTAGACCTTTCCCTTTGTCTGTCTTTCATTGCTCCAGAGTTATCAGTTGAATATTACTAGAGTACAGTATTTGTTACAGTGTTGGTCCTTCGCTTTTAGTGTTAATGGCACAAGTTCTAAGATGGCTGCCACTTTAGGGAAGAAAGTGGGGCTCATATCAATCTTTGGGCAATTGGAGTAGTGAAAATTAAAACTGTCAACCAGTATGGTTGAACTGATGAACTGTTATGGTAGATTGAATTGATTCAGTGCCTTGGAAAAATCAGAGGTAACAAAGATTTACCAGTCCTCCAGATTTGGAAAAAAAAAAAACACCTACAGAACAATAGTCTCTACAAATATCTTAGTTGTGTATTGGTCAGATGGTCTGACTCCACCAGTATTCATGTCACAGTTGAGATTTATGTTGCAGTGACGAGATCAGCATGGTATTTATTTATGCTTATAAATCCTGTTACAGTAACTTTGCTGTAGTTTCAAAACTCTTGCTTGGCATGTCCAAGCCAATAAAAGAGTTATCTATAGTATTGAGAAACATCTGCTTGTCACAAATTTGTCTGTATGAAAGCAATAGTCACAATAATGTTGATGAATTCAATAGGTTATCAAAGTGGAAATGATTGAAACTTCTTTCTATGGTTAACTTATTTTAATGACTAGTCTTAACAATTTCCCACAGTGACTCAGTCCACTTGCATTTTTTTAGCACTGTGTTTTTGGTTACATGACTTCTGTAGGAGGGTTTGATAAAGTCATCACCTTCACCTAGCCAGATCATGGTCAACAGTGGATGTGGAGTATCATTTAAGAAGTCATATGATGGGGAATACCATATTCCTCCAGATAGCCCCTTTAATTCATTATCCCTTCACCTCAAGCTGCTGCCCAAAAGCAAGTCGATCTGATAATTTGCTTTCTAAACTGAAGCATTTAAAATGAAGCATTTGTTTGTAGTTAGTACATAATGTGAACACTAAAGTTTTTGAAACTGCTGGGTCTTGTACATGCTAACCACCATCATCATCATTAATAATTTTACAGTGGCTTTTCATTTTACAAGGTTAAACATGAAATTAGTTTTCCCTAGTGTCTTGTGCACTGTCTGCTTAAAATTTCATCTGGCCTTGGCCTTTATATAAGTCTCATTTCCATGATTTCCTGCACTTTCCTGTAGGTCTGTGTCCTGCATTTTCCATATTCACTGTTTTTTTTTTTTTTTTTTACATTTCCTTATACTTTTACATCACATGTCCAAACCTTGTTTTTGAGTTCCCAGTCTGTTTTCCAGCCACTGCCTTTTTCATTGTATGATCTTCCCACTGTACTCTGGCCATGAATCTTGTCATTGTATTTTTTTATCTTTCCAAAATCTCCCAAATTTTCTTTGTCAGTGCTTATGTCTCTGCTGCATAGAACAGTGCAGATCTTATGCTTGCATCATAAATTTTTTTATTTGCATCATAAATTTTTGGTCTCTCAACTTTTGGTGTACTTTTACTTACCAGTCCAACAATCTCATTTTGATTCATCCATGCTGTTGCTAAAATTTTTTCTTCCTGCCCTCTCAGTATCTGCTTCACAGTCCAGTGTTTCCCCCAAGGTAACAGGAATGTTCTACCTCTTCTGGATCATGCCCTTCTACCACATGTAGCTTCATTTCTGGCTCTTCTTCCTTTGCAGTTCTTATACATTTTGGTCATCAAAAATCTCATAATCTATGAATATTTTGCAGTCCAAAGCATCTGTGATGCCATCTGTTGCATTAGCTGCACGATACTGACTTCACCCACTTTTCTAACTGTGTTCCTCATTTTTCCGTTACCATAAGCTTTTTATTGCTTCTGTTGAGTATTATTCCTCATCTCAATTCCATTCCTCCACCTTTTATTAAATATTGTTACAGCTTCCTTTAATTCTGCTAATTCCTCTAGGTTATCTGCATATAGCAGCTCCCAATGCATCCCTTTCTGCACTCCTTTGTAGTTTCCTCCATTACTGTGGTAAGGAGCTAAAAAGGTCGCGACTGACCCTTGATGGAAACTCAGATTCTCTTGGTACACGTGTCACCTTTTTCACTCCAGATCTTGTATTATGGTACAGTACTATCACTTCTTAGATAGTCTTTCTGGTACTCTTGACTTTTGTGGTTTATAATTGCTTAATTTGGTACTTTGTCAGCTGCCCTCTCAGTTTTACAAATATCTGGCATAATATCTTCCTCCTTGCGTGGTGATTTTCCCCACTTGCCTCCCTATAAAGATTGCCTCTATTTTTTATATCTCTTGGCGAGAACTCTAAGAGTTATCAGTTATAAATATTTTATGAAGCCTTTTCTCTAGCATAGTGATCACTGCTATGTTTATGAGTACTTATGCTTTATTTTCCCAGATTTTTGGTTTATTGAAGATTTCCACTTTGACCTCAGGCAAAGTTAGCAATACAGTGTACTACTAGGCTATTTTAATTTCAGTTTAGATTAAGAGTTTGAACTGACTCACCAGAACTAGGTGAATTAAGCAAAGTTGAAGCAGTGGTTTGTATATGTAAAACATAAAAGAAGACTAAAAAGTGTCTTCTGTGTTTTGCATATTTCAGTTTCTAAATTTTCTTGCGTAAAATGTGTAATCGTACTTCATATCTGAGAATATAGAAAGGTATGCTATCGTATTTTAGGAACAATTCATCTCTATTAATTTAGGTTTTAACATATTGGATGATTATCAAAGTTACATGTACTGTATGTACTTTCATTAGGGTATTGTAGAGTATTTATTAGGTTTGTATATTTTATGCCTCCACAATGTGATCCAGCATTCATTGCAGTATTCTGTAATCACTTTGACCTTGTATGAACAGTCTGATTGAAAACAGTACATTGGAATGGTTTCATAAAGTAATTTATGATCAAATATTGATTTGTATGATCACTTTAAGGTTTCCCTTGAATTATGGCAGTTCTTGTTGATTAACTTGGAGGTATGATGAAGTGATCACTTAACTAAGTCTTAATGCAGATTTGATTTTAATTATTTTTTTTATGTACTGGAGCAATAAATGAATCCAAGATTTTTCTAATTGAAGGAAAATGTGCTGAGCATATCTTTATAATAAAAAGTATAACATATTTTGACATCAGTACTTTATATATATATATATTTTGTCAGTTTTTTAAGCTTGATGGTACACGGTTATTTTTTTTAAGCTTACTATCATACTGTTTTCTTGGCTTGATGCTGTACATCATTCTGTGACAAATTATGTATTTTAGGAGTTTTATGGAGGATGCTAGTGAAGTCATTATCAGTAAATTCAAGACTATAGTTTGATTTGGAAGACTAAATTGAAGAAAAGTATTTGTTTTTATACGGATGACATAATTATGTATTGTGCATTTTTAAAAAGTTTTTGACTTCATAGTGAATTGTGTCCTGTTGTCACTAATTTCTTGACATATAATGTAGGTCAGAGGACAAACAAGTAACAGAGGACAGGTATGTAAATGGAATTTAAGTATGAGTGTGACTGGAATGGGATGTTAAGAGATTTTCACTCCCCGGGTGGATAACAGATAGAGTAATTTCATTTTCTTAGTTTTAGGCAAATTTAAGAATTGGAAGTCTCTTAGGTTCTTAAGGAAATCCTTTGTGAGTGGAATTACATACAGAATTTATTTATTTGAGACCTAAAGTTTTCAACAACTTACGTTTCTTTAAATGTAAAAACTTACGTTTCTTTAAATGTAAAGATTTAGAAAAATGATGTCAGCATCACATTCTGTTCGTATACAGTAAGTTTGACGGTGTCATTAAATAATCATAGAGTATGGTATGTGTTTGACAGATATGTATTACTGTTGTCAAATACAGTACATACTGTACTCAAGTGTGTTCTAACCAAATGATGATTTTGTGGGAACCTAAAAACAATAAGGGGTTGGGTTCTGCTTTAATATCCATCAGATGAGAAAAATGTTAAGCACCATCCTAGAAAGATGTTCACTTTACATTATAGTCTTGATAATCTTTATAATTTTATATCTTGATTTACCGAGTTCATTGATTCAAGTTATCCATCTGGCACAGTGAATGGATTTGTTATGGGAAGGACTTTCTTTTGAGTTTGGATTAAAGCACCTTTTCTTTATCAGTTTTGATTGAATGTGTGCCTTTTGTTGTAAATTTTTACTGCTGGGTCATGGTTAAGGTGGCTTTTTGGTTATCTGGATAGAATTTCAAATCTGGACACCATGGTGTGCTGTAATATACTTTTTAATATACGTTACCCTATATGCCAGATACAGGATTTTTTCCCTTCTACTTTGGAACTTTGAGGTGCTAATTCATACTTCACAAATATATACATGCATGATATATGCATAAATGTATTTGTTATGAAGCAAGAGTACAGCCAGTTGTATAGTATGCCAAGCAGCAGAAATTAACGAGTGTTCTAATCCTGTAAACTTTAAAGAATTTAAACAGAAAAAGCCAATAAAAATTCATCTTTTATGTAAAGATGGAATGGAATAATGACAGTCTCTATTCAAAATAACAAAAAAGCAATGTCAGAAAGGAAATTAAATGATAACATAATGCATCAGGAAACAAAAGAAGTCACTGAGGTACATACTAATGAATGCCAGTACAGTGAAACCTCGCTTTAACGGACTAATTCTTGGGGAGGTCCTCCGTTAAAGCCAAATGTCCGTTAGAGTGAAGCATTGTTTTTTTTTCTTGTCCTAAGTGATGTTTATCGGTAGGTTAGCCTTGGCCTAGGTGCGATTACCGCCATGTACATGAAAAGATTCACATTATGAAATAAACTGATAATAAAGGTAATAAAACCATTTTTACCTTATATATTATTAGCATCCCTTCATAATAAATAGCCTATTCGAAGAATAAGTCCATATCAATGAAATCAACTTTCATCTATGCGAGGCCAGTGGACAAAATGTAAACATTGAATTTTGGTTGTGTTCACAGCAACATTTATCTTTCGGTAACCTTTCAGAAATTGTAATGGTACTGTAATTGCAATAGTAATAACATTTAGGATAACATATTAATTTTTCATTAAAAATTCATTATCATTTTGGTGGTAAATAACACATTTCAGTCATATAAATGATAATTATTTATAATAATTATTGTGCATTATTGTATTGTTAGGGGTTTGTGATTGGTAATGAGACGTAAACAAAACAGTGTTTCCCTTTTAGGCAATGTGTTTAGGAAAAACATGATACAGTATAAGAATCACCTTTGTTATTTCGTTTATTTTGAATTTCTAAGGATATAGTAAGTAAAACAGCATTTGTAATAACATCATCTTTACATAACCAATATTTCATAAGATACCTGCTGTTGCAAAAGCTAGCTTATACACAGATGGTTTTTTAATTTAGCAGTCATCTTATAATAAAGATATGAGATAAATTCATAAAAATTTGCCATAATTGGTTTACCTTGTCTTATCTGTAGGTTGTCTTATACATGGAAATATACGGTTCTGTTTTTCCACCAATGTTGAGGTTAGTACGTGAGTACTGTAAATAACAGCAGCCACTATCCTTGGCCGGATTTTGTGCGTTAAATTCTATGTCCATTGGTTCTGGGTCTGTTAAAGTGAGGTTTTACTGTACTGTATAAGAGACAACTGGAAATTTTTCTTAAAATCTCACAATTACTATAGTAGATGAAAAACTGAAAATTGATAGTGACTAAAACTAGAATATAAACTGAGAAAATAACAAAGTTATAGATTAATAAAGGCTTTACACCATAATTCTTATTTTTAGCTTATTCTTATCATTAAAGCCAAAAAACCACACTATAAACCAATAACTTTAGCAGGAGTGGTGCCTTGAGTGAGAAAACAGGTTTTGACGTAGGAAAAACCTATTTTTGGTAGTCGCTGTTGAGTCCTCAAGGAGTTACCTTCCATGGTCTACCAGAGCTCCATGGTGACCAAACTAATATCAAAGAGTTCTCTTCTAGTTGGTCTTTTGGCCAGGTATTGTGTCGTAATGATTAACATTATGACACATAATGGAGTATATAATGGACTCAAAGATAAGAGGGCACTTTCCCTTATCTTCAGCGAAGCTGAACCCAGTTTTTCCAATGTCAGAAGAACCTGCAAGAAAGAGAAGTGACTATTGCACATGCGCATCCGCCCTCATGTTTACAACCGGGCCGTTAAAAGACCAAGGAGCCATTACTCCGTTGGTCAATGCAGGTTGATCCCTTGCCCAAATTCCATGCCTTTTCGTCAGGGAAGTGGGAGGGTTTTCAGGACTCAACAGCAACTACCAAAAATAGGTTTTTCCTACGTCAAAACCTGTTTTTTGATAGCGTAGTCGCTGTTTTGTCCTCAAGGAGCTTTACAAAGAAATTGACAGGTGACAAAAAAGGCTTAAGCTCTCGCTTTTTAATCCCAACGCCCCAAAGGAAATAACATTTCCGGTCCAAGGTAAAGCCACAGATTTCAAGTCCCATTCTTTATTCCAAATACTCTTCAGGTTTTGATACCAAGGAACAAGAAACTATACATGAACTTACTGTAGGTTTTAGGATGTAGTTCTACAGTAGCTTACCTAAGCATGCTGGGTTTTGTTGTAGTACTGTCACCCCTTTCCCAGCAATAGTTAGCATACTCACCGTCAGTATGACCCCTGGTTTTCTGCCGCAGCACCTAGGGGTTAAGACTAACTATGCCACCTACTGATACACAGTGTAGTCGAATTTCTTCGAGCATGTGGCAGTAATTTAACTGATGACCACCCTGTACATTTGGAGACTTCTTTGAAAGAGACATTTCTGAAGAAGGCCAAAGACTTACTACTTTCCTAACATCATGTGACCTATGGAAAGAGTGTGGATTTCCCTTTTTAATGAGAAACCCTACAATCATTCTCAGTCTTTGTAGGGAGAGTGGTTAGTTTGTGCTAGGGTGTAGGAAAATAGGACCTTCTGGGGTGTTTGCCGTGACTTCTAGGTAAACCTTAAGTGCTTGAACTGGGCATAATGTCTTGTCTGCTAAATTGAATTTTCTTATAAGAATGGATTTCCATTTTAAAGGATCCATATTCTTGGCCAGGAATGATGGGCCAGGGGACAATAAT
This sequence comes from Macrobrachium rosenbergii, assembly GCF_040412425.1. Classification (NCBI taxonomy): domain Eukaryota; kingdom Metazoa; phylum Arthropoda; class Malacostraca; order Decapoda; family Palaemonidae; genus Macrobrachium; species Macrobrachium rosenbergii. Next base: position 28,148,052 of record NC_089751.1, on the reverse strand, counting down.
AATTGATGGTCAGCTATTTGCATGCTGCATCGTTCCCATCTAAGAGAGCCCAGTTCACTAATGCTGTACGAGCTCCTGATGCTAATGCAGTCAAGATCACCTTTTGTAGCCTGTGTGTTGTGGTTGTATTGGGTCCACTGAACTGAAGGGTTGATAGAAGTCTAAGCACCTTATTCAGGGACCAAGTAATTGGAAGCCTTTTGGGAATGGGCCTTTGTAGAGCAAAAGACTGCAGAAGGGAGTTGACAGCTTCTATACTGGAGTCAATCCCGAATCCATAAAGCATGGGTTCCGTTATTGCAGCCTTGTATGCCATGACTGTTGTAACAACAAGGTAATTGTCTTCAAAAGGGTATACAGTATAAGAAAAATAAAGTTTCTATAGAAATCTCAACTGGGCTCTCAGTATGGATATAATCTAACCATATCTTCCATACGGAAAGGTAATACTGGATAGATGTCCGTAATTTTTGCACTAGGTACCTAGCAATGTTGCGTGAGTAATTATCACGATAGATATTTTTTAAAAATCTATACGTGAAGGTCTCAGCTTAGAAAGGAGAGACTCCCTCCTACTGTCTGGGATAGACCAGCTGACAACAGTAGAATTGATCTTTTTGTCAGTTGTTGAGGTAATAGGAACCAATGCCTGTTTGGACAATTTGGGGCTATTAAGTTCACTGTTCCTATGAAGGTTAGAAGTTTGCTCAAAACCTTTGAAATCCGGGACAATGGAGGAAAAATTATCGTCCTCCCCTTGTTCCAGTCTTAAGGAAGGCATCTCTTGCTGTTGCTTTACTGTCCAGGTTTGTAGACACATATATTAGGAGTTTATGATTCTAGTATGTGGCAAACAGGTCCATTTCCAGTTGTGGAAGCATGTTGGCTATTGTTTGACAAGAGTGGTTGTCGAACATCCACTCTGTTGAGGCTGTTGTTTTACTTGATAGAGAATCTGCTATTACAATGAGACCCCCTGTGAGGTGAACTGCAGACATGTGCCACTTCCTTGCTTGTGCCATCCGAAGGATGGCTAACATTACCATATTGAGAAGAGGTGAATGTGATCCAGACCTCTTGATGTAGGATATTGTGGTTGTGTTCTATCTCTTCTGGAGGTTTGAGTTTTTTGAGAAGAGGTGAATGTGATCCAGACCTCTTGATGTAGGATATTGTGGCTATGTTCTCTCTCTTCTGGAGGTTTGAGTTTTTTGAGAGACAAAATGACAGCCATCAGCTCCAGGAAACTGATACAACAGTTCCTGAGTAGCTGATCACCTCCCTGCCACCTGACAATCCTCCCAATGTCCTCCCAACCTGTCAACGAGGCATCTGTGAGTTTGTCACTCATACAGATGGAGGAGTCAGAGTGACCTGTTTCACCAGAGATTCCTTCCAAATCTAAGGCCGAAGTATCTCCCCAACTCTTTTAATTCTTTGATGAGGTCTTTCTCGCATCTTTTTTCTTGCATGCGATAGCCAGAATTTGTTCACATTTTTAGTTGCAATCTGTGTATTGGATCTATTACTGACAAGAACTGCAGCAGGCCCATCATACGTTCTGATTGCCATTTGGAAACTTTGGACTGTGCAAGGAACCTTTTGAGAACTTGCCTTATTCTGTTTTGAGTATGATGGGGAGAGACAACAGGCCGTGAAGAGTATCCCAACATAGTCCCAGCCACTGAAAGTGTCTGCTGGGCGTGAGGCAGAATGTTTTCAAATTCATAATAAAACCTTTTGACTACTGTAGTCTGTTGACCATTGCTCTTAGGTTTTTCAAGCACTCACTTCTTGTGGGCCCCCAGATCTTTTTGTTTGAGTTCCCGAACGAATACCGTTGCTAGTTCTGAAAAATATTCTTTCGGCAATGTTTAGCCCAAAGGACATGACTTTGAATCTGTACATATCTTTCCCTATTCGGAACCTTAGGAAGGGGCGGAAGGGAACGGCTATAGGGATGTGCCAGTGCGCATCTTTCAGATCCATAGAAACTGTCCGAGTCCCTTTTTGAAATGATTCAATGTACTTAGGCAGCAGTAATTATCCAAAACTTTTGGCAAACAGTGTGCTTGTTCAATGTTGATTGGTTAAGGATCACTCTTCTTTTTGCTTCTTGCTGTTTTTGATGTTTCCATAATCCTCAATACTAAAACGGAGAAAAAAAGTAGAATTTTTTCGGAGCGCTGGTAACGATGTGAACCGTTCGCTTTAGACCAAACAGAGAGTAATGGCTCCTTGGTCTTTTAACAACCCGGTTGTAAACAAGAGGGCAGATGCGCATGCGCAATAGTCACTTCTCTTTCTTGCAGGCTCTTCTGACGTTGGAAAAACTGGGTTCAGCTCCGCTGAAGATAAGGGAAAGTGCCCTCTTATCTTTGAGTCCATTATATACTCCATCATGTGTTATAATGTTAATCATTACGACACAATATCTGGCCAAAAGACCAACTAGAAGAGAATTCTTTGATATTAGTTTGGTCACCATGGAGCTATGGTAGACCATGGAAGGTAACTCCTTGAGGACGAAACAGCGACTATGCTATCAAAAAGGCTTAATTTAAACTGTAATAAGCAAAAAATCCAAAAATAATAAGCACAAAGACTTTGAACCATCTCATGTGCAGTATGAACCAAAGGCCATCAAAACAAAAGCAAAAATTATGTTTCAAACAATGGAGCCCATACTTAGGATCAATGTCTTCATAGAATCATCACTATACAAGGACCATATGTTTAGAATGAGAAGAGGTCAGGTCAGCCATGCTAGTAACCTTGCTTGGGTCAGTGTATTGTTAGAGTAAAAAACAGAAATTTTGAATATGTGATAATATAATGCATAGGTTTGCCTTAAAGAAAAGGAAAATTTAAGAACAATAAGAGGTTTATTTTGTATAAATCCTGTTGGACAGCTAAAAATGTTTAGGGGAATATTTTCTTTACCATAAAAGTATTCAGCTTTGTTGCTGTAATGTAGAAAATATTGACAAGGGAATAAGTTTATAGCCAGAAAGGAAACTTACAGAACTTTGTGTAAAAATGTCACCTTTAAAAAATACTGAAATACTTGTATTGACATTATTTGCTTGTAATTCAGTATATACTAAACAGGATGGAATAATAACAAATTAATTATAGTAGCTGTTTAAGCAAAAAGTCTGGTTATGTGTTGAAGAAGTCTTGATTGTATTTATTGTGCTTTTATGTGCAGTATGTACAGTGTAATATATTTCAGTAACTGAGGATCTTGAGTGCTGCTTTGTAAATAGAGCCACAAATTGCTGATGGGATGCTTTGTGCATTCCATTTCTGCCTTTGTCTAAGTTTCATACTTGTACAGTATACAGTATTTGGTTGTACCCATATTTTAATTTCTTTCAGTTTTGTAGTTATAGACTGTTTATTTTCAGCAAATAAGTAATATTTCTTCTAATGGTATTTAATGACTACTTAGTACTGTACATGTTTATTGGTATTTCATTACTTGAGGCTGTTATTTTGCCATACTATATTTTCATTTATTTCCTTTTGTTTTATATAACTTTTTTTCAACTTCTAGATTTTACTTCGTTGTATATTTTAATATTGGCGTCTTCTCCTGTATTATTTGCCTTTTTCTGTTTTTATTTAGCATTCTTATCAAATTCCCTTCTTATTTAGCCCTGCTGCTGCCCCTAAATGCCCAACATTTGAAAATGGCAACACAGATTTCAATTATAATGACAAGTAAGTACAAAGTCATCCTTGCATTCTAGGGATCGTCAGTGGCAGTAACATACCGTAACTGGTGAGGGATGCTTTGGTGAAGGTCAATTTTGTATATTGTTTGATTCCCTTGTTTTCTTCAGCTAGGTAATTGTCCTAGCTTCTGATTTCTTGAACTGATCTTGTAATGTAAATTTCAGTGTGTATGGTGTTGTCTTTTGGGCGTAGTTAGGTGGTGGCTTACAATTTGTTTATAAGTATTTGGATTTACAGTCTTCTTTTACCATATGTACTATAGTGCTCATTATTAGTAATAATTACTATACTGTTCATTACCGATTTCTGTTTATTGGTATCTGTACTTATAAGAAAACCATATTCATAGGTGGCTAGAGATGTCGTTTCATGCTAAGGGAGTCTTCATTTAAAAGGTTTTATGAAGCAAAATTTCTCAAGTGTTTCATTGTGTTTTCTATAACTACTGTTTCAAGAATAAGTTACATTCAGAATTTCCCCTTTGTAGAACTTATGGTATGTACAGTATTGCTAAAGGTAAGTTTGAATATGTAGAATATTTTTAACAGATATGTTATTATAGCCATAATTTCTACATGCATAACACTCATTCTTCAGGATACAGTACGCCCTGCCCTGTAGAGGGATAGTGCCGTCAGTGCACCTCATGCGGTGCAGTGTAGACATTACTTAAGGTTCTTTGCAGCATCCCTTCGGCCCCTAGCTTCACCCCCTTTCATTCCTTTTACTGTCCCTCCATTCATATTCTCGTTCTTCCATTGTACTTTCTACCCTCTCCTAACAAATGACTCATAGTGCAACTGCAAGGTTTGCCCCCTATTGCACCTTTCAGACCTTTTTACTGTCAATTTCTGTTTCAGTGCTGAATGACCTCATAGGCCCCAGTGCTTGGCCTTTGGCCTAAATTCTATATACTATTCTACTTATGATAAGTACACGATATAAACAACAAAAAGTGGACTCCCTTTGAAATATAATGACTCACAAAAAAATTGTTTCTTTTTTCAAAGCGTTGTTGCAACAGTAAGGTAGTAATTGCCAGTTTTTGTTTTATGTTAACCAAATATAAAACCCTCACCCTTCTCATAAGTTTTTCTTTGAAAGTTTGTTATGTTTAAAAATACCCAACAACATCAAAACATTAACAAGTTTAGATAAACTTGTAAGTAGTAGACTGAAAATACTGTTCTGAATTCCCTATATGGAAAGAAAAAGAAGAAATGTTGGTTATATTATTTAGGCTTAGCGCATTTTAAATGAGAATTTATAGTAAATATTAAGGATTACAAACATTTGAATTAATAGCTATCTTCTAAAATTTAGTAATTTTTTTATTTTACCATAAGTAATTTTTGTTACTACCATACACTATACTGCAGTACACTACATTTATTTGTGATAATTTTTGGCCCTGTCTGCATTTCACTATGTATTCACTGGTAATTTTCATCTATTCCTTTTGTTCTCTTTCCACCTAGCTGTCTGACTCCTTTGACTTAGTTTTCCTTCAGTTTCCATCCCTCATTCAAAACCAGGTCCTTAGGAATAATCCTGAGAGAGAGTAGAATTATCTTAATAACAATAATGATAAGGGTTTCACCTTTAAAGCTTATGTTACCCTGATAATTGAACCTCCTTTGAAGTATTGCAACAAAAAGTTGCAAAACTACAAAGCTTTACTTTGTGTGCTTACCATGCCTTAGTTTAGTTTGTCCCTTATTGAAAAATTGTCACAGGGAAAACAATACTATATATGTTTGGCATGTATAGACTGCATGTTTCCCTTGCTTAACAAATGTGAAAAAAGTCTCAAAGCAACTTATCGTTGCTTTTTTATTTCTTTTTGTAATTTGGTACAGAATAGTATAGAACATGTGATGCTCAGAACTAGCTTTCACATTTGGTGAACTTGAATTGTGAATCATTATGCGCACAGAACAATTCTCATCTCAGCAAAGTTCTCAGAATGAGTGCAGGGCTTCAAGCCTTGCAAACACTTCAGGATCTATGGGACTTTACCTAGTAATTCTCCAGTTATGTTGCTTTGAGAAACTTGAAACTATACTGTATTTAGGTAAGACAGTGTATTACAGCTTTTTATTTTACAAATATCATATAACACTCATATGGTACAAAATACTATTTTCTTTCTAGATTTTTCTTGAAACTTTGATGTTGTCTAAAACTTGATTGAAATATTAATATTAGCACTTTTTTAAATAGTAATTTTATTATTGAAATTTTATATTGATAGTTTTGATTTTGTCTTTCTGTAAAGAGCATGCAAGAGACCTTACAGATTGCTTTAGCATTGTTCATGCCTTTTTTATAGGTGAGACTGGAATAGAAGAGATAAGCTCATGAGCCTCAGCTGATGTGATATAGAGTATATTATAAACATAAAAAAAATTCCTTGTGCTGCTTTATTTGCAGTTACAACACATTACCCAAAAGATGTCTTATTTGATAAATTTGTTACTCAAGAAAAAATATTAGGTGTGTTCCCTTTGTATGGACTTTCATTTGGATCAAATGTAGACCATAACCCCTTTATTTTATATGTATTACAGTAGTAGGTGTAATAAGGATAAGAGGTGTAACTGGCTCACACGTACCCTGCCACACATATTTCTCTCTTGGTTCAGGCAAGTTTTTACATAACATGAAGTGCATCATATGGGTTTTGGATATATATTCAAGGGTGATCAGTGATCAAAGTACAATATCATCTTAGTGAAGGGCAGATGGCATCTCTTCCTGTGGTGGTTGAGGTGACTATTGATACAGGCACCAGCACCCTTTAAATATGCACCACTTTATCCCATATCTATAATTTTGCACAAGGGTATCATGGTAATATTGGATGCCTTTGCTATTAAAGAATTTGTAATGGGAAATGTTTCAAATTTATATTTTAAGGTATTGTAAGAATGTAAGTAGGCTTCATGTTTTCTTAGCCAAGGTTTTGAATATATTGTTCATTGCAAGTATGTAGTTTAATTTTCTTAATACTCGGCAGTTGTCTATACCCCTTCCTTTTGGTTATGGTTCTAAAAATAAGGGATGTTAAAATATCTTAAATTTCCATATGCATTAGGTTTCACCTTTTTGAGTAGATTTTCTTCAGAAAATGTTTGTAGTTGGCATATAAAAGCTATCCTTAGGGTAATTTGCTTTTGATTTTGACGGAAAGAATCACAAGGAAAAGGCAGTGTGGATGGTTTTAAGGTACTACATTTATACTGGAAATTGAAAAGTTCATTGATAAGCATGTTGTACTCTATATGGTTTGGTAGATATAAGCACGTTTTCATGGAAAGTGATAGGTATGATCATTGATGTTCATTTGTATCATCAGACTGTGCTGCTAACAGTTGATCTTTTTAATAACGTCTTTCCATGTCCCTGATATGCATTATGCAGGGATAGCATTTATTTAGTGTAGATTTTCACCAACTTTTGCCACTTTCAGTGATGATATCCTAGTATGCAGATGTTTTTCAACTTTGACTCAATTATGTAAAACATGGATTGGTTGTCTTCAGCTATTTCTTTTTGTATTCTTTGCTTTTGCACATAAGAGGGCTGGTTCATGCTCACTGAAGATTTCTAATTGGTTTGTTGCTTGTTGTAAGTTCGGCCGGTCACAGAAGGGCAGTTTATTTATACTCATTAAATAAGTCTAACTTTGTCTTTTGGTGTCTGGTTTCATGTCTCAGATAGTGAGGCCTTTTTTAACTTCTGACATGATAGATTTAAATTTGACAAAAAAAAAAAAAATGCTTCCAATGTCATATTTGTGATCTTTACATATGTTACTTCCAGATATAGTACAATTTTCTTAGAAGACATAGCCTATTACTCGATAAGATCAGACTACCCTTCCATCTGTCTTCTTTATGTGGCTATTCCCATTATTCATCACCTTCTAAAGCACTTTGTATGTGCTTGTAGGCAATCATCAAACTTTTTTGTTGTCTGTAATATACTATTCTGAAGCTGTCAGACTCTCATAGCCAAGTTAATAACCTCTTTCCTGTTGCTCTTGGAATTTTTAATTTTGAAATAAATTGCTATAATTTTCTACTTAGAGAAGGAAGTATTCTTTTACTATGAAGACAAATGTCCTTTTCTCATACTGAAAATATAAGATCTTTTGCCTATAAAAATTCTTTATTTATGCTAAACCAGGATCCATTCTTCTTCATCACCAAAAGTGTTCTTAGGCTTGCTGTAATCTTTGCCCACCCTTATATTTCTACTTGTAAGGTGTGCAAGGTTCTTCCTGATCATAAAAGCTATGCAACATAACTTTTGAAGATATAGCTTTATGTAAAAGCTTTAATAGAAGCTATCTGTCTTTAATCATTATTAATGAATTCAAAAGTTGAACCATCGGTCATTTCTCTGACACCACAAATCTCTTCTTTAAATAGCTAGTATGACGTCCAAGTGGGGAGATCAACTGGGTAGATTCTTTTCCATCTTACCAATATGTACTAGGTTATTTTCTATAAAGAAATTTGATAAATCATTCTTTTTCATTTGATATCAGTAAGGCTGTGAACTTAATTGGTCTATTTTAAGACTGTAACTAATCTTTGTTCTGAAGTGGTCTTTCTCCCCTGAAAATTCATTTATAGCACTTTAAATATCGTCACCCTCATAAACTAACTGCCTAAGTCATTTTTCATTGATTTTTTCCTAAATCAAATCTCCAATATGTGGCGCACCTACTGGTATACTTGCCTAAGTCAGATGTAGAAAGTAATTGGAATAAATTTCCCAAAAAGCTTTCTGCCTAAGTCACTTGGTGACTTAGGCATTATTATCACTATGCATAAGTCATGATTGTGACTTGGGCAAAAAAATGACTTAGGCAGTTAGTTTATGAGGGTGACGATATGTAAAATTTGTTATTGATGCTACATGATCTATTATGCCCCTTCCACTTATTAATATGCCTCAGGATTCTTCTGTCTCCTACTCTAACATTGACATCCTGAAGGCTATGTCTTTTACACATGCTTTTACTAATTGATTTCTCCATATCTCTACAGCAGTACCTCTGCATCTAAATTTTTTTTGGCTCAGTATTAAATTCTAATTTCTTCATCTTGTTAGCATGTTTGAATGGAAGTCCCATAATTCAGAAATATTCATATACTTCTCTTAACTCCTACATTCACCCTTTGTATTTTGTTTGAGGATAATAAAATCCAACCTTCCTCATCATCAACCTTTGAGGTGTTCAAATCCAACTTTTCCTCGTCATCATCCTTTGAGGTGTTCAAGTATCTCAAGACTTTGGTAAATTTCCAAGACTAATCAGCTTCAAGACCATTAGGCAGTTTTATTTGGAAGCTGAAAATTTTTTTTATTCATCTGTCAAAGATTTTTTTTTTTACTCTTATATATTCTTATCAGGATTACTGCTCTCAAAATTTTGAAGCTCCTTTCTTGACTATATTGAATCCTGGCTAATTCATCAAAACAATTTCATTAGATCTCTTGTATGAGGTGACCTTATTGTCTGTATTTTGGCCACTCCTAAAATCTGTGAGCAACTATGAACAAATTTCATTGTACAAAAAGCTTTTCCTCAATTCAAAAACTTTTCTTCAATTGAAAAACAAACTGACATAAAGAAAATGGTGATCATAATCTAATTCAAGTATTAGTATACCAAACAAACTTAATCTTGTCATATATAAGGTACAGTAGTTAAAATCCACTAGCTTGAAGAGTTCATTAGTTATTGCCTTTCTTTTCAATAGGTATTGTACGTGGCATTAGCAAAATAACTTATGTTTAATGACAAAAGTTTTCCAGATTTGACTTAAGACCACTGTTTACAGGAAGCACTCTAACCTCCCTGCCAATTGTTTGTTGCTTTCACTGAGCTATGTAGCTAATTACCTATCAGTGAAACAAAATGCTTTAAAGCTCTCTCTTGCCATAAAGATGTAATTATACAGTACCAAATGCTTTTATATGTGGTGGTTTATGTGCATGCTTCAAGTAATTGTGGTAATAATGGTTTTGTATTATGTCTTCTAGTCATGATAATGGTTTTGTATTATGTATTCTAGTCATGAAAGTATTTTAACACTATTAACTTGAGATTGTGAAATATACCCTTGTATTTAAAATAAACTTCAGTAATGTCTGTATTGAAATATTTATTTTTCTTTTTTGCTCTCTAGGTTTTGAGAAAAATAAACGTTTATTATAATGCACAACATTCTAAAAGATTATTTTCCTTGCAGTCAGAAAGAGATGAGATGGGATGAGTGCCCTGTTGTTGTGGAAATATCTCCATTGGTGTCGTATGCTGGTGAAGGTCTGGATGAACTTGTAGCCAATAAGAAATTCACATGTCCGCTACAACTCACAGATAGGTTGCCCAAGAAAACTGAAGCGTAACCTCGCGTATTCTGAAAGCTCTCTATTCCTAGATACTTCTAATCGTTTTTATTACACATCAACCCTATTTCTGTGGAGGTTTTTTCTCTTCTATAGGAGTGATAAAATTTACAGACTTATTTAGGTAAATGTCTTTGAGAATGCCCATTTTCAGTAACAAGGCAATAACATATATTGCCATTGGTATAACAATGATAAAAACTGTGAAAATGACATATAAATTAAACATAAGTTCATTTGTCAATATTTATAAACTTCTGTATAACATTCTGCTGTTTATATAATGACTCAGTGAATATCCACAATTGGTCAAAATGTTAAAAGTATTGAGTGGTAATCTAAATAGTTCATGAAAAACTTGCATGTGTACTGAGTCTGTACAGTGCTTTGGTAAGCTTGAAACAATGAACTCTAAAGTTCATATTGTCAAAGGGAGTATTTTTAGATTTTTTTTTAATCCTAGGTAATCTCAAGACAGAATTCTCCCTGTGGAAGAGTTTTAAAGTCAAACATGAGACTTATAATGAAAAACCCATCACTGGTTGTGATAATTGTTCATTATCGTGCCTTACATAAGCGATAGCATGTTATTCATGATCTTAGAAAAAAATAAGAAGGAAAAAAAAGATACTGAAATCATCTCCATTTCATTACATTTTTGCATTAACAAATCTTAGTTGCATGTAAAATAGTTATATTTTTTTCCTTTGCCAACACATATTCCAATTGTTACTGAAAAACCACAGAATAAAACTTAGAGGATACTTATCCACAAAGAGACTTTTCACCATAATGCTATGTCTTTAGTGAGTCACTAGTTTCATTTTTCTTTTTATTGAAGGAAATCACCCACAAAAATTTTTCTTCTGAATACTGAAGTCTAGTTAAAAGCCACTACATTCCAGTGTTTCTTGTTTTAACAGAGACCAAAGTATCATGTTCATGTTAGAAGTTGCTACTAGTAATGATTTTCATGTAATGGTAGTAGATATTGTTCAGTATTGAAAAGTACAAATCATCAGTGTTATGCACAGGAAACTAATAATTTCAGAGATCAACACCTGTGCAGTCTAATAGCAGCACAGTAAAATATTATAGAATAATAGCAGTGGTTTTACTGTTATGAATTATATTGTGACTTTGAAAAAATCTCAGTAGTAGTATAGAAGCAGCACAATGGAACTGTTGAATAGTAGTTCCTGTTTTAAGATTTATATAGGGACCCAATCAATGTAACTTATGGATTTTTCTTTGTTTAATGTTTTGATCCTTCTTTTTCCAAGGCATTTCAGTGTTTTCCTTTTTCAATATTTTTTATTTGCTACCCTGGGTTTTTCTTACAATTAAGAATTAAGAATTTTTCTACACGTTTGTACTGTTATATTCATCTGTTGAAATCTGACACATTCTTGAACATTTAGTCATAGTAGTGATGTATATTTGTACAGTGCAATATTTAAACAGAATATTGTATGTAAAAAAAGGAATTGAATGTTCCTGTGTGTGAAAATTGTGTATCATACTTGTTTAAATTGCCTCCCCCCACTTTAATTGATGTATTTAATTACAAAATGTTTAAATACTGGGAACACGCTAGATGGTTACCTTCTTAATGAAATTGTACAGAATAGTTAGTCCTAGCCACTCTTGCTTCATCTCTTTACCCATGGAATTTACATAAAATATTCACATAGAAAGACTTTGTTCCCTTTTGTGCATTGCCTTCCAATTTTTAAAATAGCCACCTACTTCACAATATTATTTTATTTACAGCTGAAAAATTTTCCTGAAAGAAGGTTTTAGGTACTATGCAAAAATATGCATAAACACTGGAATTTTAAATCAAAGAATTATTACTTCAGTGAGATATTTAGTTTTGTAGCATAATTGTTGTCAGTGACTCACTTTATGAAATAATCATGAACTGTACTTTGCAGATTCTAGTTTGTTTTTAAATGCTAAACTTTTTCAACAACAAATCCTACTAAAGTGCAGAATTACAGTTTTATTTTTGTATGTTGTATTACATTAGTTTTAATTTTATTTAAATAAAGAATGTTGTTGGTGCTTTACACCACCATTTTAAATGTGGAGAAAATAATATTGTAATATTTTGGTGGTTGTACTGGTGGCTACTGAAGTAATGAGGGCAGTGATACGGCAGAACAGGTGTGTACCGAGGTCAAGCTTGTGGAAATAGTTCTGTTGTTGGAACACTGTATTTTTGCCTTATAGGCAAACAAATGATTTTATGTAATGAGTAAAACAGATTACATAATTTGTTTATCCTCTACCCTTATTATTTTCATCTGACTTTGCCAGCTGTATTTGGATAAGTCTTGCATGACTCATTATAAGAAATCCATACTTGACAGAACTGTCTCACAACATTTGCCACTGACACAATCACCCACATTTTAAGTTGGAATTAACCCTACCATTGACTTAAGAAAATCTGCAATAAACTGAAGTAGGAAATTAAGAAACAGTGACTTTCCCACACTCATTGGTCTCTTGAGTATAAGGGAAAACTGACTGGCTTACCTCCTTCCCCAATGAATACTAGTACTGTGCCAAATGTTTGGGGACAAGGTCCAATAGTCAAGCTTACCTTAAATTGGTCCAGTCTTATGACCAATAACATGCTGGCAACAGTGAGTACGGTAAACCCCCCGTATTCGCGTTCTCACGATTCGCGGACTCACACATTTGCGGGTTTCTCTGTGGAACATATCTAGCCATTATTCGTGGAAAATTCGCCTATTTGCGGTATTTTTCACTGAGAAATATTCACTAGTTACAGTGTTTTCATATAATTTTCATGAAGAAATGCACTTTTTGTGATAAAACTATTAAAATATCCATTTTTACAGGGTTTTTCTGTGTTTAAACTATCAAAATGGGCAGTTTTAAGTGTTTTTAGAGGGGTTTTAAGTATTCGCGGATTTTAGCTATTTGCGGGGGGGTGTGGGACGCATCCCCTGCTAATACAGGGGGGTTCACTGTATATCTAGGTACAATCTGAAGCAGTTCTGAAAGGATAGATTTACGAATTACTTATTCTTAGGGCAGATAGGGGAATTTCCCAGATCAATTTCAATAACCCATATGTATGGTACATGATTCTACTATTTCCAATGTTGAAAAGTGGATGAAAATCAATATTTCAGAGTCCAGATGATGAAGGGGTCTCACGCAGGACTTAAAATATGACTAAAGACATCCATGAAAAAGAAAAATTATATTTATGATACTGCCTTTATATGTTTCAATTCTCTTCTGGGAATGTTGTGAAAGGGTTTCAGCATTGAGAAGTAAACAAAATTCTATATTACTGAAATGGGGAAATGATTCGCTACCAAGGTGCCTACAGTATGTACGTAAATCTAATTCCATCTAATGAAAAAATTAAACCTCAACATAGAAATCAATTGGAAATTTATCCAATTCTTAAGCTGGCCAAAAAATTTTGGGGTTAGCTCTACCATTCACCAATTTCCACCTATCATTTGCAAATCCTTAGAGTAACTCTACCATCAAATATAAACCTATGACTTAGTGGCCTGGCTAAGCTCTATGTATATACCCAAACTTATACCTATACTTTAATTTAACTGTGCTCATAAAAATTACATCTTGGGAAATTAACTTTAAAGAAAATAATGTGCTAAATTCCAAGCTTTTACTGTGAAGAACCAACAAATACAGATCCTAAAAAATCTTCATCTGGTTTCTTGTTCTTTAATTTCTTCAGTTTCCGTTTTTCCTTAAGCTTCTTCCTTTCAGCTATTCTTTTCTTAAAAATAGCATCTTTTTGTTTCTTATCCTTTTTCTTTATAATTTCACTGTCTGTATTTCGCTGTTTAAACACAAAACCTGATTTTATATCCACTTTGTTAGTAGGGACAGCAGCATCAACACTTTCACCAGCATTTTCTGAAGTTTTATCTTTTAACTGTTCTTTTTTCTCCTTTTTCCTCTTTTTCTCACTAGTCTCAGACACTTTAACAAAGTGATCTGTTTCCTGACGAACTTGTGAAATTGCAGCATTCATACGCTGTCGGTAGGACTCGCGTTCATATTCCAATCTCTGATGGAGGAATGCCCATTTAAACCTTTAAACAAATGAAAGAAGGTGAGTAATAGCTAGATGAGAGTACATTACATTATACCTAACAATACTGCTTCTTTAATATAAAATGGTACTCTACTCAAAGGTAATGTTGGCCTTAGATCAACAAACTCATGAGATGGAATTACTAATTACTGGAAAATATACTACAAAAGGCTACCTGACTGGCTTGAGGCCTCCCTTACCAATTACTGTTCAGATTAACCTAATTCACAACCTGTTCTTTACCGAGTTCTTACATTAGGACTTACAAGTCATACAGCTTTTTGAAAACTAGGTTGCTGAGTTCCTCCTAGAAGCTGGCTGATTTCATGACAACCACAATAGTTTTAAGAAACAAACTCTCATTCTTGATTTCTCTAAAAAATATATGCAATGAAAAGATATAAAAATGTATCATTCTAAGGAAAAGCAAACATTCAAAATATAAATAATCTGAAATACAATCAAGAACTTGGAAAACAGACAATTCAGAATTGTCCTTAATTGAATGTGAAAAAACAAAGTTGTTTGCAGTATTTGGTAAGGATTAACCATGGGTAATACGAGCTCCCTAAAAATTTTAGTGTACATTGTGCATGTGTACACATTTTTGTATATATACTGTACAGTATATGTAAATATTTCTCCTACATTAAGCCGTACCCCTAAAAGAGGGTGCCTTCTAAGAAAAATCAACACTGGTCACTACCAAAATTCATTCTTAACTACTTCACTACTGAGTCATGGATGAACCCTCTGTAAAGAAAACTTTTTCCCATGGGTTAACCCTTGTGCATACAAACTGTGTTGTTGAACTCTATTAAATATGTAATATTCCTCTTCCTGGATATTAATGACCTAGCTTTGCAGTATCTTATTCACATTATCTAAGTCCTCCTCCCCTCCCTCCTTACACTTCTAAATTATGCACCTTTTTCACCAATCAACTGTCCTCCATTCTTTCCTTACAACAAACCACTCTACATTCTTACGACACATCATGTCAGACAATTGCCACTGGGAAAATTGCCACTGGGAAAATTGCCACTGGGTAAATTGCCACCGGGAATATTGCCACTGGCAAAATTGCCCACCTAGGAATATTGCTACCCGGAATATTGCCACTATGATTTTTTATTTACTTATAAAAGAGACTGTTACAAAAAGTTTATAAACTAAAATTTTTTTCTTTTAATTTTAGTTTTAAAAACTGTTTACCTATTAATATTGCTAGAGATATTTCATTAATAAAAGTGACTTGAGAAAATATAGAGGAAAAAGAAAAAAAAATAAGAACGCGATTTTATAACAACAAGTATTTTGAAAATTTAGATCATAAAGAATACATAAGAGAGAACAAAATTGGTTTATTAAAAAACATGCATGTTATAAACAACGGAACATAGATATCTTATTTTATCATCATAAGTGCTGTAGTTTAAGATGATGTTCTTTATTCTGGCATTTAAATCTTTATTCTTTTTCTTGTCTGGAAGTGAATCCCCGCGCTCAAAATGAATTCTCTTAGCTTTTGCTAAGCATTCCTCATCTTTGAGTGCGTCAATTAGTCTCCAGATACTGGGGTGGGCATTACTAACTGATTTGTTAAGCGCATTATGAAATGCCTCCGTGTTGTTATTTGTTCGTGGTAAAGAATTTATAACACGGCTATAGACATTCCAGAAACAGATTGGAAACGTAGGTGTAGCTCTTCGTCTGTTATTCTGTGTCCCTCTCTCAATTCCTATGTATGTTGATTCAAAATAGGCAAGAAATTCCTGTGGTATTGCATCATCGTCCGATAGTTCTTCGAAAACCCAAATAACATCTTGGCTTGGCACAAAAGCTAGGGCTGAAAAATGTCGCATTTTTAAAGAAAATTCGTTGTTGTTGTGGTATTCTTGTTTAAAACCCAGTGCAACTATTTTTCTATACAGTGATTGTGATAAATGGAAGAAACACCCATTAAGGGAAACATTAGGGAAAACAGCCATTATTCCATTGAAACAGGCCCTTTCAAAATCAACTGTTGTATTTTCGGGCTCTTCACTACTTAAAAGCTCACTCACTTTTTCATAGAGTCTTCTATATGTTAGTTCTGTCTTGTTAGGTAAAACAGTAAAGACACGCGGGATGCTCAATTTACCTTGCTGCACATGAATGGTTAACAATTGATAATAAAATTCTGGAGCAACTTTAAATGTACCGTCAATTGCCCAGTTGTTAAAGTATTTCAAATCTTGTAGCCCAGCATCAGATGCAAATATCAATATGCGATCCTGATCGTCAATACCTGAATCATATTGAAGGAAAGTTTTCCCGCCATCTATGATTGTAAATTCTAGTGGTATTGCATACCCTGTCCTTCCACTTGGTAAGGAAGGAAAATTTGAAAGGTTTTGTCTCCACTTCTTGATATTTCTGCTTATGTTACTTGTATTAGGCATTTGAGATACAACAGCTTCATCGAGAGATGCTGTAGCTTGAGATACCAGGACACGACTTGATTGGTGAGACGTTTTCACTTTTTCTTTTAAAGTTTCATGTGCAACTTTAGCATCTACTTGATCTTTCGTTGATGAGCGTGTGTTTTTTTACATGATTCAAAACCTCAAAGTCTTCGGCCGACGTTTTTGTATGCAGTCTAGCCTTGCAGTGTCTCTTTTTCCGTTGGCTACACACCCAGTATATGACTGTATTGTCCTTGTTTGTCCCATGTTTATGATACATAAACTGTTGCTCATCAACAAGCATATTATTTCCACGTTCACTCTTAATGATGGACACCATTATGGGCTGAAGTTAGCAGAAATACTAAATTGTTAGTTGAATATTCGAACGTTGTCAACTCATTTAACCTATACAAAAAAAAGAGGTAAACAGTTTTCAAAACTGTAATAAAAAGGGAAATCTTGAGTGACAAATAGATAATAAAAGTTTGGGACATAAGTAAATAAGGTTGTAGCATCTGTCTGTATAGATCATATCATCTAATTTTTCATAAGTAAGAAGAAATTATTTTCATAGTGGCAATATTCCGGGTAGCAATATTCCTAGGTGGGCAATTTTCCCAGTGGCAATATTCCCGGTGGCAATTTTCCTGGTGGCAATTTTCCCAGTGGCAATATTCCTAGCACCACGACACATACAGTATACGGTGTCAAATAACCTTACAAGCTTTGACCTTTATTCTTTTATTCCACATCCACACTTCATTTCCATAGAGGGGAGCTGTCTCAGCAATCCCTTTATATGTCTAAATTGGCTTCCACAGACAAAAGTTGCTTCCCAATTTTTTGCACATTTACTCCCAGTCACCTATACAAATCAATTAAACCGAAGCTATCCACATGCAAGTTCATTATCCCAACTTCCTGGTTCCCTTTTACCCTTACTAACTTACTCTTACACAAATCCAATCTCAACTTTTAGTTTTCTGTATAAGAAAACTATGGTGCCAGCTTTGTCTGTCAGTCTGCCCTTAGATCTTAAGAGCTACTGAGGCTAGAGGGCTAAAAATTGGTATGTTACTCATCCACCCTCCAATCATCAAACACTGAATTGTAGCCCTCTAGCCTCAGTAGTTTTTACTTTATTTAAGGTTAAAGCTAGCCAGAACTGTGCTTCTGGCAACAATATAGAATAGGCCACCACTGGGCCATGGTTAAATTTCATGGGCCGTGGCTTATACAGCATTATACCAAGACCACCGAAAGATAGATCTTTTTCCGGTGGCGTTGATTACATTCTGTAGCGGCTGTGCAGAAAACTCAATTGTGCCAAAGAAACTTCGGCGCATTTTTTTACTTGTTTCCACTTACAAAACACTTTCAAAATCTTTCAGTACATTGTCTCTTCACTTCTTCCCAATCATTAAAGTAGTGCCTCAAGCATCAAGCATTCAGAACTCCATTTATGACTCATTTTCTTAAACCACAACTTTGCACCTACTGTATGTCTAATGTCCTTTCTCTCACTTGTCTAATTTCATCCATACTGATATCAAACAGTCGGGGAGACATAAAACACCCTTGTCTCCATCTTACATTTACATCTAACTAGTTATTCTCCTGTTTCCATTTTTAATACCTGCTCAGTTAACTTTTAATTGCTCTCCACAACTTATCCTATATACAAGTACCATATATCCTCTAATAACTTCTACACTGACTTTCTGTTGATTCTGTCATAAGTTTTTTCTAGGCACTTACACATTTTTCTTTTACTTTCGAACTTCACATAAATTTTATAAAGAACAAGATTTGCATCCCTTCTCCCTTGTCTAAACCTAAACTGTTCTTCCCCTATCAAGCCATCTGTCATCTGCCTTACTTTCTCAATCAACATCCTACCATACTACCCTCCTTGATAAACTAGGTATTTTATGCCCCTACAATTCTAACAGTTTCCTCTGTCACCTTTAATTTTGTTCACAATGAAACTGCATTACATGTACAGTACATGTTTTCCTCTTCTATAATGCACGTGCACCTCAATCTCTCATTTTCTTCTTCACTAAACATCTCATTTCTTCACAATGTCATTTGCAAAGTTTATATTTGTCATCTTTATCATGACCTTATACCAACAAACACTCCCAGTTGATGCTATGTTCACACCAAGGATTTTTACATACTCCTCAGCAATTACTTTCGCCTGCTTGTCTATAACCCTCCACCCTTTTCTTCCTTACATACTCTTCTTATCACACCAACTTCTTGTAATAACATTCACAACCATTCCTATCCAAATCAAGTGTATCTCTGACCTCCAAATGCTTAAGCAAGGAGCAAATTCATTCCTGCTTTCTACTGATGTTTCCAGAATTCTGATGTACCAGTCTATATACCCCCTATATGGGGGTATATAGAATAAAATTCACTCTTAACTACTGAATCATGGATGAACCCTCTGTAAAGAAAACTTTTTCCCATGGGTCAACCCTTGTGCATACAAACTGTGTTGCTGAACTATTAAATACGTAGTATTCCTCTTCCTGGATTTTAATGACCTATCTTTTCAGTATCTTATTCACATTATCTAGGTCCTCCTCCCCTCCCTCCTTACACTTCTAAATTATGCACCTTTTTCACCAATCAACTGTCCTCCATTCTTTCCTTACAACAAACCACTCAACATTCTTACGACACATACAGTATACGGTGTCAAATAATCTTACAAGCTTTGACCTTTATTCTTTTATTCCACATCCACACTTCGTTCCCATAGAGGGGAGCTGTCTCAGCAATCCCTTTAAACGTGTCCTATTTCAGCAATCCCTTTATATGTCTAAATTGGCTTCCACAGACAAAAGTTGCTTCCCAATCTTTTGCACATTTACTCCCAGTCACCTATACAAATCAATTAAACTGTACAAATCAATTAAACTGAAGCTATCCACATGCAAGTTCATTATCCCAACTTCCTGGTTCCCTTTTACCCTTACTAACTTACTCTTACACAAATCCAATCTCAACTTTTAGTTTTCTGTAAAAAACTATGGTGCCGGCTTTGTCTGTCAGTCCGCCCTCAGATCTTAAGAGCTACCGCGGCTAGAGGGCTGCAAATTGGTATGTTAATCATCCACCCTCCAATCATCAAACACTGAATTGTAGCCCTCTAGCCTCAGTAGTTTTTACTTTATTTAAGGTTAAAGCTAGCCAGAATTGTGCTTCTGGCAACAATATAGAATAGGCCACCACTGGGCCATGGTTAAATTTCATGGGCCGTGGCTCATACAGCATTATACCAAGACCACCGAAAGATAGATCTATTTCCGGTGACGTTGATTACATTCTGTAGCGGCTGTGCAGAAAACTCAATTGTGCCAAAGAAACTTCGGCGCATTTTTTTACTTGTTTCCACTTACAAAACACTTTCAAAATCTTTCAGTACATTGTCTCTTCACTTCTTCCCAATCATTAAAGTAGTGCCTCAAGCATCAAGCATTTAAAACTCCATTTATGACTCATTTTCTTAAACCACAACTTTGCACCTACCGTATGTCTAATGTCTCTCACTTGTCTAATTTCATCCATACTGATATCAAACAGTCGGGGAGACATAAAACACCCTTGTCTCCATCTTACATTTACATCAAACTAGCTATTCTCCTGTTTCCATTTTTAATACCTGCTCAGTTAACTTTTAATTGCTCTCCACAACTTATCCTATATACATGTACCATAAATCCTCTAATAACTTCTACACTGACTTTCTATTGATTCTGTCATAAGTTTTTTCTAGGCACTTACACATTTTTCTTTTACTTTCGAACTTCACATAAATTTTATAAAGAACAAGATTTGCATCCCTTCTCCCTTGTCTAAACCTAAACTGTTCTTCCCCTATCAAGCCATCTGTCATCTGCCTTACTTTCTCAATCAAAATCCTACCATATTTACCCTCCCTGATAAACTAGGTACTTTATGCCCCTACAATTCTAAGTTTCCTCTGTGACCTTTAATTTTGTTCACAATGAAACTGCATTACATGTACAGTACATGTTTTCCTCTTCTATAATGCAAGTGCACCTCAATCTCTCTTTTTCTTCTTCACTAAACATCTCATTTCTTCACAATGTCATTTGCAGTTTATATTTGTCATCTTTATCATGACCTTATACCAACAAACACTCCCAGTTGACGCTATGTTCACACCAAGGATTTTTACATACTCCTCAGCAATTACTTTCGCTTGCTTGTCTATAACCCTCCACCCTTTTCTTCCTTATATACTCTTCTTATCAAACCAACTTCCTGTAATAATATTCACAACCATTTCTATCCAAATCAAGTGTATCTCTGACCTCTAAATGCTTAAACAAGGAGCAAATTCATTCCTGCTTTCTACTGATGTTTCCGGAATTCTGATGTATCGGTCTGTATACTCCCTATAAGGGGGTAGTTCCATCAGTGGACCTCATGTGGTGCACTGTAGGCATTACTTAATGTTCGTTGCAGCGTCCCTTCGGCTCCTAGCTGCAACACGTTTCATTCCTTTTACTGTACCTCTATTCACATTCTCTTCATCCATCTTTTCCTAACAACTAATTAATAGTGCAACTGCAAGGTTTTCCCTCTGTTACACCTTTCAAACATTTTTACTGTCAATTTCCATTTCAGTGCTGAATGACCTCTTAGGTCCCAGTACTTGGTCTTTGGACTAAATTCTATACTCTATTCTGTTCTTATTTTATATTACTCATATTTATTTATTTACCACCTTTTCCTATAAATTGTCTCTCTCTGCAGGTTGATTTTCCTTTGGAACCCTCTTGTTAATAATCTGTTGAATCTATCCACAAGGGTTTTCTGGTGAAGATTTAAAAGAAAGAAATAATAACCGGATGTACTTCTAGCCACTCCTCTCTTCACCATTGAATCCATCAACTTGTTCTTCCCTCTACCGTTCTAACATTGCCTATTTGCCAAGTTTACCTATTAATAATCGTCTTTAGAGAGAATATACTGTATACATTTCCAAACACATTTCCACGAGACCATTCACTCATTTATTCAAGGTTCTATCTATAATAAAAAATGCCATCTTTCTCTTTGACAACTACCCTGCATCATCCAACTTTTTTATATTCTGCAAAGCAAAACAGCACAGAATAAGCCTCTCCAAAAATATTCTTATTTACCCTCATTCTTTTTCATTTCTAGACATTATCCTCAAACTAACACCTGCACTCTTTCAACCTTACCCCAAGATATTCCTGAGACTACAAACTATCTGTTCCAGGCCTATACACCATTCAGTTACTTTATGCACGATCACTTGTCCCTTTCATGCCTTTCACCTTCATCTCACTATGGCTAAAACATCCAACTTTATGTCCTTACACAAATCAAGTCATATACAGGTTTCTCTTGTGCACCTTATCCTTGCATATTCAAAACCATAAGACTTGCACAATATTACATTCTTTCTACACATTTCTTGCAATTCTGTTTCGGATATGGGACTGCAAGCTTTATCCCATGGTCATATGGTGACATTCACTCCTCGGTGGTAAGAACCTTACTAAATTTTTCCAAGAATCCCACAGGAGTGAAAAAGCATAATTATTGTTGGCCTCAGGATAAGAACTTCATTTACCATTCGGAGCACTTCCTCCCACCAAGGGGTCCACAACTCTTTCCTAAGTGGTCCTTTGCCTTGAGATACATTACATTACATATGTACTCTAAACTGCTTGTACTTGTTAGGGAAAAAATGTCAGTGATGTACCACTTGACACCACCACAATAATTGTCCTCAGTGAACAAACAAGATCTGCCATGAAGTTACTGTAGACAGACACATCTGCTATTTAAGGGACATTCACTTCCCTAAGGCATTCACAACCCTCTATTGGGTGCTTCCCAGTCTTGGAATACAGTACATAGCGTACCAATACCTCATTCAAACTGGATGGTATCTCTTGGCGATATTAACAGATACTTCATAACGAGGACTGTGTGTTCTGGAAAGCTTGTAACTTTTTTGAATAAGTATCTCCACTAGATACCATCCAGTTTGAATGAGGTCCTGTATATATATATATATATATATATATATATATATATATATATATATATATATATATATATATATATATATATACATATATATCTCTCTCTCTCTCTCTCTCTCTCTCTCTCTCTCTCTCTCTCTCTCTCTATATATATATATATATATATATATATATATATATATATATATATATATATATATGTATATATATATATATATATACACATATATACATATATAATCATGAAGCTACAAATGTCGCAATATCAAATTCACGCTACCTCGAGTATCTCCGATGGAGCATTATCACGAAGGGGAATTTATATAAGTGATAAATGAATAAGTACCACTGGGATGCGAACCCTTGACATGGACCCATTCAGCGACTCCAGTGGACGTTATCAAATTACAATTTGATAAAAACGAATAAGGTACTAATTAAAATCACAGACACACTACAAGCTATGCAAGCTATTAAATATATATACATTAAATATATATATATATATATATATATATATATATATATATATATATATATATATATAATATATATATATATATATATATATATATGTTAACGGCGGGGTTCTGTTCAGAAGGTGTGATGATAACCGAAAATTGGCAATTTCTGCGTTTTTTTGGCGAATGTCGGGGCTTATTGGCGCCAAAAAGTGATGATTTTTGGTTATTAGCACCTCTGTTAGGTATGAATCGGTGCCAATACCCAATTATCGGTACCAATAAGTGGAATATATATGTGCATATTAATGATTTACATATTTGCCACAAGTTTACCTATTACCCTGCTGTCACAATTCATTGTAAGACCAGTGTGCAGATTTTGTTACTAATTTTGCATCATTTGACTTTTGTAATCTGTCAGGTTATAAATAAGTTTCATTAACCAGACAAAATACTGCATATATTTTTAATCTGAATACGGATTTGCAAAATAACCTGGACTGGACAGTTAGGCACAAGGAAAGCAAGAGCTAAAGGTTCACAAGAATACAATTAACTATTTTTTGCAACTATAACTACAAATTTAATGTTGGCACATAACAATATTATTACTAGGTATTATTTGCCCTATGGAATGGATCTGTCTTTTGTCAAAAACACACAATTAAGAAAGTGGTTTTATTTTTAATAAAAATAACATAACTTACCTTGGAAGGTACTTTATATTCCACAGCTCGTCATAACAAGCATCTTTCTTCTTACCACCAACTTTATTACTATTAAGCATCATGGTCACCCATTTGGCTTTCCTCTTACTTTTAAATTCTATCCAACCTTCAGTGTACTGCTGGGACTTTTTGGAACTGGATTTAGTTTTATCTGAAAACAGAATTTCAGTTAAATGTATAACCAAGAATAAAAAACCTCAATGTAACGGACTAAACCATAAGAAAGTAGAAAGCATTATGAAAATTTCCATGTTTCATGAACAGTCACTAGTTCTAAAGCTGTATTTCCAACTTGCACCTAAAAGTTCTTCCTAAATTTATAAATACACATTACAAAAAAGAGCATTCAAACTCTGGTAAATATCACCAGGCAACGAAAATAGGTATACAAGGAGAGGAAGAGCGTCTAAACATGTGACGAGCAAAGATGATAATCTGGGAGTAATGGACTCAGAATCTAAACAGAAAGAAAATGTTTGGGAGAAAAAATAATCATGAAAAAGGGAAAAGACATAATAAGGGAACTATATATATGATGAAAATATGAAACTGCACTTCACAATAAAGAAACAATGAAACCACGTATTGTGAAAATCTCGGGTTAAAGAAAATTAACATGAACTGTAGGATGTTGATATTACTGAGGGATCAATGAAGAATGTGATATTTACAGAGGTAAGGAGAACCCTTGGGAAGATTAAAAGTGGAAAAGCTCTAAGACCATTTGAAGTGAAAAGCAACTTCATACAAGCAACTGGGGGTCCAGTCTCTGACAGACTAACTTTTATACATGAAACCACTATAAAAGACAGGATCAAATGAGTGGAAAATACTATAGTTGTACTACAACCGCATTATAAACTACAAAGGAAAATGGGATGTATTACAGTGCAAAAAGTGTGGTAT
Organism: Macrobrachium rosenbergii; assembly: GCF_040412425.1. Taxonomy (NCBI): domain Eukaryota; kingdom Metazoa; phylum Arthropoda; class Malacostraca; order Decapoda; family Palaemonidae; genus Macrobrachium; species Macrobrachium rosenbergii. Next base: position 28,123,152 of record NC_089751.1, on the reverse strand, counting down.
GCAAGAAGAAAGGCCATAAAAATTGCAAACTGACTATTGTAAGATTGGCTTCTTGCCACATAAATCAACAACAGAGACTGTTTATATGATGAGGCAACTGCAGAACCATAAAAATCTGTGGAGATTATTCCAAATATCTATGCATCTTGGGAAGCATTTGTCAGCATACCAAGAAAAACAACTAGAAAGGCATAACAAAAGTGGAGGGCAAAGAAACACTTGTTATGTGTGTGATGTGACCATATTATAACACATGGTCTAAAGTGAAGGCAATGATGATATATCAGACAACTTGGAAGTAACTTTTTTTGTGATAATCAAAGATGAGTACTAAGACCTGTATTATTTTCCTTCACTAGCTGATATATCATAAGAATTTGAAGTAAATTTTGGTGATCACTAATGATGAGCACTGAGACCTGTACTCTATCCCTTCTCTAGCTGATATAAGAATTTTAAGTAAATTTTGGTGATCAATAAAGACGAGCACTGAGACCTGTATTCTGTACCATCACAACGGAGTAAGCTACAAATGAGCACAGAAAGCAAGGCCCTTGGGTGCTGCAACACAGATAACCCCCTTAACACCTTAAAGAAGGGGCTATAAAGAATTCTATAAAAAGATGGAAGAAGGGAGCAGAGAAGAGGGGAGGACTGAAAAACTATTTAAGTGAAAACAAACTTTTGGCGACAGATAAGGAGGCCAAAATAAACCACAGCAGATAAAGTGGCTGTGTACATGCTAGAATTCAATGCTGTTTCAAATGTAACAGATGGCATGACAAGACAGGAATTTTTCTGATGTCTGAAAAGTATTTAAAAAACCAAGAAGGGAAAAGAGGGAGGTGAGGGTGGATTATGTAAAGGAAGAAAAAACAAGCCTTAGTAAAGAATGAAAATTCCTGTTACCTTGGGAGCAAACTACATTGTGATGGTGAACAAAAGACAGTACGGAAATGAGTAGTAACAGCTTGGATGCAGTAGTAACAGCTCACCAGATCACTGGTAAGTATGAGTACAGTAAACCCCCGTATTTGCGGTCTCACGATTTGTGGATTCACCTATTCACGGATTTCTCTATGGAACATATATACATATTACTTGCTGAAAATTCGCCCATTTGCAGTATTTTTCACTGAGAAATATTCACTAATTACTGTATTTTCATATAATTTCATGACTAAATGCACTTTTCGTGATAAAACTATTAAAATACTAAGGTACCCAGGTAGTGCTTGAGTTCCAATAACTCGCCTTACAATATGATTTTGGAAAGGGGTAAGCAACTAATACTGATACAACAATATTTATAAAATATTTTTAAATTTTGGGCAGGCAGCAGCATACAATCAGGCAGCAAGAGACCTTTTCCTCCATCTTTTTATCCCATCTTCTAGTTAAAAAAGTAAAAGAGAATGATAAAGGTATTGTTAGTAAAGTTATACTCTTGTGTAAATATGTACAGCCATAATCAACTGAAAGAGAAATGTTGTTTTGCTTATAACCGAATCGGATAACAACAGCTGTTTTGCTTGTATTTCAACCATCGTACAGTAGTAAACAATTACCACATTTATAATAAAAATAATGTTAAGTATAATAAGACTGATATATTTTTACATTATACCCTAAAGGATCAGCAAGGAAATATACTGCTAAATTTAAGCTGCAAGTTGTAGCTGAAGCTGAGAAAACAATGTTCAAGCTGCTAATGACTATAAATTATCATGCATCGGCAACATGGATGAAACTTGACAGCAATTAAAACTGGAGAGAAAATATTTTAATCACAACTACTGGGCATGAAAGAACACACATTACTGCTATTTTTATGCTGATAAACGAAAAATATGTAAAGTTAGTATTATGATAAAATCGAGTGAAAATAGCGAACAGAATCTTGATTTTTTTGGGCACAAAACAAACATGCCCCCAAAACGGCCAAAATCATCTACCAACAAAAAAAATAGCTAAAAAAATTTCACAACGAGACATATTTAAGTTATATTTCGACTTAAAAACACTTCGTATAACAAAAGATAACCTTGCCCCATATAAATAAAGTATCTAGAGATTCATTTACACTAACTAGAAGCACAAAAAGCGCTCTGAACTGAGTAAAATACGGCGAAATAACCTTACCGTGTAATCAATTTCCAAACCAAAACACTGATCACTATGATCGAAATTTATAATACAAAAGCAATATAAGAATATATACAATTTTGTTGGATACAGTGAATTAAAGCATACCATTTTAAAAGATCCATGGAAAATATGCATATTTGTTATGTTGATGTTTGTATAATGTAGGCTAGACTACCACATATGTATATGATATACCATAGTGTAGGCTAAGTTAATTTTTGTGTTATTCAATTTCTCTTTGTATTGAATTATCATAAGTCACTCTGCATGACCCTCCAGAATTAGCTGATATTAATAATTACTCGCCTAACCTAACCTAGTTGGCTGCATTCCCTGGCTTGGGGGGGGGGGGCTTCGCCCTCCTGGACACCACCCTTTGTAGAAAACGAAAACTTTCGATTATTACAATAACTAAACCAATCTAACCTAACCTAGTAAGCTGCGTTACCTGGCAGGGGGGCTTTGACCCCCAGGGACCCCCCCTTTAAAGGCAACCTAAATTAAACGGACATAGTTAAAACAGGTTAACAAATTGTTGCAGTTGTCAGACGGGTTATGAACTATTCCAGCCCAAACAGGCGGACCCAAGGGTTGGAAAGGGGAAGGTGTAACTTGTGAAGTTCCCAAATGGAAATGGAAACCCCCCACAGCCCCTCCAGCAGCGGGAGAATCTTCTCCGTCCATCCCCCTTGAAATCCCCCTCTCCCTCCAGCTTCATGTAGGGTGCAGCCCCAACTTTCGGGGCCTATTTTCAACTGTAATGCCGTATTGTAACATTCATAAGGTAAACATCACCTGTAGGGAATGTGTTAACGTACAGGAGCATTAACGATTGTGAGTTAGGAACTCAAAATCAAGGTAAGAGGAAAGGAAAGCGGGTTATGAAGTACGTAAACAGAAAGGAATGTTGGCAACTTTCAGTGTGAAAGCCCCCAATGTTTCCCCTGGTTTGTAACCATCCATTCAGTCTGCAGTACATAGAATTAGGAGGTTTTTCCTCAATGCAGAATTAATGATGTAACGTGATTGGTTGGATAAGCATTTTTTGGCCCCAGACCCCCGTTTCCTCAGTAAGGAGTCAGGCTGTGAACCAAAAGCTCCCATATAAGAATGCGCATGCGAGACAACATTCAAAACGGCTGTAGTAATGGAAGGGTTTGTCTTTGTAACGGTTTCCCTGGTCGTCTTGTTCCTTCTGTGTTTGTGTAAGGGTTTTTCGCCTCTGTAGTACCATATACAGTAAAATTTGACCATCTCCTCACCCCACTTGGTCTACGCCAACCATAACCCTGCTTTCCCTGAGGGTCCCCTAAATTGTGGGACAATAACAAGTGGGGGAGCAAATCCCCCTGTACTGGAGGTATACCCCACCCATAACCCGGCTTTCCCATCGGGTCCCCAAGTTTGTTGGATGAAGATCTGTGGTTAATTACAGGTTAATTACAATTGTGCAACAAAAACTGAAGGTAAATCCATAATTAGCAACCAAAAAACTGTGGAAAAAGTTAAGTTAGAAGGAAATTGCCACATCAGAGCAACTACTTGGTTCTACCTTTCACTTGTTCCATGTTTCCCTCTGCTGATGGGCTAACCTTGGTTTTCTGCTGTGGCCCCCCATAAATGTAGGATATAAGAGGGAAGGTCCACTTCTCCACATGGAATGCCACATAAATTTGGAAAAAGTAAAGGAGAAGGCTACATGAGGAAATCATTTACTGATATTGGGCTAGGCCCTAATTTTCTGACTAAAACATATAGAAGTGGTGCATAAGCCTAGAATGCAGTACAGGCTAGATACTTATAGAAAAATACCAAGATATTGAGAAATTTACCATCTTTTATGTTTTTGCATTAATCCCTGAGTGGCTGATGCTAGCCTAACATTGGCAGAAGCTCCATGGGTTGCTGTGTTTAGTACCAGTCCCTCCAGGCCTAGGGGTATGAAAGTAAAAAATACAGAGAAATAAGGTAAATTTCTCATTATATTGCAAAATTCCTCAAATGATCTCATCTGTACTGCACTAGGTATGTACACCAATTTCTACATTATTTGGAAAAAAATTATATTAAACGATACATTTGTGTGGCAGTCTCCTTTAATTTACCACAACTTCTTAGTATAAAGCCTACGTCTACACGAGATAGGCATACTGGCCATTAACCTGCTGGATACAAGAAGCCTACATAGGCCTAGGCCTATCCTAAGCTACCTGAATGAAGAAAAAGCCTAGGCCTGGAATATGCCATTTAGCAAGCGTTGAGGCTTGGGCAACTCACCATCGTTACTCGTCTGAAGGAACATCCTTCCAACTTCCCCGAACTCTGAAAAGTAACTTCTGATCTTTGTGGGATGGAAGCCCGTGGGAATCGTTGACAAATAAATTATTCCCGGTTTTCGCCTTTTTTGATCTTCTGTTGCCGATGTGGTGCTTTTTTCTGTGTCCATATTTTCCATTTTGGTTACACGGCTTGGATTATTTTTCCACTGGTAAGTAATCAATCACTGGAGGAGCCTAATTTCAAATACAGGCGATCGTGTCACGTTGCTATCTGTACAGGTTTTTGCCTTTTCGATCAGTATATACACTTCACCGAACACGCCGCTAGTAGTATTAGTAATGAACGGGATTTACCTTTGAAACGTCTCCCTTCGTGCTTGTTTAACCCTTGAACACAAAACCTGCAGCATAGATACAGCTCGCAGTATTTTCCGGAGACAAGCAGTTGAAGACTCGCGTACTTATCCTGTCAAAACTGAAGCAAATACTTCGATAATTCTGACTGCACACTTCTTAAAATATATCAATATTATTAACTTTTGTTTGTGTGTGGCAGTCAAAAGTGGATCTGATTACCAGTACATTATTTGCCACACGCAAAAACATATATTTACATATGACTACACAATGCAGTTTGTATAGTTGTGCAATTTATTCTTAATGTTAAATTTATCTTTGAATCAATTTACTCACTTCTAAACGGGGGTATTATAATAATGTAAGGGCTCTTTTCCCCTTCGTTTATTTGCACATGTCCATTTCATGAAGTATGATAATAACATTTTTACTTAATTTCTTATGAGGATATTTCTATATTATCGCTTTTTCTGAAGAGATGGAGGAGGAGAAAAAAGATGAAACAGATTTATGCCCCATAAAAGTAAGCAGTGTTAGGTTTCTGATGCGGTGTCTGCAGTTAGTACGAATCTGAATTTCTTTGCTGAGAGAGAGAGAGAGAGAGAGAGAGAGAGAGAGAGAGAGAGAGAGAGAGAGAGAGAGAGAGAGAGAGAGAGACCAGAGACAGATGGGGCACCATACATAGAGAAGTGGGAAAATAAAAATAACAGGTGAGAAAAAGGTGAATAGATATAGTGATAAAAAGACAAGAATTCTGAGAGAAATTCCCGTTATATAAACACATAATTATACAAAACCGAAAAATGACAACAAAATATATTAAATTACACGCCCACCTACTTTCTCGGAATAGAAGTATTGCCCAAAGATCAATTTCTCCCAGAACATACCAGCTTTTTAACAGAGATACAATTAGGATTCAGGCAGATTCGAGGTGTAAATCATGCAATTACACCTACGAGTATAAAGATAGCCAAAAGCAGTGATAGAAACAGTGTCACACTACAACATGAGACACTGAGAAATCATTCAGCGCAGTTTGGCATCAAGGTCTATTCTATAAGGTACACCATCTTCCACAAAACCCCAATCAATTTCAACCAATCAATTTATAACTTTCCACTGTCCTGCAAATATCACTTCCATTTAGCAATAAAATTGGCACAACCACACACCACAAAAATCTTGGTTAGGAACCAGCACATTCCTAATTTACGTTTTTAAGCAACATCCACCCCTAAGCCTTTTTACACAATATATGTAACGATTACACAATTCGTAAGTGACATGGTGCACGCTGTGCTCCAATGGTGCCCTTACGAAACTAGAACAAGAATCTCAACAACAAACATTTGGGAGAACAACTGGAAAGTTGAAAACTTAGTAGAAAAGCCAAATGACAGCCTTAAGAACCACCATCAAGAAACTGAAGGAAATGCAGAGGAATCACAGTAAATGAGCAAAACATCCCACTGGATAACGAGACTACAAATCTGGGTTACAAGTGATTCCAAGTTCAAACCAAACATTAGGGTATAGCGCCTACAGTTTTTGATGAATATGCAAAAGGAAATTAATCAGTCATATTTTATGATGGTAGAGTCAATTTGTTTTCGATTTCAATACCCAATACTTCCTCCTAATTGTCAGCATGGTTTCTGGAAATCTACATTCTGAAAATATTCTTGCACTTGTGAGGTAACATTTCATTTCATTATTTTGGGTATCTATGTTCAATAGAACCCTAAATCCACCACACACTCGTGTTTTTAATCTCATTTTTGGAGTGACTTCAAATTCTACCACTAGAGCAAAGGGTTTCATTTCTAGCCTCTTCATTATTGTAAGAATAGTTCCATCTAGATCTGGCACTTTTCCTTTCAGTGAGGTTTCCTCTTTTATCTCTTCACAGACTTCTGGAGCTGTGGCTTGGCCGCAACACAAGCACAGCCAACCAGGCGATCAAGTACGCAGAAAAAAGCGAGATCTCAGACACTGGGAAACTCCAGTTACTGCTTGAACTGCCCAGCAGCCCAACCAATGTTGACAGAGCGAGAACTGGCCTTGACAGCATTAATTCAGAGCCGACAAAACACAGTGTTCGTAAGGCCCCGCACGGCCTTAGGAAACAAACGAGTCACCATACAACGACTCATAAAACTGCTCAGCACTCCAGCAGTCATACAAACAACTGTACATGTAAATAAAAAGAAAAACACAACCCACGGGCGGAGTATCAATAATACAATGAAACCAAGTAAATAATAAAATAATAAAAACTAAAATTTTCCTGACCGAACAAGCCTAGAAAGCTACTTTACTTTTAAAACAACAAAAGGAGTTCACGAGTAATTAACTGGGCAGAATTATGAAGATTCCCCACCACAACGCAAAAATGTATATATATTTTTTAAAGGAATGTTTTGCTAGTAAGCTCATTCCTCATTTTCTTGTTTTATCTTTTATAGTATTGTACAAGAATATTCTGTCCTGTACGCCAGTTCATCAAATTTACAAGACAGAATCCTCTGAGGATTCATTTGCTAAAAACACTAAAGGATAGCCAGTACTTAGTGGTCTGCAGTTCCTAGCTGACGATGACCAGTGACCACCAGCCATTGCCTAATGGATTTTAACTAAGGTTGTAAGGTGTCAAAGAAACGAGCAGGTAAAGGTTACTGCTGATTTATTACAGATCCAGGCGGCTTATATTGCGGCCGACTGACGCCGGGCCGTGAGAGACAATGGAATTGACTGTGACCTGAGGTCGAAACAATAAACAATAATATGCAGTGAACGAGTACGAATTACAATACGAAACATACAGAGACACAATATAGATACAGTCTTGATGCCTGTGAATGAAGAAACATGTGATACACAATGTGTGACATTCGTATAAATACCATAAAGTAAAAATGATTAAAATGCGTGACCTGGCACGTTTTAGGCGTGACTAATTTAGCTTGAAGAAAACGGGAAGTCACCAAAGAAAACAAGCTCAGCGGAGACTTAATTAATGGCGCCGCCGAAACACTATCCTGGCGCCGAATTGGTGACAGTACTTGTAAGAGCCCCGACGCTGTCTCTTCCAAACACGTGTGTGTTCGTGTGTTCGTCGATCGTCATCATCGGAGTCGACAGGACAAAACAGGAGCGTCTCGTTTTCTTTCTCTACAGGAACGCGATTTCAACCATACAATATTTCAGTCTTTCTCCTAAGCATTGTTGTCTTAACGTATGTACAATCACCACTACTTGCATTGCCATGCAAGCATTCTAATCATGTACTCATAATGTTCCAACGAATCTTCTGTATCAAACTGTGTGTATGTTTCTGTTTGTGAAGACGCCAAAGGTCTCTCCATTTCACATTTATTATGCTATTGCATTGTATCCATTAATCTGTCTTGAATCTCATGCAATTGGCCATATGTAGAATTTCCTGACCCTTCCACTGATGTATGTTTCATCACCATATGTTAATCATGTCTCTTGATATCGCCATCTGTTTGTCTGGCGACAAACACAGATGTCTGAACCTTTTATGTCCGTTTTACCTGTCTGTGTGTAGACGCTACCGCTTCGCACGCGCGTCAATAACATCTTCCAAGATTCTGTACATTTATCTCAGTAAGGAACAACCAATAAACCAGTTAACACCCAGCCAGTATGTCGCTCATAACCCAGTCCTTAGCACTGGTGACCCGGAGTGACTCGAAGGACCCGGCCGACCCAAGATGACGACCCACGCCTGATAAGACCCTTCGCGCCTCGCTGTTTCCCGCCGTTCCTGAGTTCTCAGTATTAGTCCGACCCTCCGAGATGACCCACTCCACCACCGAGCCCTGGATACCTCCTCCAGGAAACCTGAAGCCGCCCCCGCACTCGGCTGGACGGAGCTGACCAACGAAGGACCAGCCACATCATCCTTCAGCCTGCTGCCGCCTCTCGAGCTGGCTACCAAGGATCAGCCGCCGTCATCCTTCAGCCCTCGAGCCGGCCACCGAAGGATCATCCGACGTCACCCCTTCAACCAGCTCCCGTCCTCCTCGAGCTCCTGCTGGCGGTGCCGCCCTTCAGCCTCCTACCCGCCTTCCGGGAGGAGTTGGCGAAGAAAATTTCCCGTCACGAAGCTTATCTCCTGCCGCTTGTTCGTTGCCACCCGAGACTGGTGTTGACAGGGAGATCTACGACCATGCCCCAAGCGTCTCTTGGTTGAGGTCGTGGCGTGGATTATTGGCAAGGTCGATAGCACAGGCGGCCCGCTCGGCGATGGGCAGGAGCAAGCCGAGGAGGAACTTTTTTGTGGTGCTGTATGTGAGGGTGAGTGTTTGGGTACCCGCGAGATGAGTTTGTTGTACCGTCCTCCGGAAGGGCGTTGAGCACTGTGTCGGCCTGTAGGATTTCGTCCGTGAGGTCCGCGATTCTGAAGTGGCTCTCCACCCTGCGCAGCCACCTCGATGGGTTGCCCTGCGAACGGCGGCAGCTTTAGGGTGAGGGCGGCCCGCGATTGTGTTGCCCGGCCGTCGTGTGTTCGGGGCGCTGGTGTGGAGTTGCGGGAGGGCCTCGATGCGGGGCGGCGCGGCTGCGATGGGAGGTAGGTAAACCTCGAGTCCGCGGGGTCGCGTTTAACTGCATGAAGGAGGGGATATCCGCGTCCATGCTCGCTCCTTTGACCCCTTACTGGAGTAGGATACTCGCGTCAGTACGCACTTTGCGTGCGCCGTGTGGTTCCGCTAGTGACGCTGGTGGGGTACGCCGACGAGTCAGCACGCTCAAACGCTGGTTACAGCGCCGTGTTTAGGCCGCTAAGAGCGTTTTTGGAGAAATCCTGGAGCCAAGACTGAGTCGCTGTGTGAGTCCGCTAATGGCTCCGGATACTCCGGGGTCACCACTGTAAGGTGTCAAAGAAACGAGCAGGTAAAGGTTACTGCTGATTTATTACAGATCCAGGCGGCTTATATTGCGGCCGACTGACGCCGGGCGTGAGAGACAATGGAATTGACTGTGACCTGAGGTCGAAACAATAAACAATAATATGCAGTGAACGAGTACGAATTACAATGAAACATACAGAGACACAATATAGATACAGTCTTGATGCCTGTGAATGAAGAAACATGTGATACACAATGTGTGACATTCGTATAAATACCATAAAGTAAAAATGATTAAAATGCGTGACCTGGCACGTTTTAGGCGTGACTAATTTAGCTTGAAGAAAACGGAAGTCACCAAAGAAAACAAGCTCAGCGGAGACTTAATTAATGGCGCCGCCGAAACACTATCCTGGCGCCGAATTGGTGACTTTACAAGGTCATTCATCAAGCATCATCAGTTGGCGTTAAGGTGACTGAACACTCTGTTCATCACTTTGCTGAGTGGCAGAATTTCAGAGAAGCCCTTTAAGTCACATGGAGTTCGAGGAAGGGATGATGATGATAAGTTAGTTACCAGTCCCACAAAAAGTAGAACCTTAAAATAAGGGTTCCATTACCATAAACTACAGGAATGTGAGTTAGTTGTGTTTATGTCTGGGAGCAATGATTGCAAATGTCTGAGCGACTTTTTTTCATTTAAACTTTTTTCATAATGCAAAATCCAACAATCACTGTTTGAGCGACTTTTTTCATTTAAACTTTGTTTTCATAATGCAAAATCTAAAACTCTAACAATCACTCAGAATAACACAGGAATTACAATTTCATCCAAAACAGTCTTTTTATTTATTAATTTCCTTCAATATGACATCTTAAATCAATAAAGTCATTTCATTTTTATCTGCAATGATACAGAATCTCCCAAGAAAATATCATGCATGATTTTTTTTTCGAGAAAACCTGATTTTGTCTTCTAACTAGCAGCCCAATGTCAGCAGCGAGAGCCTAAACATTCTTTCAATCAGTATATGCCCTTTCTAGTTGTTGCAAGTGTGTGCATTCACAGGATATAAATACATACATACATGTACATAATTATCAACAATGCTACCCATATAAGGCAAACATCTTTTACTCATTGGAATTAAAGGATCTTTTTCATCCATAAGCATTGCAAATATATTTCTCAAAGCTTCTTTGCATAAACTTTAACTTCAGAGAGTTGAAGTGCTTCTAAAATGTTAGAGTTCTTGTAAATGGCAACATATCTGCCATCAACTCCAGTGAAGTGGGAACAAATGACATGTCCTTCGTTAAGGCTGTAAGGTCCTTGATAAGTTGCCATAAGGATGTAGGAAGAGAAGTTACCATCTGTCCTCAAGGTTGATCCGATTCGAACCTGTACAGTAAAAATTCTCACTAGTAAATTAGTTTCCATGGATCTGTGGGTAAGCAGCTAGATTAAAATGGCTAAGAGATAACAAAGAAAAGGAAAAACAAGACGTTTTGAAACACAAGACATGGAAGGATGAATGAGGTCACAATTAATGGGATAATTTGTAATCGATAACAATTTTGTCAAATAAATTCAAGCATGATGAAAATAGTTATACCTCTTTTCCTAGTTAATCTAAATTGATTAAAGAAAAAGTTATGGTCTAAATTGTAAATCATAAATATGTCCATTACTAAAATTTATTCACACATGTTACACAGTGAAATAGATAAATGTGATTTTGGGCAGAATCACTAGTTGATGATACAAGAATAAAAGTTGGTAATAGCATTGTGTCAAAGTCACTTTTTAAGATAAAAAGGGTGCTACCCATAAATGTTTCAATGGTTCTCTAACGGCTTCCATCATCTCTTTCGTAATTAAATGGCTTCATAAGTATCCTCTATGGCATCCCACCTCTCCAATGAGTTCACCATTGATAGTAGGTGTTGGTTGCAACTACCTTCATCTTGGAGTTCAAGAACCAGTCTATAGTTTAAGGACATTACACCAACATCTTCATTATAATATAAGAAGCTGATGATGCCAGGAAATTAGCATGTACTTAAGAGACACTCAGTGCTCAACCTAAATACTTAGCAGAGTCAGCAGAAAGCCTTACTGTTTCCTGCAAGGAGAATCATTTAAAGCTACTGTGTGCACATAAGCAACAAATGCTGGCCATTGCCTGAATGCAGAGAATGCACAGAAGCTCTTCCTGAGTAAATATACATATTATCCTTTTCAACTTCTCTTTTCCTATTCTTTTACATGGTGATTCACAAACAGCTACGATGTTCAGTCTGTGTCTCTTGAATTCATTTTCTTCATGCTCCATCTTTCCAATTTGATTTAGGGATCTTATGATCCAATTTCCCATTTTCAATTTGTCCTTAGTATTTATAAACCACAGGACCGTAGCATCCCATATGGCTGGGCCTGGGGCCATTTCTGAATTGTGCCCATCTATTTATGTGATAAAATCCAAAAAGGATTCATGGCTAAAGACACCAAAGAATAACCAGTTCCAAGCTGACTAAGGCTAATAGGCTAATGGCCTCAGCTGTTGCCTAGTGGTTCTTAAAAAAAAACCATCCACCAGGCTACCAGACTTGAAGATGAGGAGACAAAGCACTCAGCACCATAGCATTTTCTTGCTTAACCAAAAACCAAGCCAACTACAGGTATACTGACAAGCCATGCTGGAGATACCCCTTTCTTACTACATCAGACAACTCATGAACTTTCAACCAAATATGTTTGAAGGTGTTCCCTTAATTGGCAAGACAGATTTGTTATCCATTAAGGATCAATACCTACCTGAATCAGTAAGCAAATGGAGAGGTGGCTATGAGGATTTGGAGAAAAACTCTTTCTAAAAGATGAATCATTTGACTGGAAGATGTTTCCATCTAACATTAGGAACAAGATCCAGTTCATCAGGGTGTTGCTTTGTGCATATTTGTATGTTATGTATGAACCTGTTTCATCTTGTGACTAATGAAGACAATTCTTAAGTTCCTGCTATATGGCCATACCTCATGGCTGAATGGCAAGAATGTTATCTTCAGCAGATAACTAGAAAATAGCCTCTCAGAAACTATCATTGTCAGCCATAATGCTGTACATCAAATATGCCTAAAGCAAATAATATCAATCTGTCTAAGAAGAGCCAGATTCAACAGTGATCTTAATCTTATGCACTGTGCATTACTGGCAGACATAAAATTTTATTTGATACAGGCATTGAGAACAAGAAGAGGTTGACCAACGTAAGTGATACGAGCACAGAATTTGCTAAAAAGAAATGCGCAACTCCTTACTTACACTGGATATAACAATATAGAATCATTCAAATTTAATGGAAAACTCAGTCCTGTCAAAACTTTCCTTTCCCATTAGGAGATTTTATCTCAAGTTATGAACTGGGACACAGTGGAGGATCTCACTACTACTTCAGTGTTGTATGTCCAACCAAAGCTGTAGGACATTGACAATCTGTGTATGCTTTGCATGAACAGGTCATTTGTCCAATAGAATTGTCTCCTTTCGTCGGGGAATTTTAAAATGTCATTCATTCCACCTTGTCAGAGGAGTTCCTAGTAGCATATCAAGAAGCACAACCATCATGTGGTAATCTGACGGAGAGCACATGTTCCAAAGAACCAGATTGAAAAAATGATTGAATGTTATGGCTGGCAAGATGTGGTTATACTCCAGAAATGGAGTTGAATACAATCTGATGCCTGCGAAAGAAGAATACATGATATACAAATTGGAGACAGGTAAATAATTATATACAATGTTTAAATGATTGGATCTGAGTGACCCGTCACGCCAGGTGTGACGAATTGTAGAGGCAAAGAAAATGAGGCGTCACTATAGAAAACTCGCTCAGCAGAGACTACAAATCCATTACGATACTGTACTCTATTTTTAAGTCAACCATTTATTTCTTTTTTAAGGGTAATGTATTAAGCTAACTTTTAAATGAAATTACAGTAATTTTAATTTAATTTAAAGTTAGCTTAATACTTTGGGAGAATGATTAGGGTCATTTAGTGTTTAAACTCTAGACATAAGCATTTATTAGCATTTTTAGTGACCGTATCAAACTTACGTGAATTCTCGCCTTGCGCGAGGGGTTTTGGAACTTAACCTTGCGTAAGTTCAAGGTATTACTGTGTGTGTGTGTGTGTGTGTGTGTGTGTGTGTATATATATATATATATATATATATATATATATATATATATAATATAATATAATATAATTTAATCGTTCTTGGTACATATCAAATTGTATATATAAGATATACTTCTTCAAAAGTGATGCAGGATAACCACGGAGGTTCCAGAATGCCCACAGATGCCCTCACGGGGTTACTAATGATAACTATTGTTATGTTAAGGGACGGCCGGCTGATGAAGAGTTAGAGGAATTTATTTCTGGTGATAGAAATTCATTTCTCGCTATACTGTGGTTCGGATTCCACAATAAGCTGTAGGTCCCGTTGCTAAGTAACCAATTGGTTCTTAGCCACGTAAAATAAGTCTAATCCTTCGGGCCAGCCCTAGGAGAGCTGTTAATCAGCTCAGTGGTCTGGTTAAACTAAGGTATACTTACTTTATGTTAAGGGACTACAATGATTCTGCAACTAAAACATAACTGTGGTTAATCCAAGGAAGTTTTGTACAGGTTCAAAACTGCTGTCTCGATGTCTACAGGAATATTAAAAAATTATTACATGTACTGTTGTCATTCAGCCTTGCAAGGTAATGATTAATGAAGGGACCCAGACTGTGAGTTTCATCATCGCCCTGGGCACACCTTAAGCCTTACCTCTAAACTGTGAAGCCGATCATAACAGCAGTCTTGCCTTGTGAAAATTTGAATTTGGTGAACGGCTCTCATTTCTCTTAGATCAACTATCCACCAAGGAAAGTGGTCGTTCGCTGAGTGATACATGTTGCCGGTATTTTGAATGATGCCGTCGACTGCATAGCTGCTGTAATACCTGAAGAAAGAGAAACAGTCATGATTAGAATGCTTGAATGTTGTACAGTACATCTATTTCACAAAATTCAGTCTTGAGCTCCCTCTTAGAAGGAGGTCTTTAACTTACGAAAGATATTGAGCATAGGCATAAGTAGGCTTGGACTGGGCAACTTCCTCCAAAGATGAGATGGGAGGTAAATTTGCAGCACCAAATTGAACGCTGGGTGAATAGTTTCCCGTGCCTGGACCATAGATGTAACAAATACCATCTGCTGAAGTAAATGATGCCTATTAACATATTTTGGTCGTCCTTGAAAAATAGGATTGGAAGGCATTACGAAAATGCAAGTGAAAAATTACCAAAACCGTGACCTTTCTAACAAATTACACTAGTACCAAATTCTTTCCCAAGATACTTATTTTGCTTTGACTTACTAGCATTTTGGTGTAGAACATGACTGAACTGATCCTTATTCAGGATATTCATCAATTTCCTTTCTTGTATATTAACTGGCGCCCACAATGTAAAAAAAAAAAATTACTACAGGAGACAAGGAAGGAAGGAAGATTTTTTTTTTTATGTCAGTTGAGTAGTTGCTATGTTTTTCTAGAACGTCTAATCAATCTGGTATA